>NC_042615.1:59123022-59436972 GCF_901001135.1 Rhinatrema bivittatum | reverse complement strand
CTACTTTCCCCCTCACTCTCCCCTTCCCCCCCCTCTCTTTCCTCCCCCCTCCCACTCTCTCTCCTCAGTCACTCCCCCCTCTCAATCCCCTCCCCTTTCAGATCATCCACAACCGGCAGACGGAAGATCTCGGGGGGGGGGGGGGGCCCTCCCGCGCGCGCACGGCGCTGCTACTGCTCCTCCAACTCCTGCTTCTCACCGCCGCCGCTCCTGCTGCCCCAGCGCCATTTTTTTCATTGCTGCCGCCGCTACTGCTCCTCCCACTCCTGCTTCTCGCCGCCGCCGCCGCTCCTGCTCCTCACCGCTGCCGCTGCCGCTCCTCCTTCTCACCGCTGCCGCTACTGCGGCCCCAGCGCCATTTTTTTTTTCGGGCATGCTCGGCTCTGACTGACGTGCTCGCCCGCGCATGCACGGTAGAGCTGCTCTCTACTGCGCATTTGCGGGCCGTCGGTCAGAGCCCATTTATAAGGTAGATTCCAAAACCGATCCCTGTGGCACACCACTTAATACCAATCTCCCTTCAGAGTAGGTTCCATTTACCATTACACGCTGTCTCCTCTCAGTCAACCAGTTTGCAATCCACGCTACTAGCTTGGCACCCACTTCCAAGCTTCTCATTTTATTCACTAGTCTCTTATGAAGGACCATATCAAAAGCTTTACTGAAATCCAAGTAAATCACACCCTAGCGCTTTTGTTCAATCCAATTCTCTAGTCACTCAATCAAAACAAATCAATCAAATTTGTCTGACAGAACCTTCCCCTTGTGAATCCATGCTGCTTCGGGTCCAGCAGCCCACCAGATTGTAAATAGTTCCTTCAGCAGAAGTTTCCTTTCCCACCACCAAGATGAGGCTAACCAGCATGTAGTTTCCAGCCTCCTCTCTGGCTCCCACTCATGTGTTGCAGGACCACCATTACTCTTCTCCAATCTCGCGTGATCATGCTAGTTTTCAGGGATCTATTGAATAAGTCTTTCAGTCACCACATCTCTGAGCTCCCTCAATATCCTGGGATGTTCTGGACCCATGGCCTTGTCCACTTTCAGTATTTTTGGTTCTTCTCATACATTCTCTTATGTAAATGGAGTTTCATCTACCCCATCCCCATCTATGGTCTTGTCAACCACTAATGGTTGTTCTCCAGGGTCTTCTTTAGTGAACCCTGAACTGAAGTATTTGTTTAATATTTCTTCCATTTTTTCATTTCTCTCTAAACATTGCTCTTTGTCACCTTTCAATTTCACTATATCACTTTGGGCTTTCCTCCTTTCTTTGATATATCTGAAGAATGTTTTTTCACCTCAATTTACCTCTTTGGCAATCCACTTGACCTTTTGCTTTCCTGGTTTCTTTCTTCATCTCCCTCAGTTTCACTGTGTTCTTCTTTCTAGAATCCTTTATACTTCTTGAACAATGCTCTTTTCGCCTTTATTTTTTCAGCTACCTCCTTTGAGAACCAGATTGATATCTTATTCCTCTTACTCTTGTTTACTTTTGTAACATATAGATTTATTGCCTTTGTAATAGCTCCTTTTAATTTGGCCAACAGTTGTTCCAACTCCCCCATTTTCTCCCAGTCTTCTAGTTCTTCCTCCAGGTATGTCCCCATTTTGACAAAGTCTGTATTTTTGAAATTCAAAACTCAGTTCTTCATGTGACATCTCTATATCCTGTTTGCAGTATCAAACCATACGGTTTGATAATCACTGGTACTCAGGTGGGCACCCAAAGGACATTAGAGACATCCCCATTAGTGAGCACCAGGTCAAATATTACACTCTCCCTCATGGGTTCCATTACATTTGTTCGAGCAGAGCCCTTTGAAGTGTGTTAGAATTCGAGGCCCAAGGGTAGCCTCACAAGCTGCAGCACTCACCCCCCAATGCCACCCAGTCTTAGCACAGTAGGAACGCCGCTGGATCCAGTCTCTCACACTACCATGCACCATGATCCGACTTCTCCTTAGGCGCTTGCATGTATGCAATAGCCAGTCTTAAAGGGCTCAAAGTGGGAAAGTCCCTACGGTGCCCTCTGATGACATCAGCCAGCCCTTCCTATATAAGGGCTTATTGGATAGCTCACCTTTACCTCAGCAACGGGTCTTCTGATTTTCAGTGCGTGTGGCCAGTGTTCCTGAATTCCTGCATCTTCAGCTTCTCTTCTCCTGCTTTGCCTTATGTTCTCCAGTCTTGCCTTGCCTCATCCAGCCTTGCCTCTCCTCATTCAGCCATGCCTCACCTTGCCTTGTTCCGCTCTCCTTGCCTTCTCCTGCTTTCTTCATCCAGCTTGCCTTGACCGGCTTCGTCTTGTTCATCTCATCCAATATCTTCAGTGTGTCTTTGTCCTCCTTTGGCCTGACTCTTCAGATCTTGCCCTTCTGCCTGGATCTGACCATGCTTTATCTGCTGCCTGGACCTGAACATCTACCTAGACTTGACTAGATTTGTCTGCTGCCTGGACCTGACCAAGTCCGTTTCCAGCCTTCCCCGAACTTGGCCTGTCTCTGACTCTGTCTGCCCGCTACCTGTCCTGACCCTGGTGTACTACTGGACTCTTGCACTTGCCTCCACCCTAGGGACTCGCTTAAGACCTGCTGGCCTCCAGAATCCAAGGGCTCAACTTGCGGGAGAGGCTGCTGGTATAGGTGAAGCTCCAGTCAGTCCTGCTATAGGGTTCATTCACCAGCTGTCGGCGTAGGCCTCGTAGGTTCACCTACGAGACTACATCAACTACACCGCAGCACCAAGGACTTACCCCAGCCTTTATAAAGGGCATCCACTACCTCTCTACTTCTCATAGATTCCACAGACGGGATTCTCCAGTCTACATTTGGCAGATTAAAATCTCCAATGAGCAACACTTCTCCCTTCTTTCCCACCTTTCAAATGTCTTTGATCACATCTCTGACCAGTTCTGCTGTTTGAGTTGGATGCCTGTGGACCATACCAGTAAAAATGGATGCACCATCTTTTATTCTTTTAGGACAGTCCAGAATGCTTCTTCGCTACCCCACATCCCTTGCAGTTCAGTTGCTTGGATATTGTTTATGACATAAAGAACTACTCCTCACCCTTTTCTGTCCTTCCTTAAAAAGTTATAGCATTGGATGACCGTATCCCAATCATGTTAATCTGTGAACCATGTTTCCATAACAGCAACAATGTTCAAGTCTGTCTGCACCATTAGGGCCTGCAAGTCTAGAATTTTATTGCCCAAACTATGAACCTTTTTAATCATAGCTTTCCATTTCTCCCTTGATTTGCTGCACTTCTTAGTCACCTTTTCTGCTTTTTTTGATCTGATTGCTTTTGTCATTTTCTCTTCTCACTTCCTATGTTGCTTGGGGATGACATGCCAATTTCATTGGCCACCTCCTGCCACCACCATTCTCTGCTTTAAATGCTTGATAATAGATGCTGTGTAATGACCCATTGGGGTTTATTCCCAGTAGTGCCCTTAGTTTAACTCCTTTAGCTAGGGTCAGAGTGGTTAGATTAAGGGAGGCACCATTCAGTACAGCCCTTCCCTTTGAGGGTGCTGGGATGGCTGTCCCTCTGGTGAAGAAATAAAAGCAGATTACAGCAGTGCAAGGGGAGACAGTGTTTTTGAGTTGTTGAGTTAGGTGGAAGCGCAGGAGGTTTTCATTCATTGGATTTTTAGGTCTACTCTAAGGACTCAGGCAATCCCTGCCTGGTGTCCCTAAGAAAGTTTTGGAAGCTGCCCTTCCATTTCACTCACCAACTGGCTGGGTTTGTTTCCAGGGTTATTTTGGGTTTTTCCATTTTTCTTGGTTGGAAGCCTGTGAGACCCCTGGGTGTTGACTGGAGAGAGGTCATGGGGAAACCTTTCCCTGGGGAGCTCAGGACAGGGAAAACCTGCCCCTCTGCAACTTCCTGGAGGACAGAAGTATGGTAGTGATCCACTGCAGATAACCTCTTGTGTTTTGGACTCAGTTTTGGGAAAGGACTTTTTGGTTAGAAGAAACAAGAGGAAGAGTTTTGTTGCCCCCTTCCTACTCTGTCAGAAGGAACATTAAGAGCTAGATGTTCTGTATGGATCCCTTGCAACTTGGGATTTGGAGAGAGAGGGAGAATTCAATTGCAACATTGGAAAACTGTAAGACCAAATTGAGATCTATTGAGGACCCCTACTTGGAGTCTTCACCCCTGGGGAGAGAGGAAATTGGGACTCTGTGTATTAGACTATTACCATTTTTACCAGATTTAGAGGGTTTTTTCCTGCCCACATAAGGATACCCTGCCCACTTAGGAACCTCATTGTCCATACCCTGGAATGTGAGTGTTTCCCTGGCCCTGGTATTAAAAGACCCTTGCACAGATAGAGGAAGGACTGGTGAACAGAAAAGATAAAAGCTGTAGTGCTAACAACTGTCAGAATTAATTATCCAATTCACCTTCAGTAAAGAATTTATTTTGGACATTCAAAATCAGAGTTTCCTGTGTGTTATTGATAGATGACATCACCCACATTGGCCACGTTGGTAGGGAGCAGCTACCCTGAAACAGGGTTACAACTGTATTCCTTTCAGTGGTTAAGATGAGTTAAGCAGGGTAGTTGAAATTAAGTTTTGAAAATCAAACTATGAGGAATGGGGACTCAAGCCCTATGTGAATTATTGGAGGTCTTAATGTGATAAATGTTGAGAACTTCTGGTTTAAGGCCAGGAAGAACTGTATCGTCCAAGCTGTATCACCTGGAAGCCTCAGAGAACAGAGTGATGAGAGAAATTTCAGTAGCTGTTTCATACATTCATGCACAGAAGAGCAGGGCTTTTTGTTGCCAAGAGAAATGATAAAAGTCCAGAGGACTGAAAGATGGGCATTATTTCTGCACAGTCCTCCTGCACTCAAATTCACATAACTGAACTCTACTTCACACCCATTCCAACAAGTTGATTGGTTTAGGGAAATATACTGTATATTCTCCAAAGGTGGGGAATACCACACAATTAACATTGTCTAGGGAATGTATTGTAGGAGGTCCTCATTATAAGGACTAATGAATAGATAAAAGAACAGGCTCTGATGATTCAGTGATTAGATTCCAGACTCTTTCCTGTCTGAGGCATTCTGTATTATATATAGATATTTTATAAGCCTGGAGGGAGGATGTAATATATAAATACAGAGCGCAGTTTTAAGACGAATGTATAAGAGACCTAGTTCTATCTTAAAAGGGCAATGACCATCCTTTCCAAAATAAAAATCAAGCATATTGATATAGAGAGAGACATTTTATGCATTATTTTTGTCTATCCTTTGCTCCCGTTTTCTCTATAAGCACCAAAGAGACTGCTTGTTAAAATGTTGCATTGGTATTTACATTATTCTCATTATTGACTCTGTTACATTCTATTTAATATATTCCTTAAGATTGTAGAAATACTGGAGAAACTGCAGACAAGAGGATCTCTATATTCACATGCTGGGGGTCATGTCCAGTGGTACAGGAACTGAAAGAAAATGAAAATTAAACAGATTATTTCCAAGAAGCTTCTAGTAATTATTTTGAGTTCAATATTCAAAAGCCATTTAGATGAATAACTGAAAAGTTATCCATCTAAATGGCAAAATGGCAATATTCATCACTGTCTGCAGCTACATTCTGGCCACATAACAAGTTATACGGCTAGAAATGTAGAAATGCAGAAATTGGGGGCGAGCCGGAGGCGGTCAAAAGGCATTTCTGGGAGGAGCAGAGTTAGCCGCATAACTCTATTCACGCTGTAGGACTATCCTAAAATTAGCTGGATATACTTTGCCCCTTCATTTTTTAAAAATTTTCTTACTTGCCCTTTTGGACAGCACCTAGAACAAGTTTCAAGAATCAGTAAAATACAAAACAAGCAAAAGAATACAATAACAAATAGACTCATGAAACAAGCATAGACATCAATCTACAGACGTAACCAGGTTAACCTCCTCCATCCAGGTCATCCTTGCAACCAACAAAAACCCACAAAAAAGAAAGACTACCAGTAAAATTCTCTTTACCCCAAAGTATGTACAAAACTAACAGCAAAATTCCACTTAATTAGCAAACAACTGAGTTTTCAACTTGTGTCTAAAAGACATCAAGAGATCAATATTCAGACATAGCTAAGTAAAGTTAGACAGACCCCTTAGTCTGATAAGTTTGAACATCACTACTTAGCCAGAAAAGCAACTCCTTTTGATTATGCCCCCAGATTCCCTCTTTCATCCGCCTAGATCAGGGGTGGGCAAGTCCGGTCCTCGAGGGCTGCAAACCAGTCGGGTTTTCAGGATACCCCTAATGAATATGTATGAAATAGATTTGCATACAACTGAGGCAGTGTGTATGCAGGTCTCTCTCATGCATATTCATTAAGGATATCCTGAAAACCCGACTGGTTTGCAGCCCTCGAGGACCGGAATTGCCCACCCCTGGCCTAGATTTTAGCTGGACAATGACTTAACTAGCTATAATCTAGCTAGTAAGAAGCTGAATATATCAATACCTTCCAATTAGATGGACAGCTTTAAGTTTTCTTTCTGAATTGTTTTTGAATATCTGCCTTCAAGTGTCCTAATTGACATAAATACCAGAGAATTTATTCCAAAGAAATGGAACGATGCATAAGCAAGTCTGATTTTGGGTATGAGACAGTCTCACATCCCTGGATGTAGGAACCTATAGCCTGGTCTCTGCTTGTATTGTTATTGGAACTGCCACTCAAGGGAGTTTACTTGTTGAAAGACTAATTTATCACATGTTTGCTGGTGGCTACCAGAATGCTGGTAGCAGTAAAGTAGAGGAATCCCTGTTGGCTCAAGTCCAAATGATTAAACTCAGTAAAGCATGGGACATTATCTTAAAGGCAAAAATATTAGATAAACTGGAAATATGAAGTCCATTCCTAAAGAGCTTAGGCAATTTTCAAGAAGTGCCTGGAGGGCAGGTTAGACTAATTCCATTTAATATTTTCTGACTGGGTAATATAAAAGATGAAATGAGTAAATAGCCGGGGCCATTGAAGAGTTACATTTATGGATGTTTATTCTGATATTTTCTGTCTGGGGTGCCTGCTGATGTAGTCTGCTGAACACAACACTGCAGAATAACATGCACTGAAAGTTTTATGATTTAGTGCCAAGGAGATATCACAGCAGCACACTCTGCAAATCCTGATATAATTGTCTGGCTCACCTAACTAAATGTAAAATTATAGCTGCTGTATCTACATCAACCATATGAAAGAAAATATATTTGAAAAATACTTAATTCAATGTATATTATAAAAGGAATTGCAGGACGGCAATTTTTTTTCTTGTATCCAAGGCTAAACACATAGATCCCAAGCCTTTCTGATATCTACGTTCTGTTGTTGCATTAAATGTTTTTGCTGGCATTTACAATTAGGCCCGAGCTTATCGCTGTGGAACCTTTTACTATTGGATAGCTGAGTTTCTGGATAAAACCCATTTCTTTCAAGCAGGCACTCTCTGCTCATTAGATTGCACCATCAAATGATGAGTTTTTCTACTTTTTTGGAGGGGGGGGGGGGGGTTAGAAGGAAAGTAGTACTGTGCTAAGAATTAATTTGAAGTGTCAATTGTCTTTTCACAGTACCTATTTTTCATTTCATGTCTTCTACAATTCTATTGCTATTAAAATAAAAACAAAGTAGTGAAAATTATGCACACTTATGAATTTCTGGTGTTTTACAACATTTGGTTTTATTATGTTGGTGCCACTCATCCGACATTGCCCGTCTGTACTTGCGTAAAGTCACAGGACTATTGTTGACCTTCAGGCAAAGTTAAAAGTCAATTGATCATCTTTTATGAAAGTTATTGTGCTTCCCAGACAAATGGATTGAATCGCAGTTATAGCACTTTCAGTCCTGCATGAAAAGTGCTAAAAAGATAACTGCATATGTGTAGCAGGTCCCCTGTTTGGGTGGTATTGCCTCATCCAGGAGTGCTACGGGTCTGGGTCCAAGTCTGGATGGGGAGAAAGAAATTCTTTCGGGGCCTCTGGTACGGTCAGTCACAATTATTATCAGAGGCTCACACCCTAGTTTGACAATCTCCACCAGTTGCAAGAGCGTTCAATAGAAAAACCAGGAAGCCAGAAGAAAAAAAGGGAAAACTCACACTGGTAGAGCACACTGTTAGCCCAGGTTTGGATGCGCGTTTTTGATGCGCTAGCTTTACACCTTATTCAATAAGGGGTAACAGTGCGTCGAAAACGTGCATCCAAAACCCTCCCCCCCCGAAACTAATAGCGCCCGCAACATGCAAATGCATGTTGATCGCCCTATTAGTTATTCCCGCGCGATACAGAAAGTAAAATGTGAAGCCAAGCCACATATTTTACTTTCAGAAATTAGCGCCTACCCAAGGTAGGCGTTAATTTTGGCCGGCACTGGGGAAGTGTACAGAAAAGCAGAAAAAACTGCTTTTCAGTACACCCTCTGACTTAATATCATAGCGATATTAAGTCGGAGGCCCCAAAAGTACAAAAAAAAAGTAAAAAATAAAAAAATAAAAAATCGGCCCGCAGGTTGGAAGACAGACGCTCAATTTTGCCGGCGTCCATTTTCCGAACCCATGGCTGTCAGTGGGTTTGAGAACCGACGCCGTAAAAATTGAGCGTCAGCTGTCAAACCCGCTGACAGCCGCCACTCCTGTCAAAAAGGAGGCGCTAGGGACGCGCTAGTGTCCCTAGCGCCTCCTTTTACCACGAACCCTAATTTGCATAGGCCACCCTCCTGAATCGTGGAGAGTGGCCTGTGCGCTCGCCCACTCTCCCGCACGTTTTTCTGTATCGGCCTGTTAAATAGAAGTATCCAGGCCAAAATCACAAAAATTAGCATCAAAAAGATTATTACAATGAAAATAATGATTTCCTTGTCCATTTTAGATCTTCTCAATGTTCTCCTTTCCCTTGCATCTTGCACCTTCATCGATAGCCAAAAACCTTCCCTGTGTAGGGTAGGATAACTAGAGTGTAGTAGTTCCAGCTTAGGCTGGTCAGATTGGAAAAAAGTATTCCCAAGCACAACTATAGAAAGATGTCTAAATCCCAAACTTGGGTCAATAACTCTTAAACTGTAGTCCAAATGGAAAAATATCCAGTTGTCTCCAATACAAGCATCCAACCTTACTTCTCAGATGTCTCTAATACAAGAGTCCAAAAACACGTCTCATCTTTTTTTTTTTTAAACTCTTTATTTGTAAGTTTTCAAGGCATACATGAAACAAGATACAGGAACACATCAGGCACAGAGTTCTCCATTAAATGCAACGCATTTAAGTATGCAAAACATCATTGAGCTAAAAGATGCAGACAGTGGATATACATAATATGGACTCATGGCAGATAATAAAAAAGAATAACTTCAAGCATTCTCCTGAGACTGGCAATAATCAAGGAACATACCCCAAATGATCATATTTGAACTGTCCATGCTGTAAAGCATATCGCAAATCACGTGATGCCTTGAGCTGGGCGAGATGTAATTCCCTTCGCTCTCCTCAACCTTCTGCCACATCTGCCTCCATCCTCCTCCCTAGGCTTACCTTTTGCTGAGAAAGTGAGCTGAAAATTATATCATCACTTTTGGAGGATATTCGAGGTATGTCGGCTCGGTTAGCAGAAAAAGAGAAATCTTGGCTGGGATATGGGAAGATGGCAGATGCACAGAAGGCCCTTGAAAAGCTATCACTTTCTGAGGCGAGGATCATTGAGTTAAAACAAGTGGTAGTTGCAGCTTTGGAACTGGAATTTTAAAAAATAGCAGATAATCTGGATGAGGTGAACTTGTGTATGGCTACTTACGAAACCCTCTCTGGAGAGATTGAACAGAGGGTCTCTACTAATCAGGATGATATTCTTGCAGTCGGGGAAGATTTGCATAGTTTAAAAGCGGTGGTTCAAAAGCAGGAAAAAAAGGCTTGAAGAACTTGAAAACCGTTCCAGGCATAATAACCTACACTTTGGAGGTCTCTCTGATACCTTGGCTGAAAAAGATTTAACTCCCATTAGAATTAAGATTACAAAGAAACTGCAAATTGTTTAAAGGAATGTTAAAAAAGTGGCTTTTGGCAATGTGAACGAAGAGAGCAAGAGAAAGGCAGTGTATATTAGAATCTTGGTGATTATCTGCAAATTTAGCATTTTAGACATATTAAGATGGGTACAATTTTCCTTGACATTTTCTGCAGTACAATTATTGTTTTATTATTTTACATTTTATTTTTTATTTCTATATGAAACAAATTTTAAAGATTTTAGGAAAATTACATGTAATTTTAAGCTGAGATTTGAATTACTGAAATTAGATTTTATGATTTTAATCTTTGTTACTGATTTTAATACATTGGCACTTTAAATATTTTAGTTTATTTTAGATATTTAATGTAATTGTATGTGCCTTGATGTAAACCGTTACGATGGTAAAATTATTTAATGACAGTATAGAAAAATTACTAAATAAATCTTGCCTGGTGAGTGAGTTGGGCCTTGCCTCGACACAGGACCCTTTGGGGCGGATTTTAAAACCCCTCGTGCACCGGTGCGCCTATTTTGCATAGGCGGGGGTGTGTTGGGGGCGTGTCAGGGGGGCGTGTTGGGATGACGTGGCGTTTAGGGGGCGGGGTGTTTCGGGGCGGCGACATGGGCGTGGTTTCGGCCCGGGGGCGTTCCGGGGGCGTGGCCGCGGCCTCCGGAACAGCCTCTGGGACCGGACCACGGAGCAGGGCAGCCGGCCGACGCGTGCAAAGGTAAGGGGGGGGGGTTAGGTAGGGGAAGGGAACAGGCAGCGCGCGCTGGGCTCGGCGCGCGTAGGTTGCACAAATGTGCACCCCCTTGCGCGCGCCGAACCCGGATTTTATAAGATACGCGCGTATCTTATAAAATCCAGCGTACATTTGTTCGCAGCTGCTGCGCGAACAAAAGTACGCGCTCGCGCAAGCATTTAAAATCTGCCCCTTTGTGTATTGAGCGCACACATCACCTAGGGGCTAGGCAAGAACTTTCGAAGAGGCCAAGGGTGATCATCACCAGATTTTTGGATTTTGCCTGCAAAGCAGAAATCCTTCAGGCATTAAGGTCTGGCAAAAAGCTGTCCTACGACAATAAAAACCTTTTGGTGTTTCAGGACTATTCATTTAAATTGTCTGCCCAGTACAAAGAATTTTCACCAGTGTGCTCACGATTTGGGCTTGTAGTTCACCCTAATGTATCCTGCTAAGCTTCGTGTCAATCTTCATGATGGCGTACAGCTGTTTCAATCAGTGGAGGAGGCTGCGAAATTGGCAAAAATTGGTCTTTTGTTATTCGGCCTGTTATGGACAGGTTAAGAAGCCAGGCCAGAATTGTTCAGTTTTTCGGTTAGACTTAGTAATCTTTTTGCTCCGAGAATGAAAGATTACTCTGAGATGGGAGCACCTACATGATTTGTTTATTAGTGCATTGTGATAATTAACTCTGATTTCTTTAGAGAGATTTATGCCTTTAAGATTTTTATGGACTTTGCACTGGGAACGCAAAAGAGGGGTTTTTTTTCTTTCTTCCTTGGATGCAGGCTCTTGATGGTCTGAGTCAAATGGGAACTACCTTCACTGCCTGCTGGTACTTTCTCTTCGTGCTTTGGAAAAAGGAGGGGGATCTATACTGGGAACACAGAGTTATTTTCCACACTGGTAATCAGGCCTTGTTATAAATTCTGGAAAGCTGAATACAGGGTGGGGATTGCATATTTTTTAAAGACATGAATGTTTCTTTGACGGGGAGGTTTGGCTGAAAGGTAATGTTGTTGGTTTATATTAAGCCTGTGGGGTTATAAAGAAGTAATAGTGGCAGGTCAGGGAGGTTATGGGTATATGTCATGATCTCTTTTTTGTTGAAGATTGGATAGGGTATGAGGTGCCTACTTCGATTGTGGATCTATTTTGAATGTTTTTTGCCATACAGATATTGTAATGAGTAAACCAACTCTGATATTGGTGTCTTTGAATGTGTGCGGTATACATATATCAGTTAAGCGTGCAAACATTTTTACAGCATTAAAAAGATTAGCCTCTGATATAGTATTTCTCTAGGAAACTCATGATTTAGAACACCAGAAACTTGGAAGGGAACAGGTGGGACAGTTTCATTGTGCCTCAGCTACCACGAAATCTGCAGGTGTAGCAATTCTAATTCATAAACATTTTTTCTTGAAGAGTGAAAGGGAAATTTAAGACCCCCAAGGACATTATATAATAGTATTAGCAGAATTGGGATGAAAGCATGTAGCTCTTTGTAACACATGCACCTAATAAATATGATCACACTTTCTTTACACAAGTGGTACCATTGTTGATACCCAGTCTGGAGGAGGTGGTAATGGTGGGAGGTGATTTCAATGTTGTAGCAGACCCAGACTTAGATAAATCTCACCTCTCTAGGGGTTAGTCCAGTGACAAAAAAAAGGTGTTTCATTTTTAAATTCAGAGTTACAACTATTGGACCCTTGGTGCACTCTTCATCCATTGGAATGAAATTATACTCACATGTCCAGACACATGCCACATTCTCGAGACTGGATCATTTTCTGATTTCGCAAAGTAGTCTTTCCAATGTAGAAGAAACTGGCATTGGTGCAATTAAAATTTGTAATCCTCTCTTATTTGGATTAACTGAGTGGTTTGGGGGGGGGGGGGGGAAGAGATGCCTTCTAATCTTGCTTGGAAATTCCCTTATTATTTGGCTACTAACACTTTTTTTCAAGAATCTCTGAAGCATAGATGGTGAGACTATGCGGCTAATAATGGTATACAGTCTGAAGAGGCACCAGTTCTTGCCTGGTACTCGGCTAAAGTTGTCTAAAGGGGGACATAATATATTTTTTTAATTTGCAGAAAATGGGCTATGGATAAGCAATTATTAGTTTTGGAATCCATGTTAGATTTGCTTGGCTGAAACCAATACAGTGACAAATATAGAGGTGTTTCTTTCAGCACAGGTAGCCTTAAATACACTTTTACATCAAAGAGTTAAAAAGAGTATTTTATATTATGAATTTAAATTATATCAACATAGGCAGGCAAATTTTTAACATGCTTGATTAGATCTGATTCAGGCCCCAAATTTGTTTCCCATTTACAAGGGAAAGAAGGAAAAATAGTCCGCTCTAATAGTGATATTTTGACATCATTTGTGGACTATTATGCACACTTATACCACTGGTGGGTTTGATAAAGTCAAATGTCTGTATTTTTAAAAAAAATTTGGGATTGAAAACCTTTGATGATAGACATCTACAAAAGCTAACTAGATCTATTAGTGCTGGAGAAATATTGGTAGGCATCCAGAAGGCCAAAATGTTGAAAGCTCCAGGGCCATATGGGTTTAATGCTGAATTTAAAAAATGTTATCAGAACAGCTGGCTTCCTTGCTTAGTAAAACATTTGCAGCATCGATTGATGGGGGGCTGTTATCCTAATGATGCTAATAAAGCAGTAATAATAGTTATCCCAAAGCCTGGGAAAGATTCTACTTCTGTGTTTTCATACCGCCTGATCTCTCTCTTAAATTTTGATCAAAAGATATTAGCCAAAATCTTGGCTGACCATTTAGCATTGGCACTGTCTGAATTTATTGGTCTGAAACAAGTTGGCTTTGTTAGAAGCAGATATGCTTCTTTGAATGTATGAAGGCTACTGGCGGCCATTTCTCTAGGTACCAGTAAAAATACACTTTTAAGGTGGTTGGCTTTAATGCTGAAAAAGCGTTTGACAGAGTGGAATGGCAATATTGGTGGAATGGCATATTCAGTTAGAGGGTCTTTTCTTATATGGGATTAAGATGTTATACATTAACCCTGTGGTTGAGTTGATGGTAAATAGAGAACATTCTTCAACTTTTGTCGTTGATAGAGAGACGCGCCAGGGCTGTGCATTAGCTCCGTTGCTGTTTTTGTTGGCACTAGAATCATTGCCTATGAGCTATACAATAAAATCCAAAAATCAAGGGACTTATTCATGGGGCCCACATCTTTTAAATATGCTGCATTCGCAGATGATTTGTTAATATTTTTATGTGAACCAGTAAGATTTATTTAACACTTATTTATTTAACACAAGATCAATCTTGCACCTGTTGTGTTTTGGACATTGAAGCGTGGGCCCTTGGTCACTATAAGAAATGCCACCTCCCACAGGGTGGGGCTCTGTGGGGACTTGCAGCGATACACTAGCTCAAGGCAGAGATAGACACAGAGAATTAGCTTTATTGTACTGCAACGTAGATGGTGACCCAAAGAACGGTTGATGATTCCAGCCAGGAGATGAGGAACCAGATGGCAATGTTCTATCTGTAGGTTGCAGGGTGGAAAAGGCAGTTCCACAGTCTCACCAGATCTCAAGAGGGAGATGGGTCTGGTAGTTTCAGAGGGCTTAATAGCCTATGGACAGGCACTTCCCTCCCTGAGCTTGCAAGCAGTTCTGTGGTTTGGGGCTAGCCTGTCTCTCCCTTCTCTCCTCAGCACGGTCTGTGGGGTAAGTTTTGGGTGTTTTCCTTTTGGTTTGCAGATTCTAGCTGCTCCGGACTTCTTTAGGGGTGACTGCTGCAGTGTTCAGCCCCCCCCCCCCCGCCACGTCCCGTCCCGCAGCCCCAGGACGCATATTCCTCGGGGCTGCCTGCTGCTTAGAGCACTTTTGCTCAGCTCAGGGTTGAAGTTGCAGCGGACGCGTCGTTTTCCCGCTGCCGCGGCTCAGGATCCCTCGCGGCGCCACCCCCCCTTCCTTTCACTCTCTCTCCATAGCGAGGATGCTGCGCTCGCAGCACTGTTCGGCATGCGGGAAGCCAGGATCCCGACTCTCCCGCGAGGGGGTGTGCACGAATTTGCATACACTGCCTCCATAACATGCAAATTTTCTCTCATGCATATTCATTGTGGATATCCTGAAAACCCGACTGGCTGGGGGGGTCCCCAGGACAGTGTTGAGAACCACTGCCCTAAAGACCCACCTCTTTAAACAAGCCTATGAAGGCTAACTTGATCTTATGTTCTTATTCTGTTTTATTTTGTTGTTTGTTTTTATGATTGCTCATGATGTTTTAATGTGCTCTTATAATTTGCTATGTAACTTTTACTTGCATTTGACATTTTTATTTATTTTTTTTATGTTAATTAACTATGAGTGTGATGCTGTTCCCTGCCCTGAACATAGGAAGGGCAGGTAAGAAATGCTTTAAAATAAAATATAATAAAAAATAAATAGTGCAGCCAACCTTTTACAACGGGATAAACAGAGTGATGAGAATTTGAAAGTGCTGGACTAAGTAGATTTCATAGGAAAAAAAGAACTCAATGTCAACCACATATATTCTGTAAGATACCCCAATCCTCAAGTAGACAGAGCAGTATGAAATAGATATTGAATAATACTGCAAATAAGACAGAACCTTGGGGGACACCAGTGTTAATAGGGAACTGTGAGATAGTGCACCTAGTGTTCTCCTATTTACTTGTTCAGTACCAGGCATCTAAGGAGACGCTATGGAGAGTATGCTCAATGGGTGGGATTCTGCGGGGCAGGTGGAGCTCAGAGGGTGTAACCAGAGACTGTGGAATAACAGCTGGGATCTAGGTGGTGATAACCAGACCAGGCCAGGGTCTCCAGGAGGAAGGCAGCTCCAGTAACATAATACTGTCCAAAGATTGAGCTGAGACAAAACTGTGTGAGTTCTGAAAGAAGCCATACAAACTGAGTAGAGAGCTGGCCCTACCTCCTTGGTAGTGGTGGGAGGTCACCTCTGTACCCATGCTGTTCCCTTCTCCTGGGACACTCCTGTGGCATGACGAGTACCTCCGGGGCCGACCAGGCCTCCCCGTGTGCGACATAGGGAGACGCCACCATCTCCTCCTTTGCAGCCTGTCGGCCCTAGGTGTGCACCTCTCTGGGGTTTTTAAGGGGCCATGGCAGGAAAAGTTTCCCGTGGCCCTAGGTGATGATGTCAACTGGCTTCACTATATAAGGTAGGTTCAGACGCTCAGAGCCTACCTTGGCAAAAGGTCTCCATGCTTCTCAGCTGTGTGCTTTGTTGTTGCTCCAGTTCCAGTTCCTGTTCAAGTACCTGCTCCAGTTCCTGTCCCTTCAGACGGACCTCCTTGGCTTGACCTGGATTTGAACCTGACTTCGAAGCTTGCTGCCTGCCACCAACCTTCAGCCTGTAACCTGACTCCGACCCTTCTGCCTGTACCTGACCTTGTCTTTAGCCTCTTGCCCTCGACTATCTGCCTGGATACTACCATGGCCCTCATCTTGTCTTGCTGGGACCCTCCGACTCTGCTGCATTCTGCCCTTTGGACACCTCTCTCGGGATCATCCACGCGGGGAACGAGGGCTGGTATTGGCGAAGCTCCAGTCGGCCTCTGCTTCCCGCTTGGCCTCGCCTCCCGATGGTGGGGACCTGTGTGAGTTTCCCCCACAGGTGGCACCAACGCCATCTCAGGCCAAGGGTCCACCTCCGCAACATCTTTGTTATCTGGATGGGGTTTCTTTTGCATTAGTCTCTGTCTCTTTTTCCTTATGTCTTCATTTGTCTTCACTTAATTCCTTTTCCAGATTCTCCTTTCCATTTCATTTTATTCTCTCTGTCCTGTTTTCATTGCTTCCTCCTCTCCCATCTGTCTTTAATTTTCAGCTCAATTTCTTTAATTTCTCTCTTCTTTGCCTTTAAATCTCTCCCTTACATCAGCATCACTTCACTTTCTCTATTCTCTCACATCTGGATTTGAACAGGTAAATGTTCTTTAGAATAATAAAAGGACTAGAGGGCACTCCATGAAGTTAGCAAGTAGCAAATTTAAAACAAATCAGAGAAAATTCTTTTTCACTCAATGCACAATTAAGCTCTGGAATTCATTGTCAGAGGTTGTGGTTAAGGCAGTTAGTATAGCTGGGTTTAAAAAAGGTTTGGATAAGTTTCTGGAGAAGTCCACTGCTTGTTGCTGGCATTAGTAGCATGGGATCTATTTAATGTCTGGCTACTTGCCAGGCACTTGTGACTTGGATTGGCCACTGTTGGAGACAGGATATTGGGCTTGATGGACATTTGGTCTGACCCAGTATGGCATATCTTATGTTCTTATATTATGTTCTTATCTCTCCTCCTCCCTCACCCTCCTGTTTTCAACACTGCACTTCCACAAGTCTTTCCTCTATTGATTCACTTACCCATAATCTCCCACCCACTGGGTTGCGCTTCCCATCAATCTTCTACTATCTGACACCCATCTCCCCAACAGCTACTCACCATCATCCCACATTACATTTCTTCCCTGCTTTCAAGCATTTCATTTTGCTCACCTCCTCTCACATTCTCCTATCCCTTCCAGTTTGCCTCTCTCACCCCATTGTTCCCACTCTGACTCTGTTACCCCCCAATTATCCATTCTCATACTTCTCACCACCACCATCTCCCTTCTTCACTCTCAACACAGTTATCCACTTGCATAATCTCCATTCCCAGCCCCACCTCTAATATCCTCTCTGGCTCTCTATCATACACACTCCCCCATTACCCCTTATGGTTCTCACACACCAATCCCCCAATCACTCTTTCACTCTCTTAAACCCTTCCTCCTCCCAATCTCTGCATCTGGCTTTCCCTCACCTTCCACCCCAATACACCTCTGGTTTTTTCTCATCTTCCATATCCTCACCCCACCTCTGGCTCTCCTCCCCATCACTAACTCTGGCTCTGTCTCAAACACACCTACCTTACAACCTCTGCTCCAGCCCCATCCAATCTCTGGCTCTCTTCATACCCATCACCACTACTGGCTTTCTTTCATAAAGACCCTCCCCATCTGGCTCTCTTCCACCATCTCTTTTGCACCCCCTACCCATGTATTCTGCCCCTGCACTCCCCCACACATATCCCATTCTCATGATTCTCATGCACTTCCATACCCTGGTTCTCACCACATCTCAAACAAACCAAGTTTGCATTGCTGATTCCAGGGAGATGTGGCTGGATATTGCATTCACCTTCCTTCTTGTGCTCTCCCTGGCATTCAACCGCCTCTGTACCTCCCCAACATTCATCCCTTTCACCCTCCCCTAGGTATTCACCTCTCCTCGCCTCCACAACATTCATCCCCCTCATACCATCTCCCAGGTATTAATTCCTCCTCAACATTTATCCTCTCCCATCACATCCTCTTATACCACCAGCATTTAACCTCTCTTCACCTCACCCCCTTTCAGTATTTACCTTCTCTTTCGTCCCAATCAATCACCTATAGATCTCTGATTGTGCTCTAGGATGCCTCCTTCTCCTCCCCTACTCTGCCTTCAGTTGACTCCTTAGTCCCGAGTTCACAGGCTGTGACTGTATACGTATCTAGTCCAGCCTCAGCCCTCCTGTTGAAACAAGGGGACAGCACAGGACACAGCAGAACAAAACACCAAATTGCTTTGCTCCCTCTGCTTCTTTTTCTCCCCACATGCTGCCTGCAATGTCTGCTCAATCTAATCCCTATCCCTCCTGTAGGAATTGCTCTGCTCTCTTTTCCAGCCCCTCTGCTCCTGATCCCCACAGAGAAGTGAGCAGAACAACTGTTTGGGATTGATGAGTCCTGTGTGTCCATGGCTAGCAAGGCCCCTTGGAAGGCACATATGCCTGGTTGGGTCTCCCTTTTGCCACACCAATCCCATTATGTACTCTGAGAGAAAATGTGTTCAAATTACTTTCTTTTCTTCCCATGGAAAAAATGATGGAAAACAGATCCTGCCACTTTCTGTCTTGTACTCGGGGCAGTTTAAGACAATCTGCTGCCTGAGGAGAAGGATGAAATGGTGCCCTCCCCCCCGGCTCAATGCAGGTGAAATCACCGGGGGCCAGGGCAGGGGGAAGGCAGTGGAGGGTGAAGTGACCTGCCCAAGATCACAAAGAATGGCAATAGGATTTGAACGCTGGCTTCTCTTGTTTGCAGCTCACTGCTCTAACCACTCAGTTTTTGGGCCTGTTATTTTTTTGTTCTGTCTTTGGTGTCTGCAATAGGGGGTGCTGGAGAAATGTTTAATGGGGTGGGACGGCCTTTGGCCACCCTACCTACTGGGTCCAGAAATAGAACTTCTCCATTCCCTATTGCCTGCCTCCCACCCTTCTCCGGGATCTGTCCCTTAGGGGTGTGAGGGGTTGGTGAATGGGGGGAGTCTATGTGTGTGACACACTCTTTCTTACGGCTGATACAGGGTATTAGATGCCCTAGACAAACCTTACAGCCTTTAATTCCCCCCTTCCCTTTCCTCCCCACATAAAACTTATGCATTATTTTCCATTTTAAAATGTATTAACTTCCCCAACCTAAAAAGGCAGATTGCATAAGGAAAATAAACATTCAAAGTACAATCTTCTGAAGTAAAAATATCACTTACAACAATGTATGTATTATATAGGCATACACTGCAAGAAAACCCACACTTTCAAGAATAATAGTTTAATAGACTTAATAAATTACCTCTCTCATAGTAATCAAGGTGGTTTACTGGATCCCATATGGTATTAGGCCTATGGTAAAGTGCACTGGGTGTGGATTTGGCCCACAGAAAGCCAGGAATAAACTGAACTACAATTCCAATATAGTAAGCCTTCCATATCATAACTGCCAGCACTCAACCTATGAAGAAGCCATACTGCAAATATTACACCAGGCCCTAAACACCAATGCACCTCCTATTCGGAAAACAGATTAAAGTCAGGTTGTTGTAAATCTCTACCAGGAAACTACATGCTAGCAGAATACCTAAAGCCTCAGTCACACAAGCAGAACACAGATAGACTCCCACCAAATACACAATAAAGAGATCATAAAATATAAATTGTAACGTGCAGACAAAAACTGAACTGGAAATCACAGGAAGCCAAATTCTCTAAGCAATGCAAACACAATCAAGAAAAATAAAATATTACACATACCAATCAAAAGAATGTAAAATCTGCTGATAAATTCAGCCAATTAAAAACGTATAAAAATGTTTAAAATATTACTAAAAACCAATAAAATATTTCAAAACAGCAGATACATCACATCCAATAATTAAAACTAACAAGGATAAAAAAAAAATCTCCCACTCTCCATACCTGGGAATTTTAGATTTCCAGTCCTCCTGAGATTATCGTAGATTGGAGGAGGGTCACAAACTTTAACCTCTCTCACACACATATATACAGGTACTCTCACACTTGCACACACATGTGCACAGGCACTCTCCCTCAAAGACACACACATACACACACAAAAACCCTCTCATATATACACACACATATGTACATACACGCACACACACACACACACAAACACCCTTCTCATATATACACATATACCCTCTCATATATACACACACACCCCACCACCCTCTCATATACACACACAAACTCACCCCTACATACCCTCTCATACAGACACTCCTACCTTCCCTCTCATATAGACAAAAACCCCCACAAAAAGACATCCATCCACACCCACCCTTTCATATATACACACACACACACATACACATCCCCACCCTCTTATATGCATACACAGACCCTCTCATACACACTAACAAAGTCTCTCTCACACAGGCATTCACTCTCACATGGCAAGTCTGTTTTACACATACATTTTGGACCTTTTCTCTGGCTGCACAGTAAGGCCTCTTCTGCCGCCGGCTGCAGGGGAAACGCTGGCGGCACCATAGAAAATCTTTTTTGGCCACTGGACCATCTTTTTGCTGGCGGGGGAGTGGGAACCCTGCCAGCACGTCACAATTCTGCACTGCCACAGGACCTTTCTTTTGCTGGCAGGGAGTGGAAACCAGGGGCGGATTGAGGGAAAATAGTGGCCCGGGGGATTTTTCTCCATACTGGCCCATGGGTACCCAATTACATATACAAAATAATTTACATATATGATTAACATATTTAATTTACATATATATGTACACACCCCTATATTTCAGCATGGTCCTCCTGTATCAACACAGTACTATTTGCCAAAACTCAAAGAATAACAACCCCACCTATGAAAAAGAATACTACAAATATTACACCAGAATCTAAAATATCAATACACCTCCTATCAGGAAAACAGAACAGGCCAAGCTACTACAGATCCCTAGAGAGAAACCACATGCTAAAAGAATGCTTCCTCTCAGTCTTTGCATGCAGAACACAAACTCTCACCAAATACAGAATAAAGTATAAATAGAAATGTGCAGACAAAAACTAAACTGTAAAACGTATCATGCCAGACTCTATACAGTGCAACAATGAAAAACAAAAATGTCACCATTCCTCATGAAACATCGCCACCTATCCCATGACTTTTTACTTTTCCTAGAAGCCTCTCATGAGGAACTTTGTCAAACGCCTTCTGAAAATCCAAGTATACTATATCTACCGGTTCACCTTTATCCACATGTTTATTAACTCCTTCAAAAAAGTGAAGTAGATTTGTGAGGCAAGACTTGCCCTGGGTAAAGCCATGCTGACTTTGTTCCATTAAACCATGTCTTTCTATATGTTCTGTGATTTTCATATTTAGAACACTTTCCACTATTTTTCCTGGCACTGAAGTCAGGCTAACCGGTCTGTAGTTTCCCGGATCGTCCCTGGAGCCCTTTTTAAATATTGGGGTTACATTTGCTATCCTCCAGTCTTCAGGTACAATGGATGATTTTAATGATAAGTTACAAATTTTTACTAATAGGTCTGAAATTTCATTTTTTAGTTCCTTCAGAACTCTGGGGTGTATACCATCCGGTCCAGGTGATTTACTACTCTTCAGTTTGTCAATCAGGCCTACCACATCTTCTAGGATTCTGGCTTGATGGACCTTTGGCCTGTCCGAATATGACATTTCTTATGTTCTTATGCTTCTGGATTGACAGTTCTCTATTCCAAGGTTCACCTATTTCTAGAATATTCTAATTAAAATAATCTGGGGCATTATTTAGCTCTTTGTAAATAGCAATTTGTGCCAGATTTGGCTAATTTGATCAATAAATATTGACATAGAGCTTTAAAACACTGAATTTGATCTGACATGTTTTTTGTTTCTATCTTGTGACAATCCTGAATATCTTGTTATCATTAATCAATTAATTGATAATTCTTAATAAATCTAGATAAACATAAAGCAAATGTTGCTTACCTGTAACAGGTGTTCTCACAGGACAGCAGGATGTTAGTCCTCACATATGGGTGACATCATCAGGATGGAGCCCAATCACGAAAAACTTCTGTCAAAGTTTCCAGAACTTTGACTGGCCCCTACTGGGCATGCCCAGCATGGCACTAACCCTGCAGCCAGCAGGGGTCCCCCTTCAGTCTTATTTGATAGCTACAGGCAGTGCCGAAAAAATAAAACAACAAAAGTTACAAACCCAACACCGCGGGGCGGCGGGCGGGTTTTGTGAGGACTAACATCCTGCTGTCCTGTGAGAACATCTGTTACAGGTAAGCAACATTTGCTTTCTCACAGGACAAGCAGGATGGTAGTCCTCACATATGGGTGAGTACCGAGCTGAGGATGTCCGAACATGCACCAAATGTACCCAACGGCATGCAACAGGCACAACAACTGGGGTGGAATTTGGAGGAGGGCATCCTGAACCCCACCGGGCAGGGGGAAGGGTGTTGGTACGTCACGTTGGAAATAAGTTACACAGGACAGATTGGCCAAAGATGGAATCTTGACTTCCGGCTTTGTCTAAGCAATAGTGGGCTGTGAAAGTGTGGAGAGAACTACAGGTGGCAGCCCTGCAAATGTCAGGAAGCGGCACCGATCGTAGGTGTGCTACTGAAGTCGCCATGACCCTCACAGAGTGTGCTTTAACACGGTCTTGAAAAGGAATGCCTGCTTGCTGATAGCAAAAAGATATGCAGTCCGCCAACCAGGAGGAGAGAGTCTGCTTACCCACAGGTTGCCCTAATTTGTTGGGATGGAAAGAGACGAATAACTGAGTGCTCTTCCTGTGGGCAACTGTACGGTCTAGGTAGAACGCTAGAGCCCGTTTACAGTCAAGGGTATGCACAACCTGTTCCCCTGGGTTGGAGTGGGGCCTGGGAAAGAAGATAGGTAGTATGATGGATTGATTAATGTGAAACTCCGAAACTACCTTAGGCAAAAACTTAGGGTGAGTGCGGAGTACCGCCCGGTCCTGCAGGAGTTTAGTGTAAGGCGGATAGGTAACTAGGGCCTGTAACTCACTAACCCTGCGAGTTGAAGTGATAGCCAAAAGGAAAATCACTTTCCATGTGAGATATTTTAGGTCACAGGAGTGAAGAGGTTCAAAGGGGGGTTTCATGAGCCACCCGAGAACCAGATTAAGGTCCCAAGAAGGGGCCGGAGGACGTAAAGGTGGCTTGATATGGAGCAAGCCTTTAAGAAAACGTGTTACGAGGGGTTGTACCGATGTAGGGACATCCCCGACACCTTTATGGAAGGCGGCTAACGCACTGACATGCATTCTGATGGGAGAGGTCTTTAGACCTGATTCCGATAAATGCCAGAGATAGTCCAAAAACCTTGGGATTGGACAGGAAAAGGGATCAAGGGATTGTGAAGAACACAATGATGTGTACCTTTTCCATTTATAGGAATAAGATTTTCTTGTGGAAGGCTTTCGTGAAGCAATCAGGACACGAGAAACCGAATCTGAAAGGTTAAGTGGTTGAAGAATTAACCTTTCAACATCCATGCCGTCAGGAACAAGGCCTGAAGATTGGGATGGCGTAGACATCCGTCGTTCTGAGTGATCAGAAGTGGGTGCGTTCCCAAGGGAATGTGCCTGCGGATGGAGAGATCCTGGAGAATGGGAAACCACACTTGGCGTGGCCAGTGAGGTGCTATCAGGATCATGGTTCCCTTGTCCTGATGGAGCTTCACGAGAGTCTTCGAGAGAAGAGGAAGTGGAGGGAATGCATAAAGCAGACCGGCTGCCCACGAGAGGGAGAATGCATCTCTGGGCTGAGAGCGCTCGCTCCGAATGAGGGAGCAGTAATGGTCCACCTTGTGGTTCTGGGGGGACGCAAAGAGGTCTATTTGGGGATGACCCCATTGCTGGAAGAGAGAGGTCGCTACAGAGGGAATGAGAGACCACCCAGTCTGCCCAGCAAGCTTATGCCACTATCCGCTGCACTGTGCAGGTTACCCTCCGGCTTATTTTCCCCCACACCATAAAAGTCAGTGTTCTTGGATGATGTTTGAATCCAATTTCTCTTAATCAGGTTTAGTGTTTAAGGGTAGTAAAAGCCGCATCAGCAAGTTACCCTCATGTTTATTTGTTCCCTAAACCATAAAAGTCGGGGGCCCTCCTTGGTTGCTGTGTGAATCCAATTCCCCTTTTCTCCACTGCTGCTGAAGCAGAGAGCAATGATGGAGTTGCCTTAACAGTATCCAGGCTTATTTATTTGTTACGGGTAGCAAGCGCCACAGCAGCACATTACCCCCATGCATTCTTTTCTTTATTTCCATTCTCTAGGCTTTAGGGATGAGGATGGAAATAGGATAAGGTAAAAAATAGTAACAGGTTAATACATTTTGCTAAAACAAGTTCAGATGCTTCAATAGAAACAGGAAGAGCTGGAAAAGAGGTCAAGGAGCAGCAATATGTGGATACTAAGATTACTGGAGAGTTTAGAAAACTCATCTGAAGGAATTCAAAGAAGAATGACTAAAGAAGAAGAACAGAAAGACTCCTGTACCTCTATTACTGTGACAACCTCTCTTGGGTGCAGCATCTCGATCAATTATTATGAAAAGGCTGTTTCAGAGAAAAAGATAAAATAATTTGGCTGGCAAGAAATAAATAGGGCAAGGCACTTTGAATTCAAGTTAAAATGGCATTTCTTCTGTGGAAGTACAATACAAACTAAAAGGCTTTGATGGGGGCCAAAAGAAAACTCTGACCAAGGAGCCTTAACTGTGTGATATTCTTTCCAGTAACGCTGAAGCTTGAATATAATGGGGAGGTAAGTATTTACCACTTCCACAGAACAAGGCATCATCTTGGCTGAGCGCAAAGAGACCAGGCATTCTTACTGAAATATGAAGGGCATGATGACAGCTATTATACTTCTATAATAATAATAATAATAATAATAATGTGAGAGCACTGGCACAGATTTATTGAAATAATCGAGAAAGCCCTTTTTGTTTGCTGCAGTGGTAGTTATACCCAATAAATAGAATCATCATTGTAGGAAACAGATTTGTTGTTATGTTTGAGGGAAATATGCAAAGTTTCATGAGGGGGGATAGTTAAGTGATTTTCGGCCAGGTCATGCCAGCTCACCAACCCAGAACCTTTTTTATTTGAACTTGCTTCCAATTGTGCAAAAAGTAGAAGGTGGAGGCTGCTGCTGACTCTGACCTAATACTTTTTTTTTTTTTAGAAAATTATCACACTGGAATAGTGACAAACTTAAGGTGACAAACTTAAGGTGTTTCAAGAGTCATGTAATGCTACCTAATGTTCTATATTCCTAATGTTTTATTCAAAGTTTATTCAATGTTTCATGTTCTATGTAACGCTCTCATGCGAGGTTATTGTTTCACTGTAAACCGGTTTGATTTGTATCCCATGCAAGAAGATCGGTATATAAAAGTTAAAAATAAATAAAGTATTCTTCCCATCTTGTTTCTATGGGAAAATAAAGTTTAGCACATCTGACTCACAGAGAGGTCAGAGGTACAGAAACTCCTGGAAAATAGTTTTTGCATCTACTAATTAGGCATGAATACTTCATAGTTAGAATTTGGATGACAAAAATACTTACACAATTGTTTGATATATATATAAAAAGTGAAGAAATTGTTTTAGAATGTTAAAGGAGCTTAATGATAAAAGTTAAGAAGAGTATGCGACGCAAAACCTCAATATAAATGCTGCAGGTTATACAATTGATAGAAGTTTAACTTGAAATAGGTGAAGCTTGATCTGTATATCACTCAGAATTTACTGAGCGCTCTAGAGCAGGGGTGACCTACTCCAGTTTGAGAGCCGTCAACATGATAGGGTTTCAGGATATACATGATTATGCATGAAAGATAGATTTGCATACATTGGAGGTAGCGATCGCAAATCTCTCTCATGCATAGCCATTGTGGATATCCTGAAAACCTGGCCTGCTTGTGGCTCTCAAAGAGCAGAGATGGCCACGACTGCTGTACAGGAACAGTTATAGTAATATACCAAAAGACAGGTATATATTATTGAAGAGATAAAAAAATAGACATCAGGGAATGCATGTGCTACTTGGGAGCAGCTTTAATATGAAAATGACAACCCCCAATATCTGTATATGCACTCCTCCTAGTTAGCATATTCTTTATGCAAGAGCTACTAACTGAGAACTCAGGAGAGGAATGATCACTATGGCTGGATATTTTAATGTCATTTTAGAAAACAAGGATAAAATAATCCCACTCCTATAGTTGGACTTTAACTTTATACAACTCAGGCTACCTTAAAGAATCAGAATGAAGGCTCACATTTCCTCAGGTATGTATTCCAAGTTATCTGAACTAAAACTGGGCGGATTTTTTTTTGTTGTGAAAAATTAAACCAGCAGATCTGAGCTGACTCAAAACAGGCAGATTCTGGTTACAAAAGGCACTGGATCTGGCTTGACATAAATGTGTCCTCCTCTGAAGGCTGTTTCATCATAACCAGCATCCCCAACTCCAATATATAGATCCGAGTTAGCCAACGCTGGTCCTCAAACGCTGCAAACAGGTCTAGTGTTCAGAACATCCACAAGAACATGCATGAGGTACATCTGCATGCACTGTCTCTCTCATGCATATTCAATGTGGATATCCTGAAAATCTGGCCTGTTTGCGGCACCTTCGATACAGACAATATATAATTTAGAAATTTTTGTATAGATCTATATTACATCATGAACATTACACCTATATTTGAATGTTTTGTATCCTGCACAGGAATGAAGGCTTCATGTGTTGTAATTACATGAAGCAGCCTTCTCTGTTTACCTTTTCTATTCCTTGTAGACCTAGGGACAAGCTGCTAGCCCAGCTGTTTCTGTAGAATGGAAGAAAAGGGAATAAGCACCTCACTTCCTTTCAAGTTCTAAATAAATATTATTTCTCCTGGGGAGGGGAGTAAAAGAGCAAAGCACTGCAGAGCAGGAAGCCCGAGTTCGGGTCTCCAGCCCAGGTGCACAAAAGGTTCAGTATTTATATAAAACTGTACAGCAAAACTGCTGGCAGATACATAAAGTTATTGACTTGTTAGCCTACAAAAATGTTTTAGTTAGCAAGTATTACTAATTTAAAAATACTCCTGTTACATTTCTACAGTGTCAGATACTAAAACAAAAAAAGCAGCTTCTTTTGAGGTATTTGTA
The DNA here is from genome assembly GCF_901001135.1 of Rhinatrema bivittatum. Taxonomy (NCBI): domain Eukaryota; kingdom Metazoa; phylum Chordata; class Amphibia; order Gymnophiona; family Rhinatrematidae; genus Rhinatrema; species Rhinatrema bivittatum. Next base: position 59,409,569 of record NC_042615.1, on the reverse strand, counting down.
TGTTTAATTAAATTCAGCAAAGTCAAGAGATCACAAAATCTTCACACAATATACATGTAGCAGGTAACAACTGACAAAATTACTGCCAGTCTAATTTGGTTTATGCCCTCTGCTGTGCGCACAGCATGGCTAAGAATGGCATGATTATTATGACCTGGTTGGATTTCATCCTTCCTCATCACTGCTGCTCCATGCATCTTCAAATGCTGGATTCAAATGAGACAGAGGACCTGTTTTTTCAGATTCCTCATCAGGAGCTGGGTCTGTCACAGCTGGTACCCAAGCAAGAATATTGCAGTCTCTGCCACCACTATATAGCTCCTGGAAGTTAGACCGAAATACGCAGCAGTCAACATTGTTGTAATGTCCTCTCAGCATAGTTATCAACTCTCCTGCATAAAGGGTATAAACTGCAATGGTGCTGTCATAAGGCACAAAAACAAAGTCTGGACTACACCCGTCAGATACAGTGAACTTAAGTCCCTTTCGACTCTCATTACATACTTTCCCATAGTTTACAAGGGTGTTTTCCCCACTGGAGCTGTTCCAGAGCCTCATGCGATCATCAGTGCCAGTGGTCAGAAGGTGCAATCCATCAGTTGTAAAGCATAATCCATTAACTCTCCCATTGTGAGCAGTGTTTGCTGCTTCAGAAGATGCTTTGGACTTCTCACCGTTGTGTTGATCAAGAGTAATTAGGCAGCCAGATGCTCTCCGAACATCCCACAGTTTCACTGTGCTGTCAGCGCTTGCTGTTGCCAGGATATACTCATGGCGTGGAGACCAAGACACTGCCAGCACTTCACCCTTGTGACCTTGCAAAATGTGAGAACAGGATCCAGATTTCAGATCACAAAGCTGAACTTTGGGGCTCTTTGTACCAACCGCTATCAAGCAGTGCTTAGTAGCAACAGGAGACATGTGATGGCTGTAGACTGTGCCTTCAAAATGAAAGACATCTGCAGGTTGTAATGTATTTGTGTCCCAAATCTTCAGTGTCTTATCAAAAGAACTTGATATGAAAATACCAGTGTCATGGGGATACCACTGAACTGTCTCCACACTAAATTTATGAACATCAGGATGACTCTTGCCTACAGTGCAAACTGCTTTACAAGTGTAATTTGGCTTTCTGCTATAGTTGGCAAGGTCATAGAGTACAATAACACCATCAGACCCCCCTGATAGCATATATCTTCCCTCAACCGGTTCAATATCAAGGGTGTTAACACCACTTCCGTGGATTCTTTCAACATCTCTGTCTTTATTTAGTTCCAAGCTTAGCACCCTTCTTGTGGTCTCTGCTCGCCTGAGACGAAGTGGGTCATCTAAACCAGACTGGCGAGATGAAAGAAAACCCAACATCTTTGAAAATCTGTGTCTAACCAACACTGAGCCCAAATAAATACATAGCTGGGATTACCAAAAGATTTACCATGTTATCCAATCAAACTTGAAATCTCCAAGATGAGAATAAGCTGTCAAAACAAAAATATGACAAAGCACTAGCTCCGAGCATGATATTGTAAAGCTAAAAAATATGAAGCTTATTTTTAAAGTCCACCTGAAAGTACAACTAGATCCAGCAGTTAAAAGTTTTTCAGAGTAAAAAATTCAAACTGCAAAAATACCTTATGATGAGCTATGAGTAAAAAAAAAAAAAAAAAATGTAATCCAGAACAGCAGGTCAGAAAACAAGAGGGTCCCTGAGATCAGCAGGATAATGCCAGTGCTGTGCGGTGTTATTCTTCCTTTCAAGATGACATGTCTTAAAAGATATGAACTGGTGAAAATATCTGCTCAGAAATGCTGTCAAAATGTCACAGAGGCAGCAGAAAGAGGAAAAGTGTGGGTCTTTTTGTAACAATTCTTCTTTAGAGGATCTTCATTTCGTTTTTCTCCATATTCTGGAAAGGAAAAAAAGGGTCACTTAGAAAATTCACATATACTTTACAGAATACATTGTAATGACAACAAATGGGGCAGGAACCAAAGAAAATTAACGTAGCTTCCAGCTTTCAACTGCCGGCTGATCATCCCTTGGAAATCTTCATAGTTCATAGAAAATAAATGCATGAGAAACATCAGCAAAATAGCATCCCTGATCTTAACCAGCTTCTGTATTTTCTGGCAAAGGACTCCTCTGTGGGACCTTACAAGTTCCTCTACTCATATCATATGCTACAGGGCCCAGTACATTAAAGTTCAAGGCTGATACATTTATTTATTTAAAACTATTTTTATTCCACTTCTTGATTAAAAATTATTCTGAGCGAAGTACAGCCACCTACCACCTACTTCAAAACAAAAATCTCAAACCTCACCCTCTCCCTTACAACCCACCAAACGCTTCCAACACCTCATAGCACATACCAACTCACTCTGAATTCTAGACTAGAGTCATTCGAGCCCACATCAGCCATGGAGATTGAAAATTTACTTAAAAAAATTAAACCATCGGCACATCCCTCGGACCCACTCCCTACTAATTTGCTCACTGCCATCTCTAGCACCGTCGCAAAACCTATTGCAGAAATCATCAATACCTCCTTAGCCATGGGCACAGTTCCTAATCAGCTAAAACTTGCAATCCTCAAACCCCTACTGAAAAAACCAACTGCATCACCCATGGACCCAGCCAACTACAGACCCATTGCAAACCTGCCCCTGATCTCCAAACTGATGGAAAAAGCGGTAAATAAACAACTTTCCGAATACCTCGAGGAGCACAGCATTCTTTCCCCGGCACAATATGGTTTTCGCAAATCTCGAAGCACAGAGTCCCTTCTGCTTTCCCTCACTGATAATTTACTTTTGAACCTGGAGAAAAAACAGTCATTCTTACTGGTCCTTCTAGACCTATCTTCAGCGTTCGACACGGTAAATCACTCACAACTCCTAGAACAACTATCAAACATAGGAATCAAAGGCACAGCCCTCTGTTGGTTCAAATCGTTCCTATCCAACAGGTTTTACAAGGTCAGAATCAACAACAAGGAATCTGACCCCATCCTATCAGACCAAGGCGTACCACAAGGTTCATCCCTCTCCCCTACCCTGTTCAACATTTACCTCCTCCCCCTCTGCCATTTGCTATCTCAGCTCAAGCTTACTCATTACCTCTATGCAGACGACATCCAGATCCTAATCCCCATCACAGAATCAATTCAAAAAACCTTCGTCTACTGGGAGAATTGTCTTAAACCAATTAAACAACTACTCTCCAGCCTAAACCTGATTCTAAACTCCAGCAAAACAGAGCTGCTACTAATCTCACACAACCCGAACAACCACCCACCTAGTCTGGCACAAACCACATCTTTAAACATGGAGCTCTCTGCAGACGTCAGGAATTTAGGAACTTGGCTTGACAATCAACTTAACCTTAAAAAATTCATAAACACAACCACCAAGGACTGCTTCTTTAAACTACAGGTCCTAAAGAAACTAAAGCCACTCCTTCACTTCAATGACTTTCGCCTCGTTCTTCAATCCATTATTTTTTCGAAACTTGATTACTGCAACTCAATCTTACTGGGCCTCCCCTCCAACAGCATCAAACCCCTACAGATGGTACAAAACGCCGCAGCCAGAATCCTAACTAACACTAATAGAAGAGACCATATTACCCCCATCTTGAGCTACCTCCACTGGCTACCCATCAAACAGAGAATCATATATAAAACCTTAACCATTATCCATAAAACAATTCATAACGTCGCACCTATATCTCTACAAACTCAACTTCGCCTACACTCATCGGCCAGACCCATCAGAAGCGCCTACAAAGGCACATTAGTCGCAGCTCCCGCCAAATCAACGCTAAGAAAAAGAGCACTATCCACTGCGGGACCACATCAATGGAATGCGCTCCCACCAGACATAAGACTCGAACCCAACCTACCAGAGTTCAAAAAAAGGTTAAAAACCTGGCTCTTCAGGCAAGCGTTCCAATTCCCAGAGTGTAACTAGGCACCTCCTCCTGTCTTTCAGATCCAACCATTGCAAGGTGTCACAAACACATTGACACTCAATTTCATACACGGACTTGATTATTCTCAATATCTATTTATTTAAGTCATCCTTCTCATATTATATTATTTAACCGATTACTTGCAGACTATATACACTACTAAAGTTCCTTGTAAAATGTGAACACAAATAATGTTATAATAATATTATCTGTTTGTTAAATACTATTGTTACTTTCACTGTTCCTTGTAATAATGTTCAATAGTTGATTGTTAATGTTCTATGTTCTATGTAAAAAACCCCAGTCTAACCTCCCAGATCAGGGCAACCTTTCCGTTACTTGTAAACCGGACTGATTTGTATTGCATACAGGAATTCCGGTATATAAAAATTAAAAAATAAATAAATAAATAAATAAAATATATTAAAACAATAAAACGCCACAGAAAAATAAGCCTTCACCCAAACATTTTATGCTTCTCACAAAAAGTGGCTGCCTCATTGCCTACCAACCATCCCCAGGAAAAACCACACCATTCTTTTGCTTCCTAAACATTAAAAAATTCGTCTCTAGTCTAATACTTGCCAATAATTTATTCCAAAGCATAGGGGCCACCACTGAAATCACCCTTGCCCTGAATGTACACCACACTACTTTAAAAGTTTCCCTGCTGAGAACTAAGGTTATGGCCAGGGGTGCACCATTCAAGTTTATTGAACGTGTACAGGGCCCATTATCTCTCATCACCCTAAACACTAGAATCAATATTTTACACTGGGCTTGGGCTGCCATGGGAAGTCAGTGCAATTCTGAGGCATCCATCTAGATCAGCGATTCTCAACCTTTATATTTCTGCGACCCTTTTAATACAATTCCCCACTATGTGGCGACCCCAACCATAAAATTATTTTTGTTCATAGGCCTAAGTAACTGTACTGTATATACCGTATTTTCCGGCGTATAAGACGACCCCCAACTTTTACAGTTAAAATATAGAGTTTGGGATATACTTGCCGTATAAGACTACCCCTCTTCCAACGCATTCCAACATTTACAGCAGGAGGGAGTGACTCGAGGAGTGAGGGCACGCAGAATTAACTTTTTTACTGCATCCGGTGAGGGGAGGGAGTGACTCGAGGAGCGACAAAAAACCCATATTTCCAATGGTCTCTTAGGCGACCCCTAGCAAATCGTCATTTGACCCCCAAAGGGGTCGCGACCCACAGGTTGAGAACCGCTGATCTAGATGAAGATCGTCTGACACCCCCAGGAACACTGGAGCCACCATTAGAAGTAATACTTTGATAAAAATTCTCTCTTCATATACTTCATCTAATCTAAGGAAAGATCTTGCATTTTTCAGAGGTTATTATTTTGCAAACTTCAGAGCATGACAGAAAGGCTTAGCCATACCACTCAAAACCTGGTAGAATGGTTTTAGATCTATTGAAGGCTGAGGCTTTATATGGAACAATAAAAGGCTATACAGTAGCAACAGCCTACATCTTTCTGTGAGAAGAAAAAAAAAAAAGTCCTGTAATGTTTGCCGATCAAGGGGTTGTCCCACGACCGGCAGCACTCACCCCAGGCCACAGACTGCCTCCAAAGTGGTAAGAATGCCACCACCAGGGTCACTGCTTCCTAGGCTCCCCTAGGAGTGTGTGCATGTGGTGCGGCATCCTATGCAGACCCCGTGGTGGGAAACAGCCTGGCTGGCATGCTTTGATGACATCACACGGCTGGGAATAAAGGCCCAAGCCATGCTCCATAACCTTGCCTCAGCAACAGGTTCTCCTGTGTGATTGCAGTGTGTGTTGCTCCTGCATTCCTGATCCTACCTTACTCTTTGGTTACTGTTCCAGCCGAATCTTCCTTCGTCCTGGTCCCTTTCCTGTTTCCGTTACGGACCTGGACTACTCTCTTGCCTACCACCTGCCACTGACCTCTGTCACAGACTCAGCATACTCTCTTGCTGGCTGCCTGCCATTGACCTTTGCTAAGGACCTCATCTATGCCTTGCTTGCTACCTTCTTTGATCACTAGCCTTCTCTTGGTATGTGTCAGACTGCTCCCTGTTCTGACCTTGGCCCAGCCCCTCTTAATCTGTCTGCCTTGTGGGACTCTCTCCTAAGTTCTGCTGGCCTCTGGAACCCAAAGGCTCAACCTGCAGGGAACGGAGCTGGTATAGGTGAAGATCCAGTCTAGTCCGTGTTCAAGGCATGTTTGCCAGCTGTCAGCGTGAGTTTAGTGGGTTCGCTACTAGGGTAGTTTAACCATGCCATAGCACAAGGGTCTACTATTTTTACAAGTCCTAAGTGAGAAGTTCACATCATATGCTGAAAGGTGTTGAAGCTAGAAGAGGGAGGTGGTGGATGGAAGCTAATTGATTCAGACCGTCACTCCAACAAACAAATGAAGATTGTGGGAGATGCTCACTAATTCACTCTTGAGGTAAAGGGTAAATAAGGGTGGATAAGGGTAGCAGGTATGACAAGGCAAGACAAGGAGATGGAAGACTATGACCACAAATGCTTAGAATCTAAACAACATAATTCTTGATTTGCATGAACACATGGTAGAGGCAGACCTGATACTGTTGCTATCATGGAGACTTGGCCCAATGAGTCTCATGAATAAGGTATGGCCATAATCCAGCTATAATCTGGATGTGGGGAAAAGAAGCAGCGCTGTGGGTCATCTTGGAAAAGGGAGACTTCTGACTCAGGTAAAAGAACTAGACCAAGATATGTTAGAAGACATCCAAAAGATAGGAAAGGTGGCTAAGTGGTGATAGGAGATTTTAGCCTGCTGAATGTAGATTTGAGTATTCCATCAGTGGTCCTGGTTAGGCAGAGCGAGAGCCTAGACGCCCTTCAAGGGGCTCTCCTCAGACAAATGTTAATGGAGAAAAGAAGTGATACTGGACCTGGCATTTATGAATGGAAAAAGCATCTCTAATATCCAATTAAGTGATCACCTGAGCACTGGTGATCAAACAATATTATTTAATATAACTGCCAAGACAGAAAAGTATCACATCAAAATCGAAATCCTGAGTTTCAAAATATCAGCTTTGGTAAAGTGGGCAAATGCCTTAAAGAGGCACTGGCAGGTTGGGAGGATGTTGAAGAAGTGGAAAAACAATGGATTAACTAAAAAGTCATACCTAGAACAACAAATCTTCATGTCAGGAATGTAAATAAAAGTAACATGAAACAAAAAAAAACTGCCCAGATTTTCCAAAGGGATAACAAAAAAAACGTAAGGGCAAAAAGATTATCATTCAAAAAGTACAAATGATTTCAAAAAGAAGAACAAAGGAAATAATATATGATAAAGCTGAAAGAGAGAGGAAGAAGTTAGGATGGCAAAAATACAAGTGAAAGAAAAGACAGCTAATAAGGTAAGCAGGTTTGTTTACTGTAAATTGTGTTTTCCATAGATAACAGGATGAATTAGCCATTACATAAGGGTGATGTCATCCGGTGGCACCAAATGGGCCTCTCTTTCTTAATTAGTAAAGCTTTTGCTCTACTGAACATGTGTGGAAATTCCCGCTTGGGAGTTATCTCGTGAGCCCCCTCAGTCGATTTTAAAGCTAATTTTAGCTAGGTAGTCAACTTTCTAGGGAAGTGGATGGGTATTTATTATGGCTAATACATCCTATCTATGGAAAAAACCATTTATGGTAAGCAAACTTGCTTTTTCCATCAATAAGCAGAGCTGAATAAGTCATAACATATGAGGAGTCTCAAGCGGAGGGTTGCAGTGGAGCGTTTACTGAACAAGCAACCTGGACCCCACCATGCAGAGTAGACTACTGAGTGAACAGGCTATGCAAAACTGCTTGTCCGAATTTACTGTCACTCTTTGAGAGATTATCCAGACAGTAATGGGTCGCAAACCCACATTGCAGCTTTACCGATGTCTTCAAGTGGAACAGCTCATAGAAGTCCCACTGATGCAGCCAATGTTCTAATTTTATGAGCTATAATGGTGTCCATAATTTGTAGGACTGCTAGTCTATAGCAGTGCGAAATGCTTTGTTAGCTAGTTGGACAATGTACAATGGCTACTGCTATGCCCAGTCTATTGGGATCAAAACAGATGAATATTTGAGAAGTCTGGTGTGGCTGATTTCTCTTGTAGTACGCCAAGGTCCTTTTACAGTCTAAGGAATGAAGAGCTCCTGCATTCCTGATCCTGCCTTGCTTCACCCAGCCAGCCCTGTCCCATGTCCAGTCTTCCTTCGTCCTGATCCCTCTCCTGTCTGCCTGGTATTGACCTCCACTATGGACCCGGACTACTCTTTTGCCTACCACAGACTCAGAATACTCTCTTGCTTGCCATTTATCTTTGCTACGGACCTCATATAGAAACATAGAAATGACGGCAGAAGACGACCAAATGGCCCATCCAGTCTGCCCAGCAAGCTTCACACATTTTTTCTCTCACACTTATCTGTTTCTCTTAGCTCTTGGTTCTATTTCCCTTCCACCCCCACCTTTAATGTAGAGAGCAGTGATGGAGCTGCATCCAAGTGAAATATCTAGCTTGATTAGTTAGGGGTAGTAGCCGCCGCAATAAGCAAGCTACACCCATGCTTATTTGTTTTACCCAGACTATGTTATACAGCCCTTATTGGTTGTTTTTCTTCTCCCCTGCCGTTGAAGCAGGGAGCTATGCTGGATATGCGTGAAGTATCAGTCTTCTCCCATGCTGTTGAAGCAGAGAGCCATGCTGGATGTGCATCGAAAGTGAAGTATCAGGCACATTTGGTTTGGGGTAGTAACCGCTGTAACAAGCCAGCTACTCCCCGCTTTGCCTTGCTTGCTGCCTGCCTTGACCTCTTGCCTTCTCTTGGTATTTGTCAGACTGTTCTCTGACCTGACCTTGGCCCAGGACATGGCTAAGCTTCCCAAGACTTTCATGTGCGTGTGGTCTCGGGAAGCTTGTAGGTAATATAAGCAGCTGCTATGGCACAGAGATGTACTCTCACTGATGAGGTGTTGAGACCTGAAGCAAAAAGAGTGAGCAAATAGTTCAGCAACTCTTCAGTTTTGCATATGAACAGATCCAGGGAATTGTGCTGACACCATGTGAAAAACCTTTTCCATTTAAAAACCATAAGCTCTTCTAGTTGAGAGTTTTCGGGCAGACACTAATATGTCCTCAACTTCTTTGGGTAAAAACAATTCAGCGATTGAGTGCTCAACATCCAAGCCATCAAACTAAGGGAGAGAAGGTTTGGAGGAAACAGGCTTCCCTCTTCTTGAGTTAACAAGGATTGGTCTACCCAAGAGAAATGAGAGGACTGTTTGACAGCTGTAGAAAATTGTGGACCAAACTTGCCTGGGCCATGCTGGAGCCATGAGGATCAGATGTGTCTGGTCTTTGAGTACTTTAACTGTTTGGGCTATCAGAGGAGCTGGTGGAAAGGTATATATGATATCTGCATTCCAGTCAAGCAGAAAAGCGTTCTGAGCTGATCTGAGTCTGCTGGGAAAAATGGAATAAAACCTTTGCCATGCCCTGTTTTGCTCTGACACAAATAAGTTGATTGCTGGGAGACTCCATAGACTCAATAGTCCTTTGGCTGTTGACTGATGTAGAGACCACTTGTGTGGTCAAAAAAACTCTGCTGAGATTTGCTGACATGTTGGAGATTCCCTGAAGGGAGGTTGCTTGCAAGACAGTTTGATATTTGCGTGCCCATTCTCATATCTTTTTCACTTTGTGGCAAAGGGTCCATGATCCTTTGCCTCCTTGTTTGTTCACATAAAACATGATTGTCTGTTTGAATCAGAATTCTCTTCCCCTGGAGAAAGTGAATCAATGTTAGAGCATATCCAATCACTTTCATTTCTAGGATGTTCATTTGAAACTGTCTTTCCACGCATGACCACGTTCCTTAAGTTTGAAAGGGCCCTTTGTGGGCACCCCAACCTTTTGTGGAGGCATCCATGGCCAATGTAACATGGTGAGGAAGTAGATGGAGTGGAGATCCCTTCTGAAGGATGTAGGGAACTAGCTATTAGCGTAGATGCTGATTCATTTGCTGTGAAATTCTCACTTTGGTTGTCAAGGGTTGAGTGAACTGATCCCACTGGGAGCAGAACCCCCAGTGCAAAAGCCCTATGTGAAAGCTAGTCCATAAAACCATGTCAATCATTGTTGGTATGTGGCCCAGACTAGAACTAGAACTTCTCTGGCTGTTGACTGATCCATAGTCAATAGTTCGTATACAAGGGATCTGAAACTATGCACCCGATCTGACTAAAGGAAAGTTCTCTCCTGTTAGAAAATCTATCCATGCTCAAATGAATTTGATTTTTCAGGAGGGAATCAGGGTTGATTTCTTGAAATTCACTAGGTATCCTAGTGATTGTTGCAGTTGTACTGCCTTTTGCAGGAAGGTTAGCACACCTTTCTTGAAGTTTGCCTTTACAAGTCAAGTAAAGGAAGACTTGGATGCCCTGATGCTACAATTATGCTGCTACTATAGCCAAGCACTTGGTGAAGTCCTTGGTGCTTCTGAAGGGCCGAAGAGGAGCACTCTGTACTGATAATGGGAAGTGTGCACCATAAATCACAGGTAATGCAAGTTGGAGGGATAGATGGGAATATGCACCTAAACATCCTTTAGATCCAAAGGGCATTTCCACTCCCCCTTTTGGATGAAGGGTAGAATTGCGTGGAGGGAATTCATTTTGAATTTCTCCCCAAGTATATGCTTGTTCAGGCTTCTTAAATCCAGGATGGGTCTCAGTCTCCTGATTTCTTGGGGATCAGGAAGTACCAGGAGTAGAATCTCTGGCCATGATGATGGGGAGGAACAGGTTCTATCACCTGCTGCTCGAGGAGCAACTCCATTTCCAGGCGGAGTTGCATCATGTGACATGGATCCAGATAGAAAAATAAGTAATGAGGAAGTGTGGGAAGTCAGGAAAAACATAAGCAATATCCAGACTCCACAATTTTGAGAACCCAGCGATCTTTGGTGATTTTGTCTCACTCCTCCAGATAATGGTGGATTCTCTTCCCTACTGGTAAGGATGAGTGCTGGATTTGAAAGGTGATCAAAAATTCGATCCAGCTTTGGCTAGACTTCTGTTGTTTTTGGTTGATGGAACTCATGATGTTGAGTGCAAGCTGGAATTTGTTACTATTGCAGAAGCAGAAGTGGCTTCCGGTATTGTTGAAATTGCTAGAAGGGGCATTTCTGGAAGAATGGCCTTTTAAAAGGAAAGTAAAGGAACCTTACAAAAGACTGTTCTTGTCCTGTAGAGAAGAAATAGACTGCCACATTCTGTTTCTCACATATGGGTGAGTGCCAAGCTACAGGCTGCTCTCGGTAAAGCTTATGACCAACAGGCAACAAACCACGTGCCAAAAGGCACAAACATAACTGCAGTGCTGTTGGTAACACAGGGAGACAGCATGAACCGAAACAATGGGTCCTAGGCAGAATCCGCCCATCACTTAGAACAGCTCACTGGAAGAATTCCCTAAATTTAAAATTCACCCAAATTTAAATAATGCAAAATTAGATGAATCTGCAGCAGGGAGAATCTGTATTAATGGCCAAATAGATGCAAACCTGATTTGCTCTGCTACTACATTAAATGAGAGTGTCCCTGGGCACCATGTCATTCAGGAGAAGATAGAATCTAAAGAAGCAGGGTTAATTAAATCAAACCTCTGAGGAATGTGCCTCTTCTATATGTCACCAATGCCTGAAACTCACTAACTCTGCGAGCCTAAGTGACCGCCACGAGGAAGAGAACCTTCCAGGTTAGGAACCTCAGCATACAGGAACGCATAGGCTTGAAAGGGTCACACTTGAGCCATGCTAGCATCAAGTTGATGTCCCAAGACACAACAGGAGGGCGCATGGGATGCTTCATCTGAAGCAACCTCTGCATAAAATCGCCCTACTATGGGCTGCACAGAGATGGGCACACCACCAATACCTTGATGGTAAGCACTGATAGCACTCGGGTGGACCCTGATTGAGTTGGTCTTTAGGCCCGCCTCAGAGAGGTGCCACAGGTAGTCCAGCAACTGTGGTGTGGGGCAAGCAAATGGATCCAAGCCATGACCTCCACACCAGATGGAGAACCTCCTCCACTTGAGCCTGTAAGACTTCCTGGTGGAAGGCTTTCTTGAGGCTACCAACATCCAGGCTAACGACCTGAGATTTGGATGGCTCAGCCTGCCCCGAACCTGCGTGATTAGATCGGGGGAGGTCCCCAGATGGATGGGCTCTCAGACAGACAGGTCCTGCAGGATTGGAAACCAGACTTACCTCAGCCAGTACAGGGCTACCAGGATCATGGTCCCCTTGTCCTGTTGGAGCTTTATGAGAGTCCTCATTCCCAGCGGAAGCGGAGGATACGCATACAGAAGACCCTTCCCCAGTGGTAGGCAAAGGCATCTGAGGCTGGTTTTATGTCACTCCTGTACAGGGAGCAGAAGTGGCTGACTTTGCTGTTGTAAAGGGAGACAAAGAGATCCATATCTGGGGTTCCCCACAGGTGGAAGATCTGGCCTGCTACTGAGGAGTCCAGTAACCACTTGTGTGGACTGACCGCCCGACTCAGGCGGTCCTCCACCACATTCTCCATCCCTGCTAGGTAAATCGCTCGCAAGAGCATGCCCTGAGATAGGGCCCAGGACCATATCTGCACTGCCTCCTAACAAAGGAGGAAGGAGCTCGTGTCTCTCTGTTTGTTAAATGTACCACATTGCAACTTGATTGTTCGTTTGGATAAGGACAGCTTTGTGGGACAAACAATCCCGAAAAACCCAGAGAGCATAGCAGATTGCTTGGAGCTCCAGGAAGTTGATCTGGCAGCGAGCTTCCTGTTCCGTCCATCGACCCCGAGTATGGAGGCAGTCCACATGCGCCCAACCTAGGGTGGAAGCTTTGGTGGTGAGCACAATCTGGTACAGGGGAGCTTGAAACGGAAGTCCCCACTCCACAATGGAGAGATTTTCCCATCAGGACAGGGAGGCTTGAAGAGGCTGCGTGATGCAGACACGTGCATTGAAGTTCTGGGTTGCCTGCAACCACAAAGCACAGGTTTCTTTGAGCACTGCGCATATACAAGCAGGCGAATGGGGTAACATGAACAGATGCAACCATGTGACCCAGGAGCTGGTGCAATGAGCGAGCAGAAACCTGACTGCGACAGATCGAACTCGTCAGTGATGTCAGGACATGCGCTCGGTCGTGGGGCAGAAATGCTTTGGCCTGAATCGTGTCCAGTCTGGCCCCAATAAAGCCCAGATGTGGAGATGGGATGATGAGACTTAGGGTAGTTGATAACAAACCCCGGATACTGCAGCACACGCGCAGTGATAGTCAGGGAGCAGAGCGCCCCCTGCTGGGTGTTGCTTCTGATTAACCAATCGTCCAGTTAGGGGAACACACGTACTCCCTGCCGGCGCAGATGTGCCCCCACAACTACCAGGCATTTGGTGAAGACCCGTGGGGCCAAAGTGATGGCGAAGGGCAACACATGGTATTGGAAATGCTCCTTGCCCACTAGAAAGTGGAGATACTTCCTGTGGCCGGGGAAGATCTCAATGTGGGTGTAGGCATCTTTATGTCTAGGGCAGGGCTTCCCAAACCTGTCCTGGGGACCCCACAGCCAGTCGGGTTTTCAGGATATCCACAATGAATACGCATATACTGAGTCTCCAAGGTATGCAAATGTATCTCATGCATGTTCGTTGTGGATATCCTGAAAACCCGACTGGCTGTGGGGTCCCCAGGACAGGTTTGGGAAGCCCTGGTCTAGGGAGCAGAGCCAGTCTCCTTTTTGCAGGAGAGGGATCAGGGTGACCAACGAGATCATCTTGAACTTTTCTCTTTGCAGAAAATTGTTCAAGGCCCTCGGGTTGAGAATAGGGTGCAGGCCCCCTGTTTTCTTTTGGTATCAAGAAGTACCAACAGTAGAACCCCCAGTCCTGCTGGGGAAGGGCGACTGTTTCAACCCCTCCTACCATTAGTAGGGCGGAGAGCTCTGCCATAAGCACTTCCTGATGAGAAGAGAGACCCCATGATGGACACGTGGGAGAGTCCTCGGGGATGTCCCTGAAGTTCAGCTGGTACCCTTGGCGAACGATGGTGAAAACTTACTGGTCCAATGTAATGCTGGGCCAGAGGTCCGCAAACAGACATAGCCGGCCCCCGACTAGGGGAGTAGGGGCCCGAGGGTACAGTAATCTGGCTCATGCTCTCTTGCCCGCAGTCAGAATCCCATAGCGGGGCTTTGCTGGGGGGCTGGCTGAGGCTTGGGGGTTCGCCGTTGACAAGAGCGATCCTGAGAGCTGGCACGTGAAGTACGTGCCTGGGAGGCAGGAGGGCAGTACTTTCTCTGGTGGTAGAAGGACTTTCTGGAGCCCTGTCGCGAGGATGGAGGGTCTGAAGTACCCGCTGAGAGCTGTTGTAGGGTTTCGTGGTGCTCTTTTAATTGGACCACTGTGTCCCTAACCTTTTAAAGAGATTCTCTCCCACGCAGAGCAAATTCGCCAGCTTCTCCTGGACCTCTGGACGAAGGTCCAAGGCCCACTGCAGCCACCCTCACTGCTGTTTCAACCACGTCTTAGGTGGACCACACCTTGTGTTTACCCGTCTCCAGGCACCACCACCATAAAAGTGTCCTGCTGCTGCTGGGGCAGGTACTCCGACAACTCCTGGACCTTTTTCAGAAGGTTCCTGTGGTATTGGGTCATATACAGCTGGTAGGACGTGATATGAGCAATGAGCATAGTGCCCTGAAAAACCTTCCTACCTAGGGCATCCAAGACCCTGTGTTCCTTACCTGGCGGGGCAGAGGCTTGGTTGTGAGAATGCTTAGCAGAATCCTCCATCACGGATTGGTGTGGGAGGTGATGCCTCTTAAAGCCCAGGGCTTGTTGCACCAAGAAAATGTCGTCTGCCTTCCGAATGACTGGAGAAATGGACACCAGGTGCTCCCAGATCCTAAGGAGGAGTTCTTTAAACATCTCATGGACTGGGACAGCCACTTTCTCTTTTGGGGCATCGATGAACTGGAGGACCTCAAGCATATTTTGCCGAGCATCCACTTCAGTGAGGAGCTGGAATGGGATGGCCTCCACCACAGCCTGGATGAAGCACCGCCTGCTGAACCCTGCGGTCCAACTCCTCTTGAAAGCCTGCTGTAATCTGGATGGATGGAGGAGGAGGTGTCACCAGAGCCTCCTCAGAGCTCCGAGGAGGCTTGGTGCCCAGCACAGAAATTGGTGGAGAACACCTTGGACTCCCGGGTCTGATAGAGGTCAGTGCCTCTTCTCCACAGGGTCGCTTCAGTGGCAGCACAGTGGGTGCCGATGCCACACCGATTCCGGAGCCATGCACAGAAGGTGACTGGTAATGGTGCTTGCAGGACTTCCCTTGGTGCTCGACCTGGTCTTTCCCTGGAGCCAAAGAAGGTGAAAATCCCGACGTCCTTGAGTGCGATGACACTGGAGACAGCCTATCTCCGGCTCCTTTCTCATGAGGGAATTGCCGGCAGGGTAGAGAGGGATGGCGTATCTAACAGCTCCCTGCGGCCCCTAGGTGTCGATTCACCCAATGCTGGAGTAGATGGATCAGACTTTCAGGCAAAAAGCTTTTCCATCTTATCCAGCCAGGCACAACGGCCTTTGGGGGTCATCTGGTCCACAGACAGCACCCTCGAGTGTCGTGCGACACCCCCAACAGAGGATACAGACCTCATGTGGATCAGTAATCGACATGGTCCGCAGGCAAGCGGTCAATGGCCTTCATCCACCAAGAGGTGGCTCGTCTGGAATCGACAGCATTGAGAGAAAAGTTTCAAACATGTACCGCACGCTGGACACCATTGACCTAGAAGAGGGATCTAGCGCAGAGATAGTTGAAAAGCGACCGGGAAAAAATTGCATTTGAAAATAACTAGAGCAGAGTTCCATGATCGCAGAAAAAAAAAAAGGCTGAAAGGTAACCCCGAGTGGATGTTCGGATAGTGGCATGCTGGGCATGCTGAGTGTGCCAGCCAAAGTTCTAGAAACTTTGACAAAAATTTTCCATGCCAAGCTCCATTTTATTTATTTATTTAAACATTTTTATATACCGGCATTAGTTGTGGACATCATGTCGGTTTACAGTAAACAGGTTAAGTTTGGAAAATTACATTTTAACAGGGAAGTCAAAACTGGGAGAGGGGGTAACGAAAGGCAGCTGAGAAAAGACAGGATAACAAAACGAGGTTCCTCGAAGTGAGGAGAGGGAGTATAACAAAACATAGCTCCTCAATATGAGGAAAAGGAGTAGACGTAATGTAGTCTACTTTGGCACGGATTGATGGCTTTTTATTCTGGGTAAGCTTGGTTGAACAACCATGTTTTCAATTTCTTTTTGAAGTTGTTCATACATGGTTCGAGGCGTATGTCAGGCGGTAATGTGTTCCAGTGAGTGGGACCGGCAATCGAGAGAGCACGGTCGCGTGTGGAGGAGAGATGGGCTGTTTTCAAGGAGGGCACAAGTAGGGTGCCAGATTTTGCTGTTCTGGTGGGTCGATTGGACTTAGGAGTTGTAAAAGGGAGGTCTAACCAGTTGGAGTTGTGCGTGTGGATTGCTTTGTGAATTATGGTGAGTGTTTTGTAGATAATGCGTGATGCTATGGGGAGCCAGTGTAAGTCTCTGAGGATGGGGGTGATGTGATCATATTTGCGGGAGTTTGCAATGAGTCTCGCTGCCGCATGTTGTAGCATTTGTAGAGGTTTAATGGTAGAGTAGGGGAGCCCAATGAGTAAAGCATTGCAGTAGTCTAATTTGGATGTGATGGTAGCCTGGATAACTGTACGGAAATCTTGGGTGTGTAGGAGAGGTCTAAGTTTTTTGAGCACATTAAGTTTGAAAAAGCAGGCTTTGAGTATGGAGTTTACGTAGTTCCTCATACTTAATTGATGGTCAAGGATGACTCCAAGGTCCCTCACAAAGGGTTGAGTTGAGGGGAGGTTGAGTTTGGTAGTATTAGAC
The DNA here is from genome assembly GCF_901001135.1 of Rhinatrema bivittatum. NCBI lineage: Eukaryota > Metazoa > Chordata > Amphibia > Gymnophiona > Rhinatrematidae > Rhinatrema > Rhinatrema bivittatum. The sequence continues at coordinate 59,392,563 of NC_042615.1, read as the reverse complement.
AGAGGAGGGGAAGATGATGAGTGGGGGGAGATGAGTAGAAGCTCAGTTTTGTTCGTATTGATGGCAAGATGGAGATTAGTGAGAAGGGAGTTAATGGCTGTGAGGCATTTCTCCCAGTGTTCTAGGGCATCAGCGATAGAGTTCTGTATGGGGATGATGATCTGAACGTCATCAGGGTAAAGGTAGAACTTAAGTTTAAGGTCAGAGAGAAGGTGGCATAGAGGGGTGATGTAAATGTTGAAGAGGGTGGAAGAAAGTGAAGAGCCTTGGGGGACTCCCTGCTGGAGGGTCTGTGGGGTGGATGTGGAGTTCCCGATTTTAACGGAGAACTTTCTGTTAGAGAGGAAGGATTTAAACCAGGCAAGAGCCAGATCTGAGATGCCAATGTTTTCCAGGCGTGTTAGAAGATGATGGTGGCTAATGGTGTCGAAGGCTGATGAAATATCGAGGAGGGCAAGGAGGTAGCTGTGGCCTTGACCCATGCCTCGGAGGAGATGGTCGGAAAGGGAGAGAAGTAAGGATTCAGTGTTAAAGTGTTTCTGGAATCCAAATTGTGATGGGTGGAGGATCAGATGGTCTTCAAGATAATCCATGAGTTGTGAGTTGACAACTCTTTCCAATAGTTTGGCAATGAAGGGGAGGTTGAAGATTGGGCGGAAGTTGGAGGGATCTTTAGGGTCAAGTGAGGGTTTCTTGAGAAGGGGTCTGACTACTGCGTGCTTGAGTGCATCTGGGACGGACCCGTGCGCAATAGAGCAGTTGATGATGTCTGCTATGGCTTTGACTATAGCGTCAGGAATGGCTAGTAGTGCTTTGGAGGGTATAAGGTCTTCAGGATGGGAGGAGGGTTTGAGCTTTTTGAGGATAGATTGGATTTCTATGGTGGAGGTAAAGTCAAGAGCGGGCATTGAAGGTTGGGTGGGGGTGGGAGGAGCAGGCAGGATGGGTAAGGGACTGTTCGAAGAGGGGGGAATCTCTTTAGGAGGGTTGCGATTTTGTTGAAGAAGTAGTTGGCTAGTTCCTCGCATTTGGCTGGGGCATCATAGTCAGGTGTGGTAGGAGGGAAAGGAGTGGTAAGACTTGATACGTAGGAAAAGAGTATTTTGGGGTTGAATCTGAAGTCATGGATTTTTTTAGTGTAGTAATCTCGTTTATGTTTTTGGGTGGAGATTCTGTAGCTGTGGAGAGCTGATTTGAAGATGGCGGAGTTTTGAGAGGTCTGTTCTTTGCGCCATTGTCTCTCCTTTTGCCTTAGAGTAGTTTTTAAGCTTCTGAGTTCTGGAGTGTACCATGGGTTGGTGGGTTTTGAGGAGTTCCTTATAACTTTTTTTGGAGACTGGGCAGAGTTTATTGGCGATGTCTCCTGTGAGGTTATTCCAGGATGCAAGTGCTGTATCTGGATCTGAGCAATTTAAGTTGGGTAGTGAGGTGGTTAGTGCATTCGCTAGGTCGGTACTAGGGGCGAATTTTCTGAATATTATGGTCTTACTGTTATTGTTGTTGCTAGGGAGAGGGGTGTTGATGGAGAAAAGGCCTTCTATCAGGAAGTGGTCAGACCATGGTATAGGGGTGGAAGTAGGATGGTTGGTGGCTCGGATAGCAGAATTGATAAACATTAAGTCTAAAGTGTGTCCGGCTTTGTGTGTGGGGGATGTTATGATTTGCCGGAATCCTAAAGCATGTAGGGATTGTAGTAAGGATTCGCATGAGGTGGTTTGAGGGAGGGAGTCAACATGGAGGTTAAAATCTCCAAGGATGAAGGCGGGGATGTCAGGTTTTATCCAATCTACGATGAATTCGATTAGGGGAGAAGGGTTAGCTTCTAGGTAAGTAGGGGGGGGGGGGGGCATATATCAAACAGATTTGCAAGGTGGCTGACCTGAAGAGGCCTATTTCTAACCTGGGCGGGGTGGCTATGGGGATGGGTTTGAGGTTTAGACATTTCTTGGCCGCTAGCAGGAGGCCTCCTCCTCTTTTTTTGGGTCTGTGGATTGAGAAGAATTCGTATGAGGAGGTGGGGAGTTGGTTAATGAGGACAGTATCGGAGTCTTTAAGCCAAGTCTCCGTAACAGCACAGATGTCGGGCTTGCAGTCGATGAGAAGGTCATTAAGAATGGGTGTCTTTTTGGATAGGGATTGTGCATTGAAGAGTATTATGGAGAGGGTGGTGAGGCCGAGGAGTTGAGTCAGAGGAGAGATTAGAATTGGGATTAGGGATTTGCGAGGTGGGGGTGGGGGGTAGTGAATGTTGAGGGGAAGGCATCTGTGGAAGGGAGTGTGAATGCGCGGGATAGGGTATGCTCCATCTGATGACGACACCCATCTGTGAGGACTACCATCCTGCTTGTCCTAGGAGAACAAAGAAAATGGTGTACACACTCTTCTGCATCTAAGAGTGGCAGAGGGTATGCAACTCTGCCTTCACTTAACTACATGTAAGTTTTGAACCATGTAGAATTGGTGAGTTAAGATGCATGCATTAAGCATAGAACTTTGGAAATCTTTTGCCAACGATATCCAGTAGCCTGGGATCCTTCCATGGTGGGGAATTGAGTATATCCATGACTTGTTTGCTCATTTCAGAGCCAATTCCACCACAACTGATTGGTAGGGTAATTGTACTATTTCAAACCCCAGAGATTTTTGTACTGTATACTTGAAGTCTAGTTTTCTTGCTATTGGGACATAGGAAACAGGATATTCCCAAATTCTGATTTGTTATTCATGCAGGATATTATGGATTGGGATAGCTGTTGGCTCTGCTGGTGTTTCTAGAATCTTGAGGAAGCCAAAGACGAGTGTTTTCCCCAGCTTGTTCAAAAATATGGAGTAAGAAAGGTCTTCCAGTGGATACAAGAGTTCTGGATGGTCCAGAAGGTCAGAAGAGAACCCTATTTATTCCTCTTCAGAGAGGAATGGGAACACTGATCCAGGACTTCAATGATGAAGGTGACTGAGCTGTCGTTCTTTGTCGCTTCAGAGGGATATATACTTTATTTATTTATTTAGGATTTTTATATACCGACCTTCTCAATACAAGTATCAAATCAGGTCGGTTTCCATAGAACAAAACTGTCGCGGTTAAGGCGTTACAATAAACAGAGTTTCTGCACATAAGAACATAAATAAATATTACATAGACAACAATAACTCATCAAAATAACGTGAATAAATATAGGGAATGGCTAAAAAAGGGGTAGTGTAACTTGGGATATACAGTTAACAGAAAACTGTGTTGCTGGGCAAAAACATGAGTAATGCAAGAGCTCAAAGAACTAATGCATCAACAAAAGAGTATTTTCAAAACAAGTGGGCTGTCCAGATCAGGCGTGATTGGGCCTTGAGGGGGTATGGGCGGTCGAGGAGCTTATAGTGGACTATTTTGCTCTTTGACCGGTGTCAGAATGTTCCTGCGATTCTGGATAGGCTTGCCGGAAGAGCCACGTTTTTAGGTTTTTCTTAAAAGTTAGATGACAAGTCTCTTGGCGTAGATCCGGCGGTAATGAGTTCCAGAGGGTGGGCCCGGCTGTGGAGAGTGCTCGTTTTGTTAGTGAAGTTTTCATTGGGGGAGCATATAAGGAACCTTTGTAGTTGTATCTGATAGGTCTTTGTGATGTGTGAGGGCGGAGTTGCGAGTTTAGATTTAGGTGGGCGATGCCCATAATATCCTTGTGGATCATTGATAGTGTCTTGAAGGTAATTCTGGCTTTTATAGGAAGCCAGTGAAGGCTGTGAAGAATTGGTGTGATGTGGGCTCTTTTATTTGTGTTGGTGAGTAACCTCGCCGCAGCGTTCTGCACCATCTGTAAGGGTTTTGTAGATAAGAGCGGAAGACCTAGCAGTAAAGAGTTGCAGTAGTCTAACTTAGACAGAATTATAGACTGGACTACTAGACGGAAGTCACTAAAGTGACTTGATTGATATACTTGATTGACATCCTCTGACTGGCTGGACTCTGCTGTAAGTGAATTTCTTGTACTAGAAGCACTGCATGGAGCTTCTAATGAATATTCACCCTAATTGAGGATACTAGGGCTCCTTCTCTTGGGAGTAAATCTGATATCTTGGAAAGGACAGATTGGAAGGTACCCTCACTATCCTTAGTCACTAGAGAGGTAAAGAAATCTTTTATCAACTCTGCTATCTGGTCAAGGGACTATCTTCTGATACCAGCATGGAATCTTGCACATCCTCTGAGCTCTGCAAAACATGAATTGGATGTTTAGGGGTACCCCAGAGAACAAATGGCATTTGGAATCTACAGGTACTGTCCTGGCTCCATCAATTTTATTGGTGTAGTCTGGTATTTGAGGGGGAAGGAATATCATATCCCTTCTGCCCAGGCCTGCATACAGGTCTTCCATTTTTCAGGATCTTGTTTTCTGAGTATGAAGGGACATCTGTCCACAATGGTAACAGTTGTCCTAGTCGTGGTCTGGTCCAAGGCAGCTGTAGCAGAGTTCATGTCCATTTTCAATGGACATTCTTCTACCACAAATTCAGTCCTTGAACTCACCAACTGTGGACTTCTTTTTACCGAACATGGTGAGGAACAAAAAAATCATTTCCCCCCCTTTTTTTTGGTAGCACAGAAAAGAGAAAAAAAAAAGTTGTTTGAGGGTGCTGAGGCAGAAAGGCAACTTTAAAGGAAAAAAAGATATTGTATTTTCACAGAAAAATCAGAAATAGAGAGATAGGTTCATGTTGATGCTGGTGCTCAGATAAAAAGAGGGACTGAGGGGGTTTATGAGGCAACACCCAAGCAGGAATTCCCAAACATGTTCAGTAGAGCAAAAGTTCTACTAAGTGAAAGAGAGGTTCATTCGGTGCTATGGTTGACATCACCCACATGTAATGGCTAATTCAGCCCTGATTATTGACTATAAAAAAATCATCTATCTGATTTTTGGGTACTTGCCAGGTACTTGTGACTTGGATTGGCCACTATTGGAAACAGGATACTGGGCTTGATGGACCCTTGGTTTGACCCAGTATGGCATATTGGAGAAATTACTTACCTGATAATTTTGTTTTCCATAGTGTAGACAGATGGACTCAGGACCAATGGTTATCTGCTCCCCTGCTAGCAGATGGAGACGGAGTCAGATTTTAAAGCTGACGTCACCCTAGGTATACTCCCCTGCAGTGACCTCAGCTATTCAGTATTCTCTTCAAAAGCCACTGTGGACTAAACACTGAGAAATGTGATTGAAAAAAAAACGTGAAGGCCGGAGACCGTAGCCGCACTCAGACATAAGCGCTGAATCCCAGCTAATTCGTAGAAGTCCTAATCCAGGGATAGGGAGATGGCTTACCCGGCACTATTCATGGGCAGCCGTGGGCGGGATGCTGACTCCATCTGTGTACCCTAAGGAAAATGAAATTATCAGATAAGCAATTTCTCCATTTCCTAGCATGTAGCCAGATGGACTCAGGACCAATAGGATGTACAAAATCTACTCCCGGACGGTGCGGGAGGCTGCCCTTGGTCCAGTTAGCACTGCCCTTGCAAAGGCTGTGTCCTCTCGGGCTTGGACGTCCAAGCGGTAGAACCTAGAGAAGGTGTGCAAGGAAGACTATGTCGCTGCTTGGCAAATGTCGTCGGGAGACAGTAGCTTAGCTTCCGCCCAGGATACCGCCTGGGACCTAGTGGAGTGAGCTTACATCTGAAGGGATAGAGGCTTCCCTGCCTCTATATAGGCTCCTATGATTACTTCCTTGATCCAGCAGGCTATGGTAGCTCGCGAAGCTGCCTCGCCTTATTTCTTTCCACCGAAGGACAAACAGAGGGTCCATCTTGCGCACCGGTTCTGTATGTTCTAGGTACCGTACCAAGAGCTTGCCAATGTTTAAGTGGCATAGGAGGTGGAAGACTACCACCTCCTATACCACTTAAACTTTGCATCTATCTAGAGACAGAAAGGAAATGGACTGGTTCAGGTGGAACTCCGAGACTACCTTTGGTAAAAAGGAAGGGACGGTGGGGAGCTGCAACGTTACTGGAGTCAGCCAGAGGAACAGCTCCCAACATGTCAGAGCCTGTAGTTCAGAGATGAGACGAGCAAAGCATATCGCCACCAAAAATACGGTCTTCAGCGTTAGTAGGCGTAGGGACAGAGCTCACAGCGGCCAGAATGAAGTCCCTGCAGGATGTCCAATACAAGGTTGAGATTCCATAAGGGGACCGGCCACCTTAAGGGCGGTCGAAGGTGTTTAACCCCTTTCAGGAAATGGTTCAAGTCTGGATGTGTAGCTAAGCGGGCTCCATTCACCTCGCCTCTGAAACAGGAGAGCCACAACCTGAACCTTCAAGGATTTGAGGGACAGCCCTTTGTTTACACCATCCTATAAGAATTCCAGTATCATGGGAATCTTAGTTGTCTGAGGGGGCACCCCGCATTCGTTACACCAGGCCTCAAAAACTCCCCAGATCCTCATTTACGCCAGGGATGTCGAGAAGTTTTGTGTGCGGAGCAAGGTGGCGATTACGCCTGCTGAGTATCCATGCTTCTTCAGGTGAGCCCTCTTAAAGGACAGACAGTAAGACTAAATCGAGACGGGTCCTCGTGGAGGATCGGCCCTTGTTGGAGGAGGTGTAGGAGGCTCTGCAGCAGAAGCCTCCACAGGTCCACATACCACGGGTGTCTGGGCCAATCTGGGGCCACCAAGAGGACTAACCATCTGTGTCATTCGATCTTGCGGATGACCTTGCCCAGTAGAGGCCACAGAGGGAAGACATAAGTAGGCCCTCCTCTGGCCAGGTCTGAACCAGGGTGTTGATTCCTTTGGAGTATTGATCTCTCCTGCGACTGAAGAATCAGTGAACCTTCGTATTGAGGGATATGGCCAATAGGAGGAAGGCCCCAGCAATCTACTAGGAGTTGGAGGGGTCTGTCCACCAGGGCATAACAGGAAGTGATCTGCAGTGTCATTGCTGTCATGTCAAAGGCTTGTTTAAGGATGGACTCCAACCTCATGTCATGTGCATCCTTAAGGCCGCTTCTCCCTCTACTAGGATAGTTGTCTGCTTGGAGAAGGTGCAGACTAGGGAGTCCGCTTTCAGGAAGTGCAGGTGTTCCTTGGCCGCCGGGTCCAGTGGGTACAGGGCCTCTTAAGGCTCGACCTCCTTTAAAACTGGCCTCCGGGGCGTCCCACTCCAGGTCAATCAACTCTTGAATGGCTTCCAACATTGGGAAATAGTAAGAGGATTTCCGTAGAAACATCAAGATGGGGTTCCTTTTTGGTTAAATAACCAAAAATGTGGAACCCAAAATAACAATTCAATTAATGGCCTATGAAGGTGTCAGCAAGCCTTGACGTTATATGTCACTTTCAAGTAGACACTAACCGGTCTTATCTATCATCCACCTTCATCATTACTTTAATGCAACAAAATATTTTTTCTTTTTTCTCTTTTTTCATTAAATTAAAACAGACCTCCATCCATGTAAGCAGAAATGACTCTTTCATATATAGTTAGTCAAATAGCCCTACACTGGCCGGTGTTTCGCTGGGTAAGCTTCCTCAGGAAGCTTGTAAAGGAAACAAATGGAGGCCTCCATTTGTTTCCTTTACAAGATGGTTGAGACGTCTGGTCCCGTCTAAGAAGATATGTGGCTCTTGTTAGAATCATTTCTATATGCCCCTGAGGAAGCTTACCCAGCGAAACACCGGCCAGTGTAGGGCTATTTGACTAACTATATATGAAAGAGTCATTTCTGCTTACATGAATGGAGGACTGTTTTAATTTAATGAAAAATGAAAAAAGAAAAAAGAGAAAAAAAAAATTTTTTTGTTGCATTAAAGTAATGATGAAGGTGGATGATAGATAAGACCGGTTAGTGTCTACTTGAAAGTGACATATAACGTCAAGGCTTGCTGACACCTTCATAGGCCATTAATTGAATTGTTATTTTGGGTTCCACATTTTTGGTTATTTGATTTTGTGTTGTGGTTAACCGCTGACTCCCTTGTGTGAGTAGTGTATCACGTTCCTTTTTGGTTCCAATATAGAGTCTGTGCCAGACACTCCCAGAGTCTTGAGGGTCTAGGAGACTAGGGCTGGCAATTCATCTCTGTGGAAGAACCTTAGCATGGTCCAGTAAGGTTCCAGGCCTGGTGGGATTTCCCCATCCTCCAATGAATTTGTATCCCTATTGTTGTCCGTGGTGTCTGGGTCATTGTCAGGGATGCCCTTGGTGAGATGAGGCATGTCCTGAGATATGCTGGTAGGGATGGGGAGACGAGGCCCTCCCAACTGGGGCTTAGACCGGGTAGGGGCAGCAGCCAACTGCGCCTGAGCAAAGGCTTGAAGGCCCTGGAAGAATTGCAACCAAGAAGAGGTCGTCGGGTCCATACCTAGCCCAGGGAGAACTGGGGTAGGGGCTGCTGAACTGCCCTCTCCAGGGGATGACGCACACCCAGGGTTGCTTAGGTCCAGGATGCTACCGGAAGTCATGGCCGGTCCATCCTCAGATATAGAGGGGTCAGACCTGGAGAAGCGCTGAGTCCAGCCCCCCCTGGGCCTCCTCACAGTGCTGACACCGACTGATTCAAGGTCAGGTTGTGCAGCCCTAATATGGCAGGTGGCACAAAGGGAGTAGCACTTGTGCTTCTTAGTTGCTAGAACCATAGTTCCTGCGACTTGTGCATTCAGTCAGTTAGCGCCGAGCTCAAGCGGCACAGTTCTGTCCTGACCCATGCAAGTAGGGTGACAGGTTGTGTGCAGGTGCCTGTGCTCAGTTATGCGTTCAGCTGAGCGACCCGTGGAGCGCTCGGTTATGCGCTCAGTTAAGCGTCCAGTTGGGCGCACAATTACGCGCTTAGGAGTGCACTCAGCTACGTGCGTAGGAGTGCACTCAACTCTGGGTGCACTATGCGCGTAGGACCGCCTGCACCTCCAGGCGTGTTAGGCGCACAGGATTGTGCACCCGTTCGCGTGTGAAAGGTGCACAGGAAGGCGCGTACCTCCAGACATGAAAGGCGCACAGGCGCTTCAGGTGCCTCGGGATGCACGTACCTTTGCACGTGATGGCCACTAAGCGCGCCCCTATGTGTGTAGTAGGTGCACAACAGGGCCGGCCTGCACCACATGTACCGATGGATGGAGGGGAAGATGGCACAGCAAAAACCACACGCAAGATGGTGCCTACCATGTGGAGTGTCCACTGAATCTGAAGTGGGGCCGCTCAACCCGCTCAGAAATCCCCTTCCTTTGCCATGGCGGGATCAGGGACGTCAGCGGTATGGCTCACCAAGCAAAGAGACTGGAGGAAAGACTTAACAAAGCCCTTCCTTGTCTCTGGATCGGAGGAATTCTTCCTTGCTTACCTGAATTCAGTGCTTACTGGCTGAGTCCAGAGACAGTCTCCGGCTGTGGGGGGGTGGGGGTGGAGGAGGTCTTAGGCCATCACTGCCGTGCTCGGCTTCCTGCACCCGCTGCCTTTCCACTGCTTCCATAGCAAGTCCATGCCGGGAACCGGCTACCGGACCAAGACTCACCTCTGAGGGATCTCGAAAATTGCCTCAGGAATTCTCAACTGGGGAAGGGACCATTAGGTATCACCGCAGGAGAGCGGGGTTCGATATTTCTCAAATTTAGGAGGTACATTTTCCAATTCTAAGGCGTATTGTGTTCCCGATAGGGGGAGACAGTCCACATCTGCTAGGAAACGGAGAGATACTGAATGGCTGAGGTCACTGCAGGAGTATACCTGGGGTGACGTCAGCTTTGAAATCTAACTCCATCTCCTTCTTTTAGCAGGGGAGCACGTAACCATTGGTTCTGAATCCATCTGGCTACATGCTAGGAAACTTATGTTCATTTTCAGGAATGTCAGTGAAAGGAGGAAGACTATGGTGGCATTATTAGACAGAGGAGATGAGGAGAAATGTATTTGGGGGGGGGGGGGGGGGGCGCGCCAAGAAAAAAGGAGAAATGCTAGACAAATACTTCTGAAAACAGGACTGGAGAAGTATTGCTGAATGTTGGCAAGAGCACATCTAGGAGTGGGGTAGATATCACTACATTTATAGAACAGCAAGTTTGTATGGAACTAGCAAAGCAGAAACTGGACAAAGTCATGGGACCAGATGGGTAGGGACCTTCATTTTCATTTTTTTTTCCTTTGGGCATTTCAATGTTATAACAACAACAAAAAAAATCAGTAGAAAATGACTTTCCCACTGATTTTTCTCTTGTTCATTATAACAGTCATTTTTCCACTTTTTTTTTTGTTATAACACAAATTTTCAAGGAAAAGAAAATAAAAACTGAAAACGAAGGCCCCTACAGAAGGGATGCATAATAATCATAATTTATTCATTCCATGCTTTTCCATCAAGAGAACTCAGAGCAAGTCAGAATATAATTCAAAGTAGGCACATAAAATAATAGCATAAATAAAGGCAGGGTTACATTTATAGTACGCTCAGGGAGTGTTACAATAAATCACAATATACATCTGGTATGGCACTTAAAATAAACAGCGTAATTATTACAGGATACAATTTATAGTACCCTTGCTATGGGACTATTCTAAAGACCAGAGACTAGCTTACAAGAAAGCACAGCTCAGAGGTAAATTGCATTACATCTTATGTTTGGAAGACAGTTTCAAAAAGTCATTTTTCTGAAAACTAGAAGATATGATACTAATCTAATGTTAATAGCTGAAATGGATCCTGAGAAGGCCCTCTCGCGGATACCTATGAGGCACAATTCTTTTATGTGGTGGAATAACTAGGCATGCTTATAGCACTGAGTGCAAACAGCAAGACACACATGAATTCAGATGATGGCTCAGGTAGATCAGAACACAATCTTTGAAGGCGTGAAAGGTTAGAACCAAGATTTTAAACTTGATTCAGTCTGTCAGAAGCTAATTCAGGAGTTTTATGATGAATGTAAAACTGTTTGGAGAGGAATATACCTAACATCATTTGAGCTGCATCTTTCTGTATGAGTTGCAGGCACCGGGTGAGATTTTTTGGAACCCAAATGTAAAGCGAGTTACAACAGTCAAGGCAGAAGATTATGCAGGTCTGAATAACTGAGGCAAAGGCAGGACCATCAAAGAAAGGGGAGGAGATAACCTAGTTGAAAAAAATGCTGCTAGGATCTGAGCTTTGATGGTGAGCTTAGAAGCCAGTACAAAACCCAGGCTACGGACTTTACAGTAAAACAGAAGTGCTGTCCCTTCGAGAATCACCTCAGATTTTAAAAGGCCATTTTATTTTTACCCAACCATATCCTAGGATATTAAGAGAGCTCAAAGAAGATCTAGTGCATCCACTAGAGGCTGCGTTCAATAGGACTTTAGGGACAGGAGTTATCTCGCAGAATTGCAGAAGGGAAAATATTGTCCTTCTTTATAAAAGTGGAAACAGAGAAGAGGTTGGAAGCTGCAGGCTGGTTATTTATTTATTTATTTAAGGGTTTTTATATACCGCAGTATGTAAAGAAATACATCACCGCGGTTTACATTTAACAATAACTTAGCAACAGGCTTTACAATTGACATTATTAATAGGTATTAAATAAAATAAATTCCATATAACAGTATTGAAGGAAAACAGGCTGTACAGACTGTGGACCATCCAATAATGTATAACATACAATTAAAATATTGATGTAACTATTAAACCTTTACGAACCAACACTAAAACTAAATAGCATCTAATACAATACCGGTTCTGAGAGTGGATACAAGTTCTATATTGCACCGAAGACATTTCTGTTATTTAAAGCTAATTAAAATCATGATGGGGATGGGTGGGCAGGTAAGGTGAAGAAGGAGATTGAGGAGGGAAAGAGGGTAGGATGGGAACGGAGCATGGGGAGAGAGGGTAGCAACTTGAATGGCATTTCAGTTATTTGGCTATCATTGTGTGAATGCTAGTTCAAATAACCACGTTTTGAGTCCTTGTTTGAATTTCTTATGGCAGGGTTCCAGACATAGGTTAGTGGGCATCTTGTTCCATAAGTTGATTCCCGCTATGGAGATAGCACGGTCTCTTGTGGTCACGTGTTTGATGTTTTTTGTTGGCGGGGCTGCCAATTTAGCTTGATGGATATATCTTATGGGTCTCTTGGAGGTATGGAACACAAACGGCTCCGAGAACCATTGCATCTCTTGGTTATAGATCGACTTATGTATGAGGGAGAGAACTTTAAAGGTAATTCTAGAAGCTACTGGGAGCCAATGCAAGAACATGAGAGCAGGTGTAATGTGATCATGGAGATGGGTATTGGTGATTAATCGAGCTGCTGCATTCTGTAACATCTGTAAAGGTTGAATTGAGTTTTTAGGGAGACCTAAGAGTATTGCGTTACAGTAGTCAATTTTTGGTAGTATGGTAGCTTGCAATACCGTCCGGAAATCTTGTGGATGTAGAAGAGGTTTAATTCTTTTTAGTGTGTGAAGTTTGAAAAAACCATTTTTTATTGTAGCTGAGATGAATTTCTTTAAAGTGAAATGGTTGTCAATTATGACGCCAAGAATGCGGACTTGCTGTAGTAGGGGAAGAACTGAAGTAGAATGGTGGGATGTGTTGGAGGGGATGTTATTGTGTGGCGTGATGATGATGAGTTCAGTTTTGGTAGTGTTTATAGCTAAGAAGTTTTCTGTGAGAAGCTTTTTTATTTCAGCCAGGGCTGATTCCCAGGTTTTCAGAGCATTAGAGAGGGAATCATTAATAGGGATAAGAATCTGTACGTCATCGGCATATATGAAGTGATGGAGTTTCAGTTTTGCTAGGAGTCGACAGAGAGGTGCTAAGTAAATGTTAAACAGTGTTGATGATAGCGAAGAGCCTTGTGGTACACCTTGTAGCAGATTTCTTGGTTTAGATATTTGGGATCCCAACTTGACACTGTATGTCCTGTCTTTCAGAAAAGATTGGATCCAGTTTAGTGCAGTGCCAGTGATGCCGATTTGAGAGAGGAGGGCTAGAAGGATATTATGATTGACCGTGTCAAATGCCGATGAAATATCGAGTAGGGCAAGAATGTATGAATGACCAGAATCTAGTGTTTTTAGAATAGAGTCTGAGAGGGATACTAGCAGCGTTTCAGTACTATGGAACTTACGAAAACCGTATTGTGACAGGAATAATAATCGGTTATCGTCTAGATAGTCCGTGAGTTGTTTGTTAATTACTTTTTCTATGATTTTTGACAAGAATGGGAGGTTCGAGACAGGACGATAATTGGCCGGTTCAGATGGATCCAGGTCTGGTTTTTTGAGAGTCGGCTTTATAATTGCATGCTTAAGTTGCATAGGAAAAACACCAGTCGATATAGATTTGTTGATGATGTTGGAGATGGGAGGGGCAATCCTAGTGGGGATGGAGAGGAGTGTTTTAGTAGGCATAATATCTATAGGGTGCAATGCAGGTTTTATCTTTTTTAGAATGGCTTCAATTTCTGAAGTGGTTGTGATTTCAAAATTAGTGAGTGATGGTGAGGTGATCATGGTGCTTCTGGGTAGAAGGGATACCAGTGGAGCATGTGCAGTAAAGCGTGCCATAATATTAGAGACCTTGTCATAAAAGTAGGTAGCTAGCTTCTCACATTTGTTTTTATCGTCATTTTCTGGATTGCTGTTTGAAGGTGGGGTAATAATGTTAGCAACATATTGGAATAAAGCACGCGGGTTGAACTGGTACTGATGAATTTTTGTTGTGTAGTAATTTTTCTTGGCTTCATCTGTTGTTTTATGATACTTATGGAGAAGGGATTTAAATTTCTGTAGATGTGTTTGATCTTGATTTCTACGCCATTTCTTTTCCAATTTACATAGTTCGCGTTTCATCAGTCTAAGGTCTGTGTTGTACCATGGTTTTTTATCTTTTTTATCTGTGCTGATTTCTTTCGTTAGTAGTGGACAGAGTCGATCAGAAATGCTGCTGGTGAGTTGATGCCAAGAGGTGCACGCAGTATTGGCATCAGAGAGGTCTAATTTATGGATATCTTCTGTAATGGCTTCGATAATATCGTCTATTTGGCATTTTTTTCTGTACTCAATGGTTCTTTTCTTTGAGTGTGTTGCTTGGGGGTTGCAGTTAATGGAGCAGTGCGTGTCTACTCGGTAGTGGTCTGACCATGGTATAGGTGTACATTGGGGGTGGTCAGGTTGTATGAGAGAGTTAGTAAAAATCACATCCAGTGTATGTCCAGCCTTGTGTGTTGTACCTGAGACAATTTGTTTAAATCTGATAGCGTTAAGGGTCGCAAGTGTGGCATCACATGCAGATGTGAGGGGGGATCGGTCAAAATGGAGATTAAGATCTCCAAGTATGATGGCTGGCATATTGATGTCAATGTGTTTTGTAATGTATTCCGTAAGTGTTGATGGATTCTTTTCTAGTATACCAGGGGATGCATAAATTAAGCAAATTTGCAGGCTTTTGGATTTAAAGTCTTATTGTGGTGGTTGAAAAATAATGGAGACTCTATTGAAGGAAATGGCAGCAAAAAATATTTAGAATTCAGTGGGTTGCAGGACCAAGGCAGCATGGTTTTACCAGAAGGAGATTGTATCAAATGAATCTGATTGATTTCTTTAAATGGATGACTAAAAAATTAGATCAAGGGTGTATGCTGGATGTGGTTTATCTTGATTTCAGTATCTCCTGCATAGGAGGCTTATAAACTGAGCAGCCTCAGAGTGGGTACTAAGTTGGTGAACTGCATTAGAAACTAGTGGAGTGATAGAAAACAGAGGATAATAGTAAATCGTATTCACTCTAAGAAAACAAAGGTGATTAGTGGCATGCTTCTGGGATCCGTTTTATTGAGTATCTTTGTGAGTGATATTACAGAGGATTTAGATAAAGTTTGCCTTTTTGCTGATGACACAAAAATATGCAGCAGAGTGGACACACATGAGGGAGTAGACAAAATGAGAAGTAATTAAGAAAACTCAAGAGTGGTATAAAGCTTGACAGTTGAAATTCAATGCAAAAAAGTGCAGTCATGCATTTGGGGTGCACAAAAGCAAAAGTTACTTTCCTGTAACAGGTGTTCTGAGGACAGCAGGTTGTCAGTCCTTACATATTATGGTGTGACAGTATCAGATAGAGCTCAGCATGGAAGTATTATTTCAAAGTTTCTAGAAAATTTGAGCATGCCATATTGCCACATGTCCATGCGGAGGCCCCTTCAGTCTAAAATTTTGTTTAAATTTGGAGAAATCATCTCCAAAGGGAGGTGGGCAGGTTTTGTGAGCACTGACGTCCAAGGACAACAGGATAACACCTGTTACAGGTAAGCAAAAGATAAGCACCCTTACAGATAAGCAACAACCAAAAAGTTGAGTGGACTTTAAGGGCTTTTGGTCTGCTCCAAAATAAAAGCAAAGACTCTTGCAGTCTAAAAACTGTGTAGTGCTTGCTCCCCTTTGTGGTCATGTGACCTGGGAAAGAATGTTGGAAGGATGATTTCACTTAACCAGTTAAATCCAACATTACCTTAGGCAGAAATATTTGGAAAAATGCGTAGAAAAGAAGTTTGCTTACCGTAAATGGTGTTTTCCGTAGATAGCAGATGAATTAGCCTTGCTGTCTGGGTACGTCTTCCGTGCCACTAGGTGGCTGAGCTCTCTAAGATTAGTAAAGTCTTTCAGCTAGGTGCTCCCTCTTGTATCTTCCCGTGTTTGCCTGAGGCTCCTCAGTCCGTATCAAAAGCAGGTTCGTATGCCTTGTCGGAACTGTCCAGGAAGGTGGGCGGGTCAGCATGGCTAATTCATCTGCTATCTACGGAAAACACCATTTACGGTAAGCAAACTTTCTTTTTTCACATAGATAAGCAGTTGAATTAGCCATGTTGTCTCGGAGTCCCCAGCTGTTGTATTGAGCTTATTGATATGAGCATAGACTGTTTTATTTTACTCAATACGGGAATTATAGGCGGACAGTTCTTATGAAGGCATTTTATGTTTTGAACATGTGCTATGTTGTAGTATAGTCCGCCCTTGCGTGCATCATCCGCAGCTTGTTTGTCCAAACAGTAATGAGATGTGAAGGTATGTAGTGATGACCACGTTGCCGCTTTACAGATGTCTATGAGAGACACTTCATGGAGGTGGGCAACTGAAGCAGCCATTGCACGAACTTGATGCACTTTTGGTGTCGCAGATAGATGTTCTGAATGCTTTTGATAGCAGAATTGTATGCAGTTGGATATCCAGGAGGATAAAGTTCTTTTTGTCACTGGATATCCTGGAGCGATTGGACTGAAGGAGAGAAAGAGTTGTGAGGGTCTGTTGGGCGAATGGGTGCGTTGTTTGTAATACGTAAGCGCACGCTTACAATCTAGAGTGTGAAGTTTCTGCTCATTGTCATTAGGTCTTGGATGAAAAAGTGGGTAAAGTGATAGTTTGGTTAATGTGAAAACTGGAAACCACCTTTGGTAGAAAATTTGGGTGTGCGCGCAACGTCACTTTGTCATGGTAGAATTGTAAATAAGGAGGGTAGTGAACCAAGGCTTGAAGCTCACTAACCCGCCTTGCTGATGTGAGGGCAGTCAAGAAGAGTACTTTCCAGGAGAGATATCGTAGATGACAAGTGTCCAATGGTTCGAAAGGCAGTATCATGAGTTGCTCGAGGGGGATATTTATATCCCAGGGCACTGGTGGTTTTCTTTTCGGGGGACGTGAGCACAAGACCCCTTTCATGAATCTGAATATGAGAGAATGACATGATATAGGTTCTCCGTTTAAGGGACTATGGTAAGCTGCTATGGCAGTTAAGTGTACTCAGAGAGAGGCCATAGCTAGGCCTTCTGTAAGGATTAGATGGAGGTAGGTCAGAGGGCGTTCTGGTGGGCAGGTGAGTGGGTCCATACCTGCAGTTGAGCACCAGGAAGAGTAGCGTGACCACTTTCTTTGGTAGTTTAGTCTGGTCGATGGTTTTCTTGAGGAAACTAGTATGTCCTGGAGAGGAGAATTAATGTTTAAGTTGTGGATCACGAGCCTTTCAATCTCCATGCTGTGAGGTGCAGAGAGGAATGAAGAGGATGAAGTAGGGATCCATTCTCCTGGGTAAGAAGCTGAGAGCTGTTGCCCAGAGGAATTGGGTTGTATATTGATAGTTATATCAGGTAGCTGTACCACAGTTGTCTTGGCTACGCTGGTGCAATGAGAATTAAATCTGCCTGGTCTTCGATGCATCTTTGGACTGCGAAATATGAGTGGTATCGGAGGGAACGCATACAGAAGACCCTGAGACCAGTTTATGAGGGACGTGTCCTGAGCCAGCGGGTGTAGGCTTGGATACACTGAGCAAAAATTCTTGACTTTCCTGTTGTGTTCTGTCACGAACAGATCGATGCAGGGAAGACACCAAGTGGAGAAAATGCGATGAGCTGTTTCCTGGCTTAGTTCCCATTCATGGAGGTGAAATATTCTGCTTAGTTTGTCTGCTCTGGAATTGCTGATTCGGGTAAATAAGTTGCTTGTAGGGAGATAGATCTGCTGTGAGCCCATTCCAGGATCTGGACTGTTCTCTGCAGTGATTCCAAGAACCTGACCCTCCTTCTTTATGTAAAACATTGTGACTTGGTTGCCTGTGTGAATCATTACAGTCTTCCCTTGCAGAGATTCTATGAAGGCTCGAAGGGCGTTTCGTACCGCTCGAAGTTCCAGAAGGTTTATGTGTTGATTGCGTTCCATCGAGGACCATAATTCCTGAGTTTGAAAGTGGTCCAGGTGAGTTCCCCAGCCTTTGGGAGAGGCATCTGTGGTGAGTATTATCTGATGTCGAGGGGGTCATAGGGGTGATCCCGTCGTTAGTGTTGATGGGAGTAGCCACCATTGTAGGTCTCTTTTCATACTGACCATTACTGTGATGGGGGGTGGGGGTCGAAGGTGGATGAAGGAACTGAGTCCATTGATGTTTGAGGCCCCATTGTAAGCGACGCATGTGTAGACGTGTGTGTGGGACTACATAGATAGATGCTGCCATGTGTCCCAGAATGGTCATGATTTGATGAGCCGGAACAGTCGTGGTGTGCAGAAGGACTAAAGACAGTGTGCGGAGAGCTAGTGCTCGCGGGTGAGGCAGAAAGGCCTTGTCTTGAATGGTGTCTATATAGGCTCCGATGAACTGTAAGGTTTGTGTTGGATGTAGGTTTGACTTTTCGTAGTTGATAAGGAGACCCAGATTGTCGAGGCAAGAAATGGTATGAAGTAGATTGGTTCGTAGGAGAGACTGGTTGGGTGCTAGTAGAAGCCAGTCGTCCAAGTAAGGAAATATATGCACCCCCTGATGACGGAGGTGTGCCACCGCTACAGCTAGGACATTTGGTAAATACTCTGGGGGCAGAGGAGAGGCCAAATGGAAGTACTTTGTACTGGAAGTGTTTGTTGTCCATTTGGAAGCAGAGGTAACACCAGGAATTTGGATGCATTGGTATGTGGGCATATGCATCCTTCAAGTCCAGAGAACACATCCAATCGTTGGGTTGAAGGAAGGGAAGAATGGACTTGAGAGAAGTCATCTTGAAATTCTCCTTGTGGACGTATTTGTTGAGCGCACTTAGGTCCAGGATTGGACGTAGGCCTCCTGACTTGGGAATAAGGAAGTATTGTGAATAGAAACTGAGATGAGGTTTCAAAGGAGGTAGTTCCTCAATGCACTTTTGTTGGAGGAGCATCTTGATTTCCCGAAGGAGAGGGCCCCGTATGCTGTTTGATGTTTCTGGGGAACTAAATGTGGTAGGGTCGGGAAGGATGTAAAGTGGAGAGAGTAACCTTCCTTTATTATCGTCAGGACCCACTGATCGGACGTGATATTGGACCAAGCTGGGAAGAATCTGGATAACCTGCCTCCTACTACCGATGTCTGAGCTGGTGGTGGAATTAGCTCTAAAAACCCTGCTGGGTCTTTGGGGGCTGGGAATCTGCTGGTGGACGGGTCTGTCAAAGGGCTCTTGTTCTCTGTCGCGGACCTTGTGACTGGTAAGATTGCTGTCTGGCCAGCTGGATGTCTATAATAGGTGTATTGCTTGTAGGTCCTATGATAGGCTTCCTGTAAGTATTGTCGCCTAAATGACATAGGCTGATGGAGAGACAGAGATAACACTTCTGCCTTTTGCTCTTTGAGCTTGGTGACTGTTTCGGTGAATGTCACCAAACAGGTTATCAGGTTGGCATGGCAAATTGGCTAGTCTGTCATGGACATCGTCCCTGATGGCGCTTGACCTGAGCCATGCCAATATTCTGGCTGCTATCGAATTTGCCAAAGTCATGGAAGAAATCTCGAACCCCTCATAAATGGAGGGCAGAAGGTGTCTGAGACTTTCTTCCATATTATGTTATTCTATGGGTAGGCTGGAGTCTGAGGATCCTCGTTTCAGATGAGGTTTCAGAGGTTGCAGGTTTTAAAAGAGGTATTGTGCGATGAAAAACTGATGGTTTTGAATTTTCGCATTAAGCATGTTGGATTGGTATGATCTCTTTGTGAAATCATCGAGGAATTTTGCATCTCAAGATGGTGGAATGTTTGAGTGCAGCCTAGATCTTTTCACTATTTGCATCGCAGGTTCTACTACTACAGATTGATGTGGTAGCTGAACTGAGGAGTAGAAGGGGGAGTCCTTCATGCAATACTTGAGGTCTGTTTTTGTTGATGTTGGTGGAGTAGAGAGGGGTGTCCCATGCTTTCTCCATCACTGTATTCAGCACCTAGTGTTGAGGAAGTGCTATGGGATCAGTGGGAGTGTCACAAATCTTTAAGATCCCCAACATTTCCTGACGGGGGTCTTGGAGTTTCCTCATCTGTACGTTAAGCAGCAGACCTACTTTTTCTAAGAATTGGGAATAAGTAAGGTCTTCTGGCGGAGAGGCAGGTTCGGGCAGGACTTCAGCTAGGTCTGATGGGGAACCCGTGGATGAGTCTTCTGAGGAAAATGTTTCAAAAAAATCTTCCATAGGCGTTGAAGGTCTCTGTGGCTGGACTTTTGGTGATGGTCCAGGGATAGCAAGGTCCTCCATAACCTTTGGTGTCTCCGTTGGAACAGGCGGTGGGAGCGGATGCCTCTGTTCTACCGACTGCAGAAATTGTGATAATATACTTGTTATCTGGGAAATAGCTTGTGAAGCCAATCCTGAAGTGGAAGGTGTAGAAGGTAAGGCTTCAACAGTTGGTGGGGCAGCTGGAGCTGAAGTTGTACTTGGGCTCATAGGCTGTACCATAACTGGTGGAGGTGAGACAACCTTATGAGGATGTAGGCCAGCAGTAGTGCGGCGTAAAGACAGTGGTGATAGTTCTGAAAGGTACTCCGAAGAAGATGATCAGCTGCCTGAGAATCGAGGTGGAGAGACATCCTGATCAGAGTCGACCACTAGGAGTGGTGATGGCTCCCTGGGTCTTTTATGGCCTGTTGTGTGTTTCTTTGGCTTCGGCAGCGTTGGGCCCTGAGAGATTGTGTCGATTTGCTTCGAATGCATCGGTGGTGCGCTGGATCGACGTAGTTGCGACGCCATCTTTTCAGTGTGCCGATACACCGGAGATGCGTTGGTGCGTCAATGCTTTAAACGCGATCCGGACTGATGTTGTTCAGTGCGTCAGTGAGCCGATGGCGTAGAAGCGGCATGCAGCTGCAATGGTTCCGACGCATCCCCCGTGCGCAGATTCTTGACGGTGGGGGTCCACAGAAGAGGCCCTTCGATGAGAGGGGGACTTCTTCTTACGTTTTGGGCCTGGGGAAGATCTTGTTGAGGCTTCTGAAGGGGCATAAGAGCCCGATGGTGCTGCTTTTAGTTGTTGAATTCTGGCAACGCGCTGGCACTGTGCTCTTGGGGACATACCGCCACAGTCCCCGCAACTTGCCTCTTCATGATCAGGACCTAGGCAAAGGTAACAGGACTTATGTCCATTGGTTACAGATATAATTTTTCCACAGGTGCAGAATTTAAATCCTGGTCGAGGCATGATGTTATTAAAGCTTTTTCCTTTGATTTTGAAGGTTTTTTTTTTACCTCACAAAACTTGAAAAAGTCTGAGAAGACAGAGCTCCGCGTGCGATCAGTCACGCAGAAAAAAACAGACTGAGGAGCCCTCAGGCAAACGCGGGAAGATACAAGAGGGAGCTCCTAGCTGAAAGACTTTACTAATCTTAGAGAGCTCTGCCACCTAGTGGCACGGAAGATGTACCCAGACAGCATGGCTAATTCAGCTGCTTAACTACATGAAAATCACTATTATGATAAAACGTGGTATAAGGTCGTTAAGTCACTAGGGCCTGGAGCTCACGGACTATGAAAGGAAATGATCAGCACTAAACATACGACCTTCTAGGTCAGGTACATCAGCTTACAAGAATCTATAGGCTCAAAGGGAGCTTTCATCAGCTGAGAATCACACAGAGGTCCCATGACACAGTGTGAGGCTTGATAGGAAGCTTCAAGTGAAGAGCGGGACCTTTCTGCTCAGAGCGGACAGAAACATAGCTACCATGGGAGTGCTCCATTCTCAAAATATCTGGTTTGCTACACTCTTATCCAGGGACCATTTGTGGGGGTTCCAGAATCTGACTTACCTTCTCTGCTAGGATATTCTCCTTGCCTGCCAGATATGTGGCTCTGAGGACCATTCCCGGAGAGATGCTCAACCCTATATCTGGACAGTTTCCTGGCACAGGAGGTACAACCCCCATTCTCCCTTACTTGTTGATGTAGAACATTGTTCACTTGATTTTCTGTCTGGACAAGAATAATTTTGTTGGCCAGCCAATCTCTGAAAGTCTTTAGAACGTTCCAAGCCTGTAGGTCTAGGAAGTTTATTTGATAATGCTTTTTCTGAGCCGAACAAACGCCCTGGGTGAAGAGCCCTGCAACATGGCTTCCCCATCCCAGGTTGGTTGCATCTGTAGTCAGGACAATTTGAACTGCAGGAATTTGGAAAGGTTTATATTTCTTCACTGAAGAGGTGGTAGATGCACAGAATGCCCTCCTGGAAGAGATGCTGAAAGACAAAAAACAGTAATGGAATTCAAAAGGGTGTGTGATAAATGCAGAGGAAGAGACGCTGTGTCGAGGGATTGTGCTGGCAGCCTGCTGGCATGCACAAAACATAAAATAAAAATGTTGGGGGGGGGGGGGGGGGGGGTTAGAGTAGGGCGTGGGAAGGTCAGGTTAGGGGCAAGGGAAGTTCCCTCACAGGCCGCTCTGAAATTGGAGTGGCCTGGGAGGGAACGGGGGAAGGCAGTGTGGCTCGGCACACGCAAGGTGCACAATTGTGATCCCCCTTGCACTCGCTGACCCTTGATTTTATAACTTGCGTGCGCCTCCAAGTTATAAAATCAGGTGTACATGTGCGCGCGCAGGGTAGCGCGCGCACTTTTTAAAAATCTACCCCATAGCGTGTCATTCAGGCTCCTACAACTGAGGAAGAGGATGTGGACAGAGGTGCTACAAAGTCCGTGGTTCTCTTCCTCTTTCCTGACATGGAGGGTGAATGGGGAATTGGGGTGGTGGGGGAGGAGACACAGGAAGGGAAGTAACATGCCTTCCCACCTATCAACAATGGCTCATCTTTTCTGAAAAGGGAGGCAGAGGAACGCGCTGTCCCACCGAAGCCAATGACCTTCTCTTCTGGGTAAGGTTGGGCCTTGGTTTCCTGCAGCAACTTGGCCAGGACTGCCCAATTTCAAGGCAAGTTGCGGAATCACAGGAGACTGGGAGCCCTGCACAGAGGATACCTATGGCTACAGGCTGGAAATGAAAGAGAGAAACCTGTAGTAACATGAGGTGTAACATTTCTGAATGGGGGTAACCTGCATACGGAAGCAGTTACAAACTCGAAACAACTTGCTGGCCAGACTGGATGAACCATTTGGATCTTCATCTACCATGTTATGTTACTGTGTATACCACTGGCCAGATAGTAATGGATCAGCCACCAGGATAGAGAATCCTTCAGAGGCTAGGTGGTTCAGATGCAGTTCCAAAGATCTTACATGGCCTGATCCCACTGCGATAAGAAGGTCCAGTGGACTCTTCTCATGTGAAGAAGTGCCAAGGGAGCAACATAGACTGTTGATGCCATGAAGTCAGACATCCTCAACATGTCCCATGCTGATGCTCACTGACTGGTTCATATCTTCTCCACTGTAGATATCAATGAGATAATCCTCTTCTCAGGGAGGAACGCTTACTCAAGTCATGTCTAGCAGTGCCCCTATAAATTTTAATTGAAATGAAATGCTTAAGTGGGATTTGGGGAAGTTGATGACAAACCTAGTCACTCCAAAAACACATCTCAAAGTGGTGTTGACCAGACAATTATCAAGATAGGGGAACATATGCACCTCCAATATGCATAGATGCACTGCCACCACTGAATGGTAGTTCATGACACTGAAGGTGGTGTTACCCTACCACATATCTGTGATATCTCTCTATGTGGTAGTTTGCATCATTTAAATCTAGAAAGCATAACCAGGTCCCTTTTTCAAGAAAGGATATCAAGGTGCTTAGGGAAACCATCTTGAACTTTTCCCTTTTTGGAAATTTGTTCAACACCCTTAGGTCTAAAATGGGGCAAAGTTCCCCTTATTTCTTTGGGATCAAGAATTACTTGGAGTAAAATCCCCATCCTCGTTTCCCTGGTGGAATGGCTTGGCTGCATTGGTCTCTAAGGAGGGGAGTGAGCTCTGTAGCTCTTCCTGATGCTGAGATATTGACTAAGTAGGCTTTGGTGGGCAATTTGGAGGAATGTCCAGAAAAGGTAGTCTGTACCCATTATGCATTATCCTGAGTATCAAAGTGTCTGAAGTTACACTGGGCCAATGTAAAGCCTTAAACTGCCTCAGACAGGAATGACTTCTGGCACAGATACTGGGATCTCTGCTGTGCTCTCAATGATCCAATCAAAACCCTGGCCCAAGTTCTGGCTGAAGTGCTGGATGTAGACTTAGGGCCCTCTGCTGCTAAAGGTGAACATGAGGACCTGCTGTTGACAGGATTGAGGGGGTGGAGAAAAACATCTCCTTGGTTGATAGAAATGCCTCCCTGGAGGGGGGTCTGAAGTATCGTACAGTGGTTGTCTTTACTTATTTTAATTTTGAAAACCATGGAATACAAAAATAAAAAATAAAAAATCAGCCATATTTAATTATCATGCCAACTAAAAACAATAACTTAAAGCACTACATATTCAAATTTTAGTATCCCATAACTAATTTTTTCATAAAACAGATAAGAATGTGAACATTCATAACATACAGACAAGACAATCATGCATACCATTCACTTACTCCAACACAAAAGACAGACAATATCTAAACATCTAAGCTCAGCTCCAAGTGGTAAATCCTAATCATTGTAAATGATCCTGTACAGATAAAGGCAAGAAAGAATGAAAAAGCATCCAAGCTTATTTGTAATCCATGGGCAAAGACCCATGCTTAAACAAGGCATCTAACTTTTCAATGTGTATCCAATCTGCTATAACCTGAAACTAGGAGGCTCAGGGTGTAGTCAAAATTTAAAAAATACAAAAAAAAAAAAAAAAGCTATCAATAAAGCCACATATATAAATCTCATATAACCTTTAGATAGTGGCAATGAAAACAAGCAGGTGACCATCAAAAGAAGGCCGAACCCGAGTCACTTTGTGAAGAACCTAAAAAATATCATAAAATACGTTATGACAAAGAAGAAATCCATGTATGAGAAAGCCCTTCTCAGTTTTACATCTGGTACATAAATCCAAGGGAGAAAGACCAAATTTACAAGCCTTAATGTTGGCTATATAACTATGATGTAATAATTTAAAGAACATTTCCTAAAATGTTGCATCCAAAGCAATCTTATTACATTGATTAAAGTATTGTAGAGACTGTAATTCCAATATATTGTGACCAATATTGTGTGATAGTAGTTAACACCGCAGAATTAATTTTGAACAAATGTATTTTATGCCACTTATATAATTTTTTTTTCTCCCCACAGATCACAGTGCTTCAACCAGGGAAGCCAGATGAAACAAACTAGCAATAATAATGACGTTCCTGCAAACATGCATAGATTTGAGAATGAGGAATACAATACTGTTCACAAATGTGTTCAAAAGAAAACAAAGTTTTGGTTCCAGAACAATAAAAATATATGTCTATTATACCTTTTGACTGCCATTCATTAAACACCCCACCCTGGAAAAAATGTATAAATTTCCAACTAGCAGGAGTAGCCCCAAAATTTCAGGGGACCCTCCCCACCATTTACATAGATATTGCCACGCTAACAAGACTGGTGTGAACAGCGATCAATTTCTTAAGTCAGGTAGGATATTATTTGGTGCATGTAGCAACCCTAATAAGGAGGAAGGAACTACTTTAGCAGTTACCAAATTAGGTGCATAGAAAGTGCAGGATGAAGTAACATATTTCCACAAAAGGCGTATGAGTCCCCCATATCATCATATCGTCATCCCGCCTAGCGTCGAGCCGGTAAACGGCGCCATTCCACCCGGCGTCGCGCGCCGAAGGGGCACTCCCCTTTGTGCACCCCTTCGTACAACCCATTGTGCCTCCTTTTCATTTTTAAACTTCTATGTTTCTTCCTCTTTTGTTTTATCTTTCTCCATGTTTTTCTTAGTTTTTATCCCTTGTTATAAAATGTTCAATATATTAGACAAAGGAAACATTTTGCCTGCATCTTCTCTTTTAATGTAAACCGGTATAATTTGTATATTATACAAGAATGTCTGTATATAAAAATTAAAAATAAACAAATAAATAAATAAATATCTTCTACGATGTAACAGCTTTTCATATCTCACCTGGGCCACTTTCCCACATCACAAAAAAAATGTACCAGCATAGATTTTTAAAATACCAAATCTTTATTAGGCAGCCAACAAGGCATCATTTACAGCCTATAGAACAATTTTGGGAAAAAAGTGCCATTTTAAATAATGCATATCTACTAAACAATGATAGTGGGTAGATCAATCCAGGCCTGCGACTGTAATTGAAAATCTACATGTAAAGATCTTATATTCAAGTGATTTAACAGCGACTTGTCCCGAGGAACCAAAATAATCCCCAGATACTTAAGCCTATTCATTGCCCAACTTAAGAGGAAAGCCACCTTGCCATGTTGTGATAGTAACATCATTAAGTGCCATTGCTTTGAAAATTTTATCTTCAAACTTGCAAATTCATCAATAATAGAAATGTCTAAAATATGTAATAAAGGTATTTGAAGATTCCCCAAAAACAAAAGTGCTTAATTAGCTAACAGGCAAATACAATATTCCGCAAATCCCAGTTTCAACCCTCTAACCAAGAGGACACTAATTTTAAGTGCTAATGGTTCTACCATAAATAAATACAAAAGAGGAGATAGAGAGCATCCTTGTCTTGTGCCACAAAAAGAGGAAAGGAGATAGAAATCAAGCAAATGACACGTAGTCGAGCTTGAGGAGAAATATATAACAGGTGTTATCTGATGAAAAAAAAAAAAAAAGAAGAGCCCGAGATCCCATATCTTTCCAAAACTCAAAACATGTAATGCCAGTGTACTTTATCAAAAGCTTTTTCAGCATTAAGCAGGTAGTATATAAGGCACCCAATAACTTCCAGACATTACAAACACGTCTTCCCTTAACAATTCCTGTTTGATATTCTGAAATTTAAAAATGAAGAACCATGCTTAAATGTTTAGCCAAAACAGACGCCAATATCTATGTCCACATTAATCAAAGATATTGGTCTATAAGACCCAGGATCAACAGGATCTTTGCCTGGTTTAGGAAAAACAGTAATAAGAGAATGATTAGCACCAAACAGAAAATCACCCTTCATAAAACATGTCCAATACAGGCTTGGAAACCAAGGAGGATAAGCGTTTATAAAATTCCGAGCCAAAACCATGAAGCCCACGTGTTCTAGCTAATTTTAGGGCCCCAATATTAGACAATTTCTAAAATAGTAAGGGGAGCATTTAAAAGTTGAAGCTATTGGTCTGTAATCTGTGGCATGAGAAGACCTTCAAACAAGAAAGACAGATTGAACATCCTTAGATGCTGGGGAAGATGACTAGAATTGTGAGTAAAAATGAAGAAACACTTCAGTAAGCTGTTCAACATTAGACATAATGCTGCCTTGAGCACTTCTTAAGGCACATATATAGTGTTTGGGTTTGATGCCATGTACGAGTCGTGCCTATAATTTACCAGGATTTATTAACATAGCAAACATTTTACTACAAAAATGATGAGATCTAAGTATTCTTTGATGAAGTAAATGATTCAAAGTGCCCTTAATAGCAACATTTAAGACTTAACCTCTGGTTGCATATTTCTTATATGTGGTGCCTCGAGAGCTGACAATTCAGCATTCAAAACGTAAAATTTCTGCATCACATTGTTTAGCCTTATTGGCTTGATATGATATTTCTCCTCTCAAGACTGTTTTCTCCGGTTTCCATAGTTTAACCAGAGAAATTTCTGAGGAAGTATTAATCTCTAAATAATCTCGCCGTTTGTCAGTTAAAAACAATTTAAAATCATCAAAATAAAGATGGGGACTCAATTTCCAATGAAAAGCCCTTGAAAAAGGGGCTCTCAAAGGTATTTGGAAGGACAGAGGAGCATGGTCAGAAAGATGATACACCAATATCGGCCCTTGTAACTTTAGAAAACACAAACGATCAGTTGACAAAAAGTAATTAATACGGAATCATCCATAAAGGTCAGAATAAAAAGAAAAATCTTATTCTCCTGGATGCAGCGTCCGCTGTATATGTAGCAATTGCATTTCTTTCATATGAAAGGGAATATCATTTGTACAAGAGAGTTTGCTTCATAGTGGTTTAACATCAACACTAGGATCAGCTATAAGATTGAAATCACTACCCACCTCCCCCCCACCAAAAATAATCATATGATCAGAAAATTTAGTAATGTAACAAGTTGTGTAAAAAAAACGTGTGTATACATTAGGGGCATACACATTGCAAAAAGAGAACTTATAATCAGCCACTAACCAAAATAAATCTTCCTTTCCAATTGAAAAGGGAGATGCTTATGAAATAAAGCTACCCTTCGCTGTCTTCTATTAAAAGAAGAAAATATACTTGCCCAACCCAATTTGATTGTAATTTCTTATGTTCTATTAAAGTTAAATGGGTCTCCTAAAAACAAAACAAAACAAAAAACAAAACTGTAATGTTTAGCTTCTTCTTCACCTTATCTTCATCCAAAGATGCATCCTAGAGGGCCCACGTACTTATGGTGCTTGAAAACTGAAGGAAAAAAAATCTCCCAACTTGGAATAGGGTATAAATTAACTGTCATTACAATGGATTACCAAAGCGACAGTTGGAAAATATTGTGCTGTTCAATTTCTCCCCTTCCATCCCAAGTTTATTTTCCTTGTTTTTTGTAACTTTCCCTCTCCCTTTTTCTGATTCACTGTATTTAAAGTTCAAGGTTCTTATTGAAAATATTGTTTTTTACGTTACGTTATGCTTTACACTCCTTGTTATTTGTAAACCGGGTTGATGTGATGCCTATCATGAAACTCGGTATAACAAAAACAATAAATAAATAAATAAATAAATAAATAAAAGAAAAAAACACACAAACAAAAATAAAACAAAAACTAATACGAAACGTCCTTGACAAATTATTCTCAATCAGTGTCGCAACAACCTTAAAACAGTAAGTATTCCCACAGGAATTATGAATATTCAGCAGTTAACAAACAGAGTATACTAAAAGCAACTCTCAAACAGCATAAAATAAAGTACACAAAGCAAACAAAATATGGACAGAAACAGCAAATCTAAGAAGCCATCTTAAAATATGCTGAAGAAAATAAATTGCATGGCAAAGGTCACTATAAGGCTTATCTGTGAAAATATAGACGCAGTAAGCTTATCTGTGAAAATATAGACGCAGTAAGCTGCTCAAAAGAAACACGTGTCACAGTAATTGAGTATCTGAAGCATTAAAATTCTGGTTCCAAAGAGGAAAAAAGAAAGAAAAATATGCCATGCTCTCATGTCTAGAATCTCACATAGCGTAAAAGAAATCATTGAGATACTGCAAGTCAGCTCAAATTGGATCCTATCAGGAAAAAATCAAATTCAACTTCAGACAAAATATATGCAGGTAGAACTAGTCTAAACCCATCTTAGAATATGCAAAACAGAATAAAGTACATAAAAAGTGTTACCATAAAGCAAAGTCAGAAAATTTGTACGCAGTAAGCCTTCCAAAATATATGTGCGTCACAATAGAGTGCCCAATTTAATAACGCCTAGGCTTCAGGAAAGAAAAATATCCATATTCTCACTTTAGGACCTGCTCATAACTCAAAAAGAATGCATCATTTAAGCAGGAAAAATAATCCCAAAGATAAATGTCTAGGAAAAAAAAAGGAAAAGGAAAAAAAAAACCCCAAACAGGTCAAAGCAGTTAAAGTGCGACTGTAACATTGCAGGCCTCCTTCCTGCATCACTTCACAGCACACTTCAATATGAGGGAATGCAATTCCAGAAAATATTATTGCTCAAGTCAGAGGAATACATCATTTCTTATATTGTATCCAGGTACTGCTGAGCTTGGTCTTTAGTATGCAACAGTATAGCCTTCCCATCAGAGAAAACTCATATTTTCGCGGGATATTGAGGTGAAAATTTCAACCCTTTGCATAACAAAGCGGTGCAGATTGGCACCATCTTCATACGTGCTTCTGACACTCCAGCTGAAAAAATATTAAAAAGTAATAGATGGTGCCCCTTGTATTCTAATTTACCAGTACATTTCCGGTAAGTGCATTATTTTCACTTTAATCAGAGAAATTTAGAATGTGACCTATTACCAGTTGGAGGTCTAGGGTAAGAACATAAGAACATGCCATACTGGGTCAGACCAAGGG
This sequence comes from Rhinatrema bivittatum, assembly GCF_901001135.1. Taxonomy (NCBI): domain Eukaryota; kingdom Metazoa; phylum Chordata; class Amphibia; order Gymnophiona; family Rhinatrematidae; genus Rhinatrema; species Rhinatrema bivittatum. Next base: position 59,362,670 of record NC_042615.1, on the reverse strand, counting down.
TCCATCAAGCCCAGCATCCTGTTTCCAACAGTGGCCAATCCAGGCCATAAGAACCTGGCAAGTACCCAAAAACTAAGTCTATTCCATGTTACCGCTGCTAGTAATAGCGGTGGCTATTTTCTAAGTCAACTTAATTAATAGCAGGTAATGGACTTCTCCTCCAAGAACTTATCCAATCCTTTTTTAAACACAGCTATACTAACTGCACTAACCACATCCTCTGGCAACAAATTCCAGAGTTTAATTGTGCATTGAGTAAAAAAGAACTTTCTCCGATTCGTTTTAAATGTGCCACATGCTAACTTCATGGAGTGCCCCCTAGTCTATTATCTGAAAGAGTAAATAACCGATTCACATCTACCCGTTCTAGACCTCTCATGATTTTAGACACCTCTATCATATCCCCCCTCAGCCGTCTCTTCTCCAAGCTGAAAAGCCCTAACCTCTTTAGTCTTTCCTCATAGGGGAGCTGTTCCATTCCCCTTATCATTTTGTTAGCCCTTCTCTGTATCTTCTCCATCGCAATTATATCTTTTTTGAGATGCGGCGACCAGAATTGTACACAGTATTCAAGGTGCGGTCTCACCATGGAGCGATACAGAGGCATTATGACATTTTCCGTTTTATTCACCATTCCCTTTCTAATAATTCCCAACATTCTGTTTGCTTTTTTGACTGCCGCAGCACACTGAACCGACGATTTCAATGTGTTATCCACTATGTATCATCTGCAAATTTGATTATCTCACTCGTCGTATTTCTTTCCAGATCATTTATAAATATATTGAAAATTAAGGGTCCCAATACAGATCCCTGAGGCACTCCACTGCCCACTCCCTTCCACTGAGAAAATTGTCCATTTAATCCTACTCTCTGTTTCTTGTCTTTTAGCCAGTTTGCAATCCACGAAAGGACATCACCACCTATCCCATGACTTTTTACTTTTCCTAGAAGCCTCTCATGAGGAACTTTGTCAAACGTCTTCTGAAAATTCAAATACACTACATCTACCGGTTCACCTTTATCCACATGTTTATTAACTCCTTCAAAAAAGTGAAGCAGATTTGTGAGGCAAGACTTGCCTTGGGTAAAGCCATGCTGACTTTGTTCCATTAAACCATGTCTTTCTATATGTTCTGTGATTTTGATGTTTAGAACACTTTCCACTATTTTTCCTGGCACTGAAGTCAGGCTAACCGGTCTGTAGTTTCCCGGATCACCCCTGGAGCCCTTTTTAAATATTGGGGTTACATTTGCTATCCTCCAGTCTTCAGGTACAATGGATGATTTTAATGATAGGTTACAAATTTTTACTAATAGGTCTGAAATTTCATTTTTTAGTTCTTTCAGAACTCTGGGGTGTATACCATCCAGTTCTGCACTCCCAAGTGATGAGCCCGTTCTAATGGAATGGATTCTATCTCAAGGGATAAACCTAATGCTTCAGGTAGCCATACTTGAAAGATTAGCATCAGATCTTGACCTTGACTGACTTAGGAAGACCAAAAGATCAAATGTTATTCCTGCGCACTATTTTCCTGGTCTTCTTCCACTCAAGCAAGTAAGGCTGCATATTTTTTTATTCAGGGCTCGGACATCTGGACAGAAAACTGGTTTGACATAACCTCTTGCACCCTATTATCCAGATCTGACATATGCTCTGAATTCCTCTCAATTTTATCATGTATTTCACCCATCAAGGACTTAATTTACTGAGTTGATCTATTAGTGCAGCAATCACATTATTTCTTCCTTAAGTTCCAGTAGTGACTTTTCTGTCACAGTCAACATTTTAGCCTCAAAAGGTTTAACTTTATCTTTAGGAGTATGCAGTGCTTGCACTGACATTCCGAATAGTGCAAATTGCATGCAGTTAGGTACTAAAGGCAAATTATATGCCCTCCATTTAGCAGATAAATCAGCCTTTGAGAAGCAAAAACCGTTAGGCCCTCCCGGAGCTCTCCCTTCTGCGACATCTCAGCTTGCCTGCATAACTAGAAGTCCCATACAGTGGTCTTTAATCTAAGCCGTCACTTCCTTGACCTAATCTCCAAAGACATTCTCTCCATTGCGAGTCTTTCTTGGACATTAGATCGAAGATCTGAAGCAAACAGCTAGGTAAGTCTGCAGGCATCAGTACCTACTGTAGAAATTATTGATGCTGTCTCAAAAACATCAAAGGTCAACAGGATCAATTGTTTTCTACATTCCTTGCCTTTATCCACCAGTGCTTTGGGGTTATCACGCTGCTTTTGATGAAGCTGCTCGCCATTTCTTTCATGCTTTTCAGAATATCCCACACATACTGTCTCATGAAGTGCTGACAAGGTGCTGAGAAACTTTTTGCTTAAGCAAATCCAGGGTACAAGAATCCTTTCCCCAGGAGCACAGAGGAATGAATTCTGAACCTCTTGGCTTTCTTGAGAGCAGATTTGACTACACCAATATGGTGAGGTAGCTGCTGCTTCTCAAATCCTGGAGCCTTCTATAGCCTGCTCATTATTCACTGCAGTCACAGAGGGGTGACTCTCCCACATTCTCATCTGTACCTTCTGAAGGATCTCATGTACTAGGAACTGCCACAATATCCATAGGGGACTCCACAAATTGGAGGATGTCCAGCATGTTTGTTAGGGACTCTTCCTCTTTCTGCAATGTGAATGGAATGGCATCCACCATTCTCTGAATAAAGCTTGCAAAGGAGAATTTCTTGGCAGTAGACTTTCTTCTTGGAAGATAGATCTGTTGATCCCTTTTGATCAGAGAAGTCCTCATATCAATAATTGTACCCACAGGAATATTTGAGTCTGAGCCTGACTGGTAGGTTAGGGACATGGACCTGGATCTTGTATAGCTAGCAGACGAGGTATTGGAGAGGGGAGCTCTTGTCTCTTAGACCCTAGACCTAGATGAGCTCCTGTGCCTCAAGGAAATTTCCTTCTCCAATGAACTGGAAATAAACTATTGATAATTGAAGTAAATTTCTTTCCAGAAACCAGTTTCGGTGCCATTCTGTATGGCTTCAGAAAAGATTCCAGTATTGCTGGATGTGTCTGAAGGGACATAGAATCCTCTGATGCTGGTGCATTGATGCTCTGCGTCTTCTGAGCCAAGACCACCTGGATCTTCCTATCTAGTTTCTCCTCGATGCCTGGGATACTATGTCTTCCTGGGATTCCAGAGGTGTAGTGATGGCTGATGCCTGGATTCTTGGAGGCTCATATGATCCTCATTGCATTAAGGATGAGCTCTCCTTACTATGGGAAATGTTTGGAGGATTCAAGGCTCCCTAGCATAAAGAAGAGACGAAGTGATATGATAGAGAGACATTTAAATATGTTAAATATATAAATCAGGCAAAAGAAGCAAACCTATTTGACAGAAAAAAAGGTCCTAGAAGATATAGTAGGAGGCTCTATGGGGTAGACAGAGGCAAAATCCAAATATATTTTTCCATAGAAAGAATGGTAGATGCCTAGAATGGAATCCCAGAGGAGAAAGTGGAGAAAAAACAGTAACAGAATTTTAAAAATCTTAGAAGATGCAAAGCGCCTCATGACAAAGAGCATAATAAAGAAACAGTGAGATGACCTGCACAAAATGGCTGAAACATTCCTAAACAGTCATACAACAGCATGGGCTTCCAAGAAGACTTGGGAGACCTGTATGAAGGGACCATGAGCATGGGAAGGCTGGATTTTTCTCAACAGCCTACCTAACCTTGATGGCTGTGGAAATTACTTGGTAATAAGACATAGAAAAGGGCCTAGATGTAGGCTTAAATATTACTGGCGGCGGTCTGCCGAGTTATTTATTTTTACTTTAAAAAAAGAAGTACAGAAAAGCAGTTTTTCTTGATCTTGTAAAATTAGAAAACAAACAAAACATTTTAAAATGTCTTTATTCAAATGCGAGAAGTCTAAAAAATGATTGGCGAGTTAGAATGTGTGGCATTATATGAGAATACAGACTTAAGAGGCATTTCAGAGATAAGATGGAACACAAATATCAGGGTATAAATTATATTAACACGATAGGGCAGATCAAACTGGAGGAGGGTTGGCACTATATGTAAAGTCAAGCAGGACAAAAGTCCTGCAGGAAACAAAATGCACTGTTGAGTCCTTATGGCAGAAATTCAGTGGGAGACTTTTTCCATTAATTAATCTGCTGTTTTTGTTTGTTCTAACACTGATACATTCTCAGGAAAAAATAAAAATGGAAAAAGGTCCCTACAAATAACTTTATGCAGTGCTCTCTTACCTTGCTCTTGTGCCTGTCAAAAAGAAACAACAGAGTCCCTAGTAATGTAATGCTCCCAAGACCTCCTGCAGACAACCACACCATGGCTTTTTCAGTTGTCAGTGCAACATGCACTATGCTTCAGAACACATGACTCTAAGAGCCACTGAGCAGAGGAGGAGGATTTTTCAAGTCAGCCCCAGCTTTTAGAAAGAGAACAGTTAGGGAGAGGGTAAACAGCAGATGTGCTAATTCTGACTCAGCTTCAATAGGTCTGTTGTTCCCTGCAAGGATTTTCAGCGAGTATCCTGCTTAGGCTTGGCAGCAAAAGACAGACAGCTTAGGATGAACTGCACAAGGAATTGCAGGGTATTGCTGCATTTGCTGAAAGCTGCTTTTTGATTGCTGCAGTTCTGGACAGGAGAGTTGGGATAAAGTCTCCTGGAGTGAAGAAAAGAAAGCTATCCAGTAGCTGTTGGGAGAGTAAGAACTTTTCACAGTCACACACAGGGAGATAGACTTTGGGTACAAGGCTCCAGGCTGACTTCTGAGCTGTCAATTCACTATAGTGACATTCACTACTACCTTAAAAATAGTTAATCCACCTGCACCACCTGTAAGCCTGTGGATTACATGTAAATCTAAGTTCTGTGTTGTTTCAACATTAACCCTTGAGTTCCCAGTCCCATCACCATACCCCAGAGATAGAAGGAACATTTTTTGTGCTCATCCCAATTGAACCAGTGTTGTGCTTCAATACTCTCTTGTCATCCTCAGAAGGCCAAGGGCACATCTCATGGCTGCTCACCCCAATGGGTTAAGGAACGTTAAGTATTGCAGCAAATACCTACTGAGGGCTGGGGGACAATTGTATTTGTTGGTGCATGCGTGTTTGTCACAGATTGCTGCCTAGGTGCTGCTGAACCTGCTGACAGTTCTTTGAAATACGCTGCTCGGAGCAGGCCACTTGCAGCAAAACAACTTTATTTCAGACAGCAGTGTTCACTTCACATTTGTAACTTTCAGTTCCTTTCCTGAGACTCCAGGATTTCAACATTAAAATATTTTGGGTAAGCAGCAGCAGGTAGCCCAATTTGCTAGGACCATATAAAACAGACTTCCCAACTGTTTGTTACTGCAGTTCAAAATCTCTAACTGCAGACTCTGGGTATCTCTGCCTCTGGGTCTGACTCTTCTATAGTTGGCAGAAAGGCAATTTTCTCTCTGGTTTAAGAGAGATGCTGAATGTGTGCAGTAGCTCTGTAATTATTCTCAACTATGGCTCTCAATTGGTAACACATCTGTACATGGCTGTTACCTTAATTCTAAATAATTATTTGCCAAGAATCTCAAAAGTACATTTTCCAGTAGCCTCGTGTTTCCTATTCCTTTAGGCTTTACAATCCCCTAACCAACTCTTGTTTACTTTTTCTTTTCTGCTTTGAAACAGTGTACCCCTGGACCACCCTTTAGAGCTCCTCTACCTTCTGGAGTATCTAATTGTCCATTGTCTTCAGGCTGCTTCTGCCTGTGTGAAGTCTCTACTACATCACAATATTACTGGGCCCAGGGATTAGTGTGATGGATTACAGTGAGCCCATTGATAATTTAAAGGTATACCAGGCCTTGGTACCATTAAATACAAAGACATACAATATCCATATTCTAAGGGCAAAATGTTGCTATAAATCTAGGACCACAACTCAAAAATGAAATTGCAGTAATCAGCAACCTATCATTTAAAACTGCAATAGTTCTTGTAGACAGTAGGGTGGTCAATGTAACACCAATTTTTAAAAAGGGCTCCAGGGGTAATCTAAGAAAATAAGGACTGGTGAGCTTGATGTCAGTGCCAGGCAAAAAAGTAGAAGATATTTTTAAAAACTAAATTTTTTGAAGGGGTAAATAAACATGTAGATAAAGGCTAGCCCATTGATGTAGTTTATTTGGATTTTCAGAAGGCATTTGACAAAGTACCACATGAAAGGTGCCTCAGAAAAATAAAAAATCATGGGATAGGAGGTAGTGTCCTATTGTGGCTTAATTACTGGTTTAAAAGCCAGGAAATCGACAGCAGAACTAAATGGTCTGTTTTCCAAAAAGATAAAAGGTTCCCCAGGGTTCTGTACTGGGACCTGAACTGTTTAACATATTGATAAATGATTTGGAAAAGTGAGCAACCATGAGATGAGCAAATCTGCAGATGACAAAATTATTCAACAGCACTGGATTGTGAACTGAAGAAGGACCTTGCAAGACAAGGTAACAGAGCAAATGAACGGCAGATGAAATTTAATGTGGAAAAATGCAAAGCAATGGACATAGGGAAAAATAATCCCAATCACAGATACACCATGCTGAGCTCTGTATTAGGAGACACCACCCAGGAAAAGAACCTTGGCATCCTTGTAGACAATACAGTGAAATCTTCAGCTCAGTGTGTGGCAGAAGTCAAAAAAAGCCAACAAAATGATAGGAATGGAGAATCAAACAGAGAATATTGTATTGCCTCTGTATCAATAAATGGTGTGACCACACCTTCAACATTGTGTGCAATTCTGGTTATCCCATTTCAAAATAAAACACAGTGGAACTAGAAAAGGTGCAGACAAAAGCAATAAAATGATAAAGGGGATGGAATGGTTCCCTTTGATGTGAGGCTATGCAAATTGGGGTTCTTCAGCTTGGAAAAGAAACAGCTGAGGGGGGACATGCTAGAATTTTATAAAATCATAGGTGGAACAGGTAAATAAAGGATGGTTATTTACCCTTTCAAATAATATTAAAACAATGGGACACTCCATGACACTAACAATTAGCAGATTTAAAATAAACTGTAGAAAACACTTTTTCACTCAACTCACAATCAAGCTGTGGAATCTGTTGCCAGAAGATCTGGTCAAGGTACTAGCATAGTGAGACTTAAAAGAGGTTTAGACAAGTTTCTGGATAAAATGTCCATATAACATTATTAGCCAGCTAGACTAGGGAAAGCCATTACTATCCCTGAGAGTGAATAATATGAAGCATCTGCTTTTTGGGATTTGCTGGGAACTCATGACCTGGCCTGGCCACTGTTGGAGAAAGGATACTGGGCTCAATGCACCTTGGTATGACCCAACATGGCATATCTTATGTTCTAAAACTGACAATGGCAAGGACTGAAAAGGCCTTTTTTGGTCACACCCTGTAACCCCCCCCCCCAAAATGAAACAGTAACACAGTAGATATTGGTAGGTAAAGACTATTTGACCCATCCAGTCTGACCAGTTGACTCTACTGACACTAACTTTGGTAATTATCCTTCCTTACTCTTACTACCACTCTATATGCTAAGTAGATGATCTAGCTATTCATTAGGGTGCATAGTAAAGCCAAGCTACTGTCTCCCACCAATTATATCCAAAAGTATAACAAAGCCCTATTGTGGTTGATCTTTCTACCTCACCTTGGGAGCTTGATGCAGCAATACTGCTGCTCTATGCAAGTCCTTCTTACCTTCTGGAAAGACAGGCATATGTTTTTCAATTCTTAAAATAAGTCTCAAAGTCTCCAGTTCTGCACCCATTTTTTGTTACCTAACTTCCTTTCTCCTTTGCATCTGTTCCACTTGATTTTCTTTGAAAATCAAAGAAGGTTCCAAATATGAGACACACTTTAAAACAACATTTTAGCCTAATTGCCTTGCAGGCCTATACTGCTCCACAGGATTATAATCCATTCCCACAGTACAGTATCAAAACAAGAGGGTAGCTAAATAGTTAGGAAACTACAAAGATATAATCTGGAAATCATACAGTATGGACATTTTTCAAAGTAACTATACATAAAATATTAGAATTTAATTTCTAGCTCTTTTATAGCACTTGTAAATTTAGAGAACCCTACAAATGTAGACCCTGAGCCTCAGATAAAGTCACACTGTACTAAACAGCCAAGGGCTAAAATTGATGCTGCCATTCTTGGAGTCCCCCATACATGTGGATTCCACCAGGTCAAATATGAGTTTTGATTTTACTGCTTAGTGAAGAATTTAGGAAGTATATTAAGTACAATAATAATTATCAGTCTAAAATATGTGCAAGCAGGGCAGTTTTATCCATAGTGCAAATAGGGCACTTGCCCAGGGCCCAAAGCCTTAGAAGGGTCCAGCTTGATCCAAAAAAAACAAACAAACCATGAAGACAGAATGGATAAAATAAAAAAGGTAAAATAAGATAATTAACATGTCATTATCTTCTTTAGGTCTTAAGGATCAGCTGAGTCCATGGAGCAAAATATTTTGTATGGAAGGAGTGGGGAGGGGCCCATCCTAGTGAGGTTTGCCCAGTGCCTCATAGAGGCTTAAAATGGTCCCGAGTGTAAGCCTAGGATATTAGTATTTGGGTGGGGAATGTGTCTTAGTTTGTATCCTTATGTGGCTATTACATACTCACACAGGAGTTAATTTTAAAGAGGAATTACATGTGTATATGTAACATACTATTATAGCAATTTCCAAAAGCAACATAGACATGTAAAGTGCACTTACATGTGTATAATCTATGAACAATTCAATGGCATTTATTGTAGCTATTTTCAAAAGCTCACTTAATGGGTAAAATGCATTTACACATGTAAAACCCAGCTTTATGCATGTAAATCATTTTGAAAGTTACCCAGTATCGCTACTTTTGCTTTTATTTAATTTATTGTTATTTATGTTTTCTTCATGGAAACCGTTGTGATGGCCAGTCTGGACTACGGTATATAAGAGCTTAAATAAATAAATAAATAAATACTGATCAGTGGGCACAGAATAATGTTCTCAGTTCTCTTTGGATTTTAGGCTGTACTTCCGCATTTCATTTTACCACTATATACGACTTTGCTTCTTTTTATTTGTATGCACTTTACCATCTGTTTTTGTTCATGTTAAAACATTATCTTTTAGCTCTTTCCTGAAAGGAGAGGGACAAATACCTACTGGTGTGGCACAACAAAAAGAGATAATAGTGTAAGTCGAAGCGTAATTCCCCTTTACAGAGTAGAACTTCAAGGGCTCCAGTTTAAACAAATAAAGGCAAACAATTGTGATGGGGATACTTTACTTCCCTCTTACCTGCACATCCCCTGCCGCGTGCCCACACTTCAAGCCTAATAACACAGCGGAAGCGAACACACTAAACGTCATCAGCAAGCGACGAAGAAAGGCGACAGAAGTGGTTGCCGGGCGACTGGCATCATCTCCGCGCGCCATGCCTTTAAAAAAAAAAAAAAGGGAAAAAAATTCCCACCAACAGCCCTTCTCCTCGCTGGCAGTGTGTATACAGTGTGCGGCAGTGAGGTGGAAGGAGCGCGTGCTGCCACCGGCGCACAGCACGAGACGGTCCAAGTGGAGAAGCGAGAGCTCTGCGCGCGCGCTCACCACCTCATTCTTCTTCCCCCCCCTCCCCCGCCAACCCCACCACAACTCACCGGCTACTACCCCCCCAACGCCCTCGGCAAGGAAAGTCCCAGACGTCGTCGGAGTTCGTCCCGGAGCGTGTGCCGCGGTACTTCTCTTCACCCTTCTCCGCCCCCACCGGCGGTGGGCGGATGGGGGAAGCCCTCATGTCTGGCAGCACCTTCTCTAGAGCCCGTCCCCTGGCCGCAGATGCCGCCGGCCTGGGGCGGTAGCCGCCGGGTTTCGCTTCGCCTCGCTGCTGATCCTCCACTCCCCCCTGCTCCGCTCCCCTCCTCCCTGGCGAGAAGAAGGGGGCGGTGGCCGGAGTGGGGAATACTCTGGGTAAGAAAAAGTTCGGGGTGGGTGGAAAAAGTAAGAAGCTTTACGAAATCCGCAAGCCATAAAACTTCCAGTCCCTGAGCCCGAGGACATGACTGGAGCCAGAGGGGCGTGTGGCAGCTCCTGGCGCAGGTGCTGCGAGGAAGTTTTCTTTCACTCCCTTCCATGCGTCCGGGTTGACATCCCTGACTCAACTCTTAATGTTAACTAGCCTGAGATCGAGCTCGTCTTCCAGATATTAGCCGAACCGTTTTTTGAATCTCGTTATGCGGTTTTCTTCCACCAAGTCTTGAGAGAATGAGCCCCACAGTTTGTGGTGTGAGGATGTATGTTCTTTGATCTGTTGGACGTCTGCTACTTGATAGTTTCATAGGGTCCCTGCAAGTTCTTGCATTAATAAGTCATGGTGAGTAATGGTTCCTTGGAGACGCTCCCCTTCTGTATACCCTGCATCTTCACTTGGTCTCAACCTCCCCCTTTCTCTTTTCATTATTCTTTCTGGGGAAGTCCTGAAATTAGGCGCAGAGAAATAAAAAATAATAAAAATATTTCAGTTGTGAAAGTAAAAAGCTTGAGATCAGTCAAATTCTGTGGAATAATTGCATTAGAAATGGACTAAATGGCCTTGCTGTTTCCTTATCTGCTAGTATATTGTTTGTATGTGAAGATGACAAGAGAGCATAAAGTGATTATAATCATCTTTTTTTTTTTTTTTATATCCTGACACTATTAGACTTGTGTTATATGAAATCAAGAAGAAAGATTGAGAAACTGTCTGCCTGGACAAGAAAATACAAAGGGTGGAAACCTGGAGAAGAGATTGCTGGGTCTTTGTCCTAGTCTGCTGCTCAGGGGCAAAAGAAACCTCCCTGGCAGGAGCCAGGTAAGTGTTAGCGACCCTATTCATCTTTTAAGTAGCTGCATGATACCATGCAAATACTGAAAGGTATCCCTTTTTTTTTTTTCTATTGTTTTTGTGAGATCCCTGGCACATGCTCAGAACTTGAAGCACCTTTGCTACTTAGTTTCCTGGAGATCTACTGGCAGTCTCTCCATCTCCATGTGTACAGGTTTGCAGGGGATGAAGATAAACAATGTGAAAGTCCCTCATTGTGGTATTGCCTGCTGAACCAGGTTAACCTCAGCTGGGGGCTGACAGGATGTTTCAGATTGCATGCAAAGTTTGGTTTGTTGAAACAGGCTAGGTAGGGCTTGTAATAAGATGCTGTCAGTGAGAGCAGTGCAGGAAATCCTGTGATGTATTGGGAAGTAGTTTACAAAGCATTCAGTGACTGCTAGGAGAGGGGACACAGAGTCACAGGTCTTGCACATAGGTAAAATAATTCATTTTTCAGTTTAGTGCTATTTAATTTTCCCACCAAAGTAAGGTAGAAGGAAAAGGAATAGGGATTGGATCCTTACGTATTTTACCATCTAAGAGTTTGGATGGATGCAAACATTTTGATTTTTTTTTTTTTTTCTGATGAGAAGACAACAAAACAGAAATGTAAATGAAATAAGGTTTTCATTGCTCTTGAGCATCAAATTGCGGTACTTGTAAGGCTTGGTGTACTTTGATACATCTAAAACATAAAAGAGCATAAAACGTCTGAAGAAAGATGTGGGGGGAAACAGGAGGTGACTCTTTACTTTGTTCTGAAAAAGTGTAACATTTAGGGGTAGATTTTTGAAATGTACGAGCTTGCGTCCAGGTGCACACTCTAACCGGCGTGCACACATGGACGCGCAATTTTATAACATGCTCACACAAGGGGGGTTATACATTTCCAAATACGTGTGGCAACGCATCGGGCCTTCCCCAGTTCCCTCCCAGTCCACTCCAATTAAGGAGTGGACTGGGAGGGAACTTCCCAACCCCCTACCCTAACCTCCCTTTCCCTATCCTAACTACCTCTAATTTTTTTAACTAACCTTTTGCTCCTGCAAAGGAGCAGGAGCAAGTTGCGCGTGCCGGCACAGCAGGAAATGGCCGCTGTACTGTGCACTTTTAGCCCCGGACCGCCCCGCCCAGAAACCACCCTCCGGCCTGCCCCCTTCAGAAAGGCCCGCACTTATGCGTGGTGACTTTTATGCGTTTGGCCAGGCCTTTTTGAAAATAGGCTTGGCGTGCGCTAGTTTCGGCCACGTGCGTAAAGGGCGGATTTTACGCATGGCCTTCTGAAAATCCACCCTTTAGGATATAAAATATATTTTGACAGAAAAAGAAAGAAGGTTTAGAAGTAAGACCAAAATAAACAGTAGTAGGCTCAAGGAACAGGCAAGTTAGTTGATACCGTGAAGAATTTCGCTTTTTCAGTAATGGCCTTTGCTTCCTGCTCTTGCCTTCTGTTTATTTACAAGTTGCTGAAAGCACAGTGATGAGACTCATCAGATTCAAGGAATTGTTGGCTCTGTAGTGATTTCTTTTTCCTTATAGGTTATTATTTGGGGAAGATTGCTCTGGTGTTCTCTGTGACCAACAGTTCTATATGTTGCTATTTTTGTGTGGGCTGTCAACGTAGCCAGTGAGAACAGAGAGCCATGGCCAGAAAATGGAAGAAGTTCAGATAATACAGGGCCTGCAACACAAACCCTTTACAGACACTCAAAATGTACTTGCTAGAGGAAAGAAAGGAAAAGGAGGGAGGGATATGATAGAGCCATTTAAATATTTAGGAAGGCTTCAATAAAGTGCAGGAGAGTGCAATTTTCTGTAGATAAATAGTTGGGGACATGTTCTGAAGTTGCTGGGATGAAGGCTCAGAGGAAATACTTCCTTACTGAGAGGATAGTGTAGGCCTGGAATTAACTGCCAGCAAAGGTGAAAATAAATACTGTAACAGAATTTGTGTGCTCGGGACGATACAAATGGCAGGGTTGAGAGTCTGGATAAAATAAATGGTTGGCCTAGTTGTTTGTGTGGAAACCTGTGTGATTTTGTGTTAATGTTATTTATTCTAGGTCTTGTCTTGGTTTTTTAGTTTAAACAAGTTTGCACTTTCAGGCTAATAGTTAAAAAAAAACAAAACAAAAAAAAAAAAAACGGAGTCAAGAATTTAAGAAAAGAGTGCATGGGGGTAACTTGACTGGTGTGGCGGTTTGCGACTCTTAACAAATAACACTATCAAGGCTTAATGCAACTCCATCATTGCTCTCTGCTTCAATGGCCGTGGGAAAAAGGGAATTTGATTCAGACAGCAACCAATAAGGGACCTGACTTTTACGGTTTGGGGAATAAATAAATATGGGGGTAACTTGCTAATGTGTCTTAATCATTAAGCCTTATACTTTTGATGTGGCTCCATCATTGCTCTCTGCTTTCATGGCAAGGGTTAGGGAAAATTGGATCCCGAGGGCCTTGACTTTTACAGTCTAAGAAACTGATAAGCATGAGGATAACCTGCACAGTGCAGCAGATACTAGCATAAGCTTGCTGGGCAGAGTGGGTGGATTATTTGGTCATTTTCTGCCGTCATTATTATGTTTCTGTGTTTCTATATAGCATTTACATTTGATGAGCGCTGTTATCTACGCACTGGTTTGGACATGCATTTTGGATACTCTAATCCCGTTGTTGTAGCAAGTCCAAAATGTGCCTCCAACCCCGTGGCAAGGTGTGCATTAGGCCTGTTTTTATTTTCTGTAATTTTGTTCTTTAGAATAGTTTCTATGATTTTTTTTCCTGGCATGGACGTCTGGCTCACTGGTCTATAGTTTCCTGCATCACCACTGGAGCCTCTTTTTAAAGATTGGCATTACATTGACCAATCTTCAGGTACAATAGACTATTTTAATGATAGGTTACTAGAAATATGTAACCTATCATTTTGAGGTATTTCACTCCTCTGCAGATTATATTATCTGGTTCAAGTGATTTGCTGCTCTTTCGTTTTGTGTTTGCCCTAATATGTCTTCCAGGTTCACTGTGATTTTTCAGTTCCACCAAATCATCGCCATTAAATGCTGTTTCTGGCATGGGTATCTCCCCAACATCCTCCTCCATAAACATCAAAGCAAAAAATATTTAGTCTTTCTGCTGTGGTCTCATCTTCCCTAAGTGCCCGTTTTACTCCTCGATCATCTATTGGTCCAACTGACTCCCTTACAAGCTGTCTTTTAAAATATTTTCCCTTTGTTTTTCTGGCCTTGCCATTGCAAGTGAAAAATATAAGTTTAGTTGATGTGTTAAATGTTGATAATATGCAACTATATTTATGATCTTGCTTCCTTTCATGTTTGTATATTAATATCAACCTGCTAGATTCTTAGTTCTATTTTCTCTTAGTCACCTTTTTTTTCTTGTGTTGCATTTATATTTTTACACTTTTGGAATAAGATGTGCATACTCAAACAAAAAAAAAGTCAACTCCTCAGCTGTTTTATGCAGTGTCATGTTTGCATAGTGATGGGTTGATGATTGGCACAGCAGCACCTTGATTTACTTAGATTCAAGGTAGTGAAAGTGACTAAATAGGAAGATCTATGGACATTATCTGAAGAAGTGCAATTTTTATTGCATGTATATCTGCCAGGTTTACATTGTGTACTTTGTTTACATTCAGTGTTCCTGTATGACAGGATTATGATACCTAGAGCCATTGCCATCCTTCCATATGCCCTGCCCACCGTACTGTGAGTTATGATTTAACCAGCGACATGTTTTATTTGTTTTGGAGTCCTTTCATAAACACAGGCAGACATGAAGCTAAGACAGCCTGTCTTTTGTGGCTGATGGTGGTGCAGACTATGTAGTAGCACAGGCACCTTGACTTCTTAGAAACTGCTGCGGTGAAGAGCATGCACATGGGTCTGAAGCCTCAGGTTCCAGGTCTTTCTTGGTGCTAATGCTGTTTGGCAGGCTGGGAACTGTACAGTTGAAATCTTTTGGGTGTAACTTGTCTTTCTTGTGGCTTTTTTAATTGTAAGATGTAATGTTTATGCACACTATAATCTGATCATTGTCTGCAATATGAAAGGATATTGCTTTTTATATAGTCTAAATTCAGTTTGGAAAATATCAACAGTGGAAACAAAAATCCTACACTGGAATTGTGATTAACACCCCTCCCCCTTCCCCCAGAAATGATATAGAAAACTAAAATGTAACTGTAGAAACAGCTGGTCCCTTCTGCTATGTCTATATGCTTTGCATTCCACTCTCTGTATAGTAAGATAGTAAATGATTGCAGATAAAGACCAAAGTGGTCCATTCAGTCTGCCCAGTAAGGTGTTCAGGATTGTAACTGCCACTCCATGCAGGTTACCCCCTTGCTGCCTTGTTCAGGATGGATTTGTTCCATTTAGATTTTATTCAGTCTTTGAGCAGCTTTGATTTTATTCTGTTATGCTCCATTATAGTTACTTATGAGAATTATGTGGTAAAAATAATCACTATTTTGAAAAGTATAAAGGCAAAAATGTTTTATCTCGCCTTGAACTGCCTGAGGCTTGCTTTATGAGCTAGAAGGGCTTGAATGCAGCCTGAAGCCAACCTGCAACCTCACCTCCTGAGAAAATGGATTGGTCCATGGGGCTCATAAAAGGGACATTGAGAACAATTCTTTGTTCCCAGCAATTTGTGGCTCTTAAGTTTTATGTGGAAGGACCCAGTGAGAGAGCCGTCAGCTCTTGGAGTAGCAAGTTGTCTGTGTTGGATTAATTTTCTGGATTGAACCTGACAGGAGTAATGCTGACTGAACTTGCATGCAACTGCTTTGAGCTTTAAACTTTTGTGGTACAAACCTCCCTTGAAGTTTAAAGGTTCTGTTCTTATGTTTAAATCTGTGATCTGTAAGATGGATTGCCAATAATATATTACCAGAATAAATAAAACCCAGCTTGAACTCTATACATTGTGTCTTACAGTTGTAGAGGCTCAAAATGTATTATCATGTCTTCCATGGCTCTCATCTCATTGTACATCTTCAGTTTTCCAGAATAAGTTAAACATCCTCAGAGTCTTTATTTTGCTCAATCTAAAACACTTGTTCCTTGGTTTGTACTTCATGCTTTTTGCCATAAATACATTTTAATTTTTTTTTCTCCTTTTTAGCACCGTGTCAGACAGAATAACCAGGCAGTGAAGGTCACCTTTTGCCAACCCCAGGGCTGGAGGGGTGTATCTTCTGAAGTGCACCCTTGGTCCCATTATTTGGTTGGTAAAGGTCATTACTATAGTGGTAGCTGCTTTTTTTTTTTGGCCCCCCCCCCCAGGTATATGCATGCTGCCTCTGAGATGTGCCCAGGCCTGACTGGCCCTGTCTGTTGGGAGGATTCAAACCCATATCTCTCAACCACCCAGCACAGTAGTGCAGAGCAATAAACTTGAGTAAGCAAAGCCCTGAACTCACTTAAAGATTAAGCAGGATAAAATTTTAGCATTGCACTTCATGTTATGTAATGAGAAGATTCCCTTTTATAGTGCTAAATTTATATATGTATATGAGACTCCGGTTTCATTCCACTTATTTTTTTGTGTTCTTCAATACCATATGCAGATCCTCCATTTCTAATATTGACTGTCTAGAGAAAAGTTGACAGATTTTATTTAGCTGCAGGTGTGTTTACAGATTGTAATTATGGACTACTAGTGAGGATAGCAGTGGAAATGTTGGCTGTGAATATTGGAGCAGTGACTGCCAAGGATACAGTAGCACAGCTGAAGCCTAAAATATATTGCCTCTTGAGTTGAAGCTTCCCTTACAATGGGCCAGCTGTACTAAAGGGTTTTCTCTCATTTTGTGTCTATGAGAAAAGAAACCACTATGGTTTTCCAAAGAAGTGGCTGAAAAATTAAGCGTAAAAAGATTAGTATTCAAAAAGAACACAGGAAAGGATATCTGGTAAAGTTGAACAAAGTGGGGAATAAAAGGTTAGCTATAGAGGTAAAGCGAAGTGACGACTATTTTCAGGTATGTCAATGAAAGGAGGAAGGCCAGAGATGCAACTGTTAGAATGAGAAAAGAGGAGGAGAAAATTGTGAAGGGACAAAGAAAATGCAGAAGTGCTAAACAAATATGTCTGTTGTGGTATTCACTGAAGAAAGGAATGGAGAGAGACTGCTGCTTGTTAGGGGTACATATGTGAGTGGGATAGTTAACTTTTTATTTACAGAAGAAGTTGTGAACAAATCCATGGGGCTGGATGGGATCATTCTTGGATATTAAGGTACCTCAGAAAGATTCTTCTGGGTCTGCTGAAGGTCACATTCACTAGAGATCTATGGGGATGGGAATGGTTCCACCAGTCTGGAATGAGCAGATATCTCTCTTTTTATCATAGTGGTAACAGGGAAGAGATTGGAAACTACAGGCCAGTTAACCTTACCTCGATGGTTGGTTAATGTAAAAATAATGAAGTATCTAAAATACAATAGGTTGCAGGATCCGAAGCAGCATGGATTTACTAGTAGAGAATCTGATAGATTTCTTTGATTGGTGACTAGAAAATTAGATCAGGGCATGTGCTGGATGTGATTTACCAGGATTTCAGCAAAACCTTTTTGATACTGTCTTAAATAAGAGGCTCATAAATAAGCAGCCTGGGAGTGGATACTAAGGTGGTAGACTGGATTAGAAACGGGTTCAATATAGCAAAAATAGTAGTGAGGTGATTAGTGGAGTAACTCAGGTATCTGTCCTGTGATCAGTTCTGTTCAAAATCTTTGAGTGATCTTGTGGAGGGATTTATAGAAAACATTTTGTCTTTTTGCGGATGCCACTGATATGCACAAGAGTGAATGCTTCTGAGGGAGTAGACAAAATGAGGAGCAGCTTAAAGCTTGACAGTTAAGATATAATGCAAACAAATGCATAAATCCAAGGGAGAAATACACTGTAGGGAATGAGGTGGACTGACCTGGAGAGATATCTTGGGTTGATGGTGTCTGATGTAAAGGTAGCAGAAAAAGAATTGATAAGGAAACTGTGAATGTTTTGTATATTAACTGTGTGATGTTTAATATATACATTGGCTCTGTGGTATGATTGATAAATGGAAGAAATAAATAAGCTAAGGTGGTAGCCAGAGCCTGAGGGATGTAGAGTGCATAGGAAGAAGCATAACCAGCAGAAAAATGGTGGTAATGCTTCTGTACAGGCAGTTGATGGGACCACAATTAGAATGCTGTGTACAGTTCTAGAGGCTGTTCTTCCACAGGCTGCAAGTGGCTCAGAGGAAGGATACCAAAATGATGCAGTCCCGCATGAGAGGCTTCTAAGAAAACTGAAAAGGCATGGGATAGGATGTGATGTTCTTTTGTGGCTGCAAGTTGGTTAAAAGACAGGAAACAGGATTAAATGGTCATTTTTTTCACAGTGGGAAAAGGTACCTCAGGGATCTTTACTTGGACCGGTGCTCTTTAATATATTTATAAATGATCTGGAAAGGGGTACAATGAGTGAGGTGATCAAATTTGCGGATGACACAAAATGATGCAGAGTATTTAAATCTCAAGCGGATTGTGACGAATTGCAGGAGGATCTTGTGAGACTGGAAGATTGGGCTTCCAAATGGCAGATGAAATTTAACGTGGACAAATGCAAAGTGATGCAAATAGGGAAAAATAACCCTTGCTGTAGTTACACAATGTTAGGTTCTTTCTTAGGAGCTGCCACCCAGGAAAGAGATCTAGGTGTCATAGTGGATAATACATTGAAATCGTTGACTCAGTGTGCTGTGGCGATCAAAAAAGCAAACAGAATGCTAGGGATTATTAAGAAGGGAATGGAAAACTAAAACAGAGGATGCATAATACCTCTGTATCGCTCCATTGTGAAGACAGCACCTTGAATACTGTGTGCAGTTCTGGTCACTACATCTCAAAAAAGAGATTGCTGCACTGGAGAAACTGCAGAGAAGGGCAACCAAAATAAGGGGCATGGAACGGCAGCCCTATGAGGAAAGGCTAAAGAAGTTAGGGCTGTTCAGTTTGGAGAAGAGATGACTGACGGGGGGGGGCGGATATGATGGAGGTCTACAAAATCATGAAAGAACTTTAACAAGTTAATGTAAATCAGTTATTTACTCTCTCAGATAATAGGACCAGTTAGTGCAGTTAGTGTAGCTGTGTTTAAAAAAGGATTGGTAAGTTCTTGGAGGAGAAGTCCATTACCTGCTATTAATTAAGTTGACTTAGAAAATAGCCAATGCTATTACTATTAACAGTAGCATGGAATAGACTTGGTTTTTGGGTACTTGCCAGATTCTTATGGCCTGGATTGGCCACTGAGCTTGATGGACCCTTGGTCTGACCCAGTATGGTATGTTTTTATGTTCTTATGACCAGGGGGCACTCCATGACGTTAGCAAGTAGCTCATTTAAAACAAATCGAAGAAAATTCTTTTTCACTCGGTGCATAGTTAAGCTCTGGAATTCGTTGCCAGAGGATGTGGTTACAGCAGTTAGTGTAACTGGGTTTAAAAAAGTTTTGGATAAGTTCCTAGAGAATAAATCCGTAAACTGCTATGACTGTAATTAATAAGCAGTAGTAGCTTGTGATCTATCTAATGTTTGGGTTCCAGGTACTTGTGACTTGGATTGGCCACTGTTGTAAACAGGATGCTTGGCTTGATGGACCCAGTATAGCATATCTTATGTTCTTATGTAATCAACATCATACACTGAAGTGTACCAATAGTGTCCAAAACTATTTCATTTACCATGAACCTCTAAAATACATATATCCTTTAAACTAAATTGACCATCCTAATAGGTGTCATCGTATAGCCTTTTTTACGCTTTAATACTCCATCTTCTATTTAATCATAGGTCACTATATTTTTTTTATGTAATCAATGCCACATGACAAGAGACTTGGTGATCTAAATAGGTATACCCTAAAGGCAAGAAGTGACAGTGGTGATATAATAATATTTAAATATCTCGAAAGCAAAAACCAGGCAAAAGAAGCAAACCTTTTTCAGAGGAAAGAATGCTCTATAATGGGGTGGCAGTTCTGGTCTTTGAGGGCCACCAACCATAAAATTTTCAGGATATCCCTATTGAATGTGCATAAAAGAGATTTTCATGCACACTGCCTCAATTGTATTCCAATATGCCTTATGCATATTCATTAGGGATATCCTGAGAACCTGAAATGTTGGTGGCTCATGAGGACCGGCATTGCCCATTTCTGCTCCATAACAAGAGGTTATATTATGAGGCTTTAAAGGGGTGACGTCACAAGAGTAACATTTTGAAATTTTTTCTTCATGGAAAGAGTGGTGGATGCATAGAATCATCCCCAAATGAGGTGGTGGAGATTTAAAAATAATGAAATTCAAAAAAACATGCCGTAAAAAGAGACAATCCCTAGTGAAAGATAATGGTGAAGAAGCACTTCACAGAGCAGTGATGGCAGTCTTAAACAGCAATGGTATGACTACATCAGGCTGAGTAACCTGCATGGAGGGATCATAGTTAACTGTGGAAAGGGCCTGGTTCTTGTAAAAATCAAAGTTGAAAATGAGAAATCTGAAATGGCCTACCAGTGGAGGTGGTAGAGGACAGCATTTTGTAGCACATTTTGGTCATGTTCTTGATGGATATGGAGGGTAGTAGTAAAAGAAAAGATAGGAGGTGGAAATGATTTTAGGTTGCATAAATGAATTGATATGTTAATTTGTCCAAAGTATAAGTATCTCAACTGGACAGACTGGATAAACTGATTTGTTTTTTTTATCTGCTGTCACTATACTATATGCCTCAATAACCAGTATTGTTTAATTTATAAGTAAAATTATGTCTGTACTTTTGATACATTTGAACTAATGCACAAAATAAGTTGTGGTTTCATACTTTAAAGCTGCCATTTGCTGTGCCTGTAAAGGTTCATTTTATGAAATCTTAGATTTGTAAAAGTACTTGTCATTGGGTCACAGAAGATTGCATGCCTGAAATATATAGTGACCTTAAGCAATTTTCAGGATCCACTTTTGATAGTATTACCAGTCATTTACATTTATTTGAATTTGATTCTTCACTTTTCTCTGACAGCATCAAAATGGCATATATAATATTAAAGCTTTGTCTTCCACTTATCATTTACAAATAATATAAATTTCAAAGTGTCAAAAAAATCTTCTCTATGCATTGGCTGTGAATTTATTTTTTGTATATACATTTTCTAGAAGATATATATTTTTATGACTTCATTGTTATAAAGGACTCATTTGTTTTGTTTCCTCTAAATAGTTAACTTGAGCAATGTAAGTGAAAACTATCTGGAGTTCAACCCACTAGGAACTTTGAGATGAATTAAATTAGCTAGTTTTCTAAAGCATAGATAAGGCCTGGCTTTTTGACTGTTTTGGGGAAAGATGATTATTATTTTAACAGATTTAACATCTTGTAAATTTATCTCTGAATTTAAGGCCTGACGATAAATGATGTCAGTATATTATGTATAATTTGCTATGGATGATTGCTTTTCCCTACACCTTAAAAAAAATCCTCTTGCAAAGTAGACAATTGTGTAATTTTCAAAAGGAGTTGTGTGTAAATGTAACTAATATTTGTAGCAATTTTCAAAAGCCATCTACCTGTGTAAAGTGCACTTACACAGGTAAATCCTATGGACAATTCTATGGCATATATTATAGCAATTTTCAAAAGCCCACTTACACAGGAAAAGTGCATATACACATGTAAAACCCATTTTTAAGCATATAAATGCTTTTGAAAATCAGGCCCAATTTGTTTAGTTCTTTTTATTTTTTGTGAATAAAATGCAACACAGTTTACTCCACAACAGCATGTAGAGGCACGCCCAGTTTGTTTTAAAGGACATCATCCCAGTTAAACGTTTTTGCAATAACATTTCTGGACAAATGATTTTAGCCATTTACTGTTATTTCTTGAACAAAGAGAGAAGTTGATCAAATTTTAAAGGATGAAGAGGATGAGGAGTAGCATAGCAGTGGAGATTTACTACAGTCTTCCCAACCAGGATGGTGAAACGGCTTGAGAAATCTCAGAGATCAGACAGGCTACTAAGAATGGAAATGCAATAATGGAGATTTAAATTACCCAAATTGATTGCATGAATGTCTTGTCAGATCAGGGAAGTTAAGTTTCTAGATACCATAAATAACTGCTTCATTGTTTTAGATCTAATTCTCACTGGAATGCAGAATTTGGTGGTGCAAGGGGTATTGGTGGTGGAGCTGCTTGGCAATAATACAATCAAATTTGAGATCATTTTTGGAGGGAAATAAAACTACCACAATAACATATTATTTAAAAAAGAGAGACTATGATAAGATGAGGAAACTATTGAGAAGAAGACTAGATAGAGCAGTTACAAAGGTTAAGTCTGCATGAGGCATGGATACTATTTAAAAACACCATCTTGGAAGCCCAGATTAAAAAAAGTTCAAAAGAAGAATAAGCATGGCTAAATGATGTTACAAAAGAGGCCATTACAGTCAAAAAAGCATGTTATATGGAAATAGGCTCCTAATGAGGAAATTAGGAAGGCACTTAAGTACTGGAAAATTACATGTATAACATTTAATTAATAAAGCTGGACAGTAGAGAATTTGAGGAGAGACTTGTCAAAAAGGCAAAAGCTAATAAATAAAATCTTTTCAAGTGTATTACAAAGAAGAAACCTGTAAGGGAATCATTTGGGCTATAAGATGCTTGGGGGAGGGGGGAAAGGTGGTAAAAGGGTCATTTAAGGAGGGTAAGCCATACCAGAAATTCTAAATGAGTTCTTGATGTAGCACCTACTGGTTTAAATTGCCCTATTTTTTTCAGCATCTTTGTGAATTTTTGGGTCCTCCCCTGCGATATCTCCACTTTTTTATGGGCTGTTACTCAGGGATATAAATTTCCTCCTGAGTAAGTGATGAGGGTCATTGTCTCTCCCTAAGAGGATTGATCCAGAGGGGTCTTTCTGCTTCCCTGATGGATTATTCTTAAGGAGAATGAACTGGTTTTATTTTTTGGAAGATTGTTAAATTTTTAGACATTTCAGTCAGTTCCTGAGAGAAGGGCAAACCCCCGGCATCTTGAAGAGCTGAGTCTTAGAGGTTTCCCCCCAACATTGTGCGCAGATTACAGCAGAGGTGAAGACCTGGGAATTTATTGCTGTTTTGAAGAGATTTTTGGTGAGACACTACTGGAGTTAACCTGCAAGGGATATTTTGTCATCACAGCCCTTATCTTATGCAGGTTGCTAAAGAGAATTCCCTTCTCTCCAGGGGTAAGGCATTTTTTAAGTGGACACTTCTTCAGTTGGAAGAATAACTTGGGGATGTACCATGGATAAGGAGATACTGGCTTTTTTGATTATGATTATCCTGATGTTTTTAAACTTTTGCCATACTGGCATGGAATTTACTTTTTAAACTTTTAAGTACATTTTTTCATTTGAGCATCATACTCTGATTCAGTGATTTATTGCTATCTGCCTCCTAAATGGAAGATCTCCTGTTTGTGCATACTACTGACCAATGTCAAGGAAGAGTGGAGTGAGTGTCACTTTTGATGACTGTATCTGCATTCATAAACTGCATTCGGTCATGCCTGTTTAATGTTATAATGTAAACCGAATTGATATGTAACTTTGCTACATGAATTTCGGTATATAAAAATGTTAAATAATAAATATCCATGACTGTACAGGGACTAAGAGTTTAAACTCCCCCCCCCCCCCTGCAGATGAATCCCAGGGGCATTTGTGAGGTGTGTATGAGAGGAAGAGAGGTCTGTGATATGGAAGAACTGCCTGGGGAACATTTGTGACCCCATAAACTTGATGCACTCCACGAAGGGGGAGATTAAATTTACTTTGGCCTTTACTGAGAAGGATGTTGGGGAGAATCACATGCGTGAACTGTTCGTTCTTTCATTCTTTCTTTCTTTCTTTAAAATATGTCTTCCATAGTTCAGAGCAGGGTGCAATACAACATATATAATAGGCGATCATTCAGAGGAGATCATAGTAAATTACTAGGACCTGATGATATTCACTCCAGAGTTCTTAAGGAACTCAAATATGAAATTTCAGACTTGCTACTGATAATCTGTAACCTGGGGGGGTAGCAAATCTATCACCAGTTTTTAAAACAGGCTTCAGGTGTGACCTAAGTAACTATAGACAATGAGCCTGGGAGTTCCAGTTACAATGTTGAAAGCTATTAAAAACAAAATTATGGATAAACCTGGCTTAATGGGGGAAGATCCAGCATGGATTCAGCAAATGGAAGTTGTGCTTTACTAACCTTTTAGACTTGTTTGAGGGTGTAAATAACCATATGGATAAAGATAATCCAATTGATATAGTTTATTTGGTTTTACAGAAGGTATTTAAGCCCTCCCTAGAGAACAAGAAAAGTCATGGAATAGATAGGAAACAAAGGATAGGGCTCTCGGTGAAGAAGAGTCAATAGTGGATCTGTTCTGAGACCAGTATTTAACTTATTCATTAATGATCTGGAAGAGGGAGCAACAAGTAAAGTAATTGGATTTGTAGATGGCCTAAAATATTCGGGGTAGTAAGATTGGAGGAACTGCAGCAGGACTGTGCAAGACTGGGGATCTGGGCATCTAAATGGCAGATAAAATTAAATGTGGGTAGTACAACATGGCTTTATATTGGGGAAAAGGTTCTTGACTGCCTAGTGAGTGGTGGCAGTCAAAAAAGCAAATAAAATGTTTGTTATTTGAAAAAGAATGGAGAATAAACTGAGAATATCATAATGCCCCTGTGGCTAGATGTATTGTGTGAAGTTTGGTCATCCATATAAAAAAAAATCTAGCAAATTTAGAAAATGTTTAGATCAGGACAAAAAAATGGTAAGTGGGATGTACTGACTCCCTTATAAAGAAATGCTAAAGTTAGGACTATTCAACTTGGAGAAGAGATGGTTGAGAGGGAATATGAGAAATGTTTTTAAAATTGAGTGGGGTGAACAAGAACATAAGAATATTTATTTCAACTCCTATTTGAATCAATTCCTGGAATTTCTAATTCATTGTTGATGTAATTACTATTTTTTCTATAATTGTTACCTACCCATTTATACTAATGCTGTTAGAAACTACTATTACCTTAGTTTTACAGTGTAATTCAATGCTATATATGTAAACCGTTGTGATATACTTTTGGAATGATGTATATAAAAAGCATAAATAAACATAAGATATGTCATACTGGGTCAGACCAAGGGAATGGTGGTTTACACTTTTAAGTAGTACTAAGACTAGAGGACTTAATATTCAACTAGCAGGCAATAGATTTAGAACAAATTGGAAAGGGATTTTTTGTTTTTTTTTCCATTCAAAATACAATTAAGTTGTGGAATTTGTTGCTGGAGAATGTGGTCAAGCCATCTAACATAAATGAGTTTACAAGGGGTTTGGACAGCTTCCAGGAGGAAAAATCCATAAATTATTGGCCAGGCAGCCTCGGAAAGCCATCGTTTATCCCTGGGTGTGAAGAACAAGGAACTGGATCTAGTCTTTCGAATCTGCTGAGTGCTTCCTAGTGAGCTGGATTGGCTGCTGTCAGAGTCAGGATGCTAGGCTCATTGAACTTTGGTTTGACTCAGCATGGTACATCTTAAGGGAGGAATTTTATGATCTGTGTGTGTGTGTGTGCACTTTATAAATATCTTGCTTTCATTTTTTTAAGGCTCTCTTTCTTGAGGCAGAATTGGCTGGTTGCACTTAGTAAGCTTGTGGATTCATGCTTCACTGTCAGATATTTTTGTCTTTAGAATAATCCTGTTTTATTAGGAACTTAAGAAAGTAAGTTGATTTTATGAGAGCTTTTCAGAGGAAATGGCAGCAACAGAAATCTCTTACGTTAGATCTATTCTGTGGGTTTTCTGATGTTTCATAGACTAACAAAAGGTTGCTTTATTAGTAGCTTTAATGAACAAATCGCTTTATTGGCTTAGACATACTGGTAGCTTTGTAGGCCCCAACTGCAATGAGTTCTTGTTTCAATTCACTATTGTGTTGGTGAAGAGACGTGATAGCCATTGACCTTCTGTTAAAGCACAATAAAAAAGTTTTTTCCCCTTTGGAGAGGGAGAGAAACATGTTCCTTCAGCCTAGCTCTGCATTCCTTTGCTTTCATCATAATGACATAAAAATGAAAGAAGAGATTTCACCTATCATTTCACAGAAATGTGTGTGTGGTTCTCTGCTGATGTCCCAAAGGAAAGTATTGGGAGATGATAAAATTATATACAGTATATAACATTTCTTTTTATAGATCAGTGTAATGGGGAAATAATCTTTTTTTTTTTTTTTTTTTTTTAAAGATTTAAGTTCCTTGTTGGCTTGTCTGGAGTCTGCCTCTTGTGTTTTTGCTAGTGTCTACTTAGAAACATGTTTCCGGAGTAATTTTCTGTTTTTTGGGGTTTCCTGTGCATGAGTTGTTGAATAAAACTGTCAGTGCTCTGGAGAGTTTATGTACATGTATGAACTCTTGTTTTGGTTCTAATTGGGAAGCCTTTTGCAGGAAGAGAGGAGCAAATTTGAAGAGGAAGCTGGTGTACCGGCAGGGGCCAAAATCAAAGACTAAAGTGTACATTAACAGGCCGATGCAGTATTATCACACAAAAAAAACGTGCATGCAAACTGGGCGCACATTGTTTTTGAACATGTGCACATCCACCTCTCCTGGGCGCTCGATGCAATAGGCAAATGAGCTGTTGCGCTAAAAGGTACACGCAATGGATAATTTGTGCATCCCTGGCGTTCTGCATCGGGTGCCAAGGAGAGTGGCTGTGTGTCCACAACAGCCTGGTCAGAGCTCCCCCCTCCCCCCCCCCCCCCCCAATTCCCGATTTGGTCCTTTTCACTGACACTTGTATGTAAAAGGACCAATCCGCTTTTAGGACCGCATTCTGAATGGACCAATCGGGAGTAAGCGAAGGAGAGAATAAATTAATATTAAGTGCCTGACACAATTAATTTATTTACTCCTTCAATTGGGCCAAATCTTGGGGATGCTGCTTTCTGTGGCTCCTCCTAATGTATCGCGACAATACTAATAGGAAAAAGAAGTATTTTTTTGTTTTTTATCGTGAGCCCTTGAGCATGGTTTGCTTTAACGCCTGCTCCCAGGCAGGCGTTAAATTTACTGCATTAAAATGGGCACCTTGACAATTTTTTGGCATTGCATGGTAATACTCAATATCCTCATCTACATGGAATTTGCAAGTGATGAGTGCTGTTAGCGATGCGTGTTTTGGACTCAATAATCCCCACGTTGCATCGGGCATAAGTCTAGCATGTCCAAAACATGCGTCCAACCGCGTGTTAAATGACACGCTGACCTGCGTGCCCGATATTGCATCAGCCTGTAAGTAGGCAGCAGTAGCAGGTAAGGAAAGCTGAGTGCTTTGTCAGGTGCAGAGGAGACCTGAGGAGCAGCAGTGATGGTATGATGAGCAGGATGGAGGACCTGAGGAACCGTGACAGCCAACCGAGGGGCTGATATAATAAAGTGCGCTTGGCAGAGCGCAGTTTAACCTGCAGTTGTGTGCAGTTTTTGTGCACAAACTTTATTGCTGATACAGCAAGGACCTTTGCACATCAGGGTTTGTTCAGGTTAGTACCATCTCATGCAAATCCCATACTAATGTGACATTAGCTATTACCGCTTGATGCAGAGAGGTGCACTGACTTAACCTGAGGGTTTTAAAAAATGTTTTTCCTTAGCACTGGAAACGTAACTCCTAATCTGAGGTGGAGTAAGGTTTCCAGGGCTAATGTTAGCTTATGAGCAGAAGCTGGAATTCCAGTGCTGGGACCTGTAGTTGGGGTTTATGTGCAGAAAACACGCTTTGCACACATCCAGCATGTTTTCTGTGCATAAGACTTTTTTTTTTTTTTTACATTTTTTTTATACACACACAAGTGTTTGGTTCTTGTGCGCTCAAATAATGAGGCTAAAAGACTCCTTATTTCTGCCGGAATTAAAATGTGCAAAAGGCTGAGTGCACATTTTAAATCGTTTGCATGCTTTTAAATTCCTGATGCATTAACATATCATTTGCATACTGCATTGGGAGTTTAAATTATTTTCTTTTTATTACGTGGGTTGAAGAGTGTACTGAATTCCAGGGCACAGTTTTACTGCGCTGCTTCTTACATCTGGTCCTGAGTTTGGAGGAGCAGGAGGAGAAGTGGCTGGAGGCAACTACTAGACCAGCGATGCTTTCTGATGACTGCAGAGGAAACTAAACCCTGACATCACTGAGCGAGGTCCACCTCCAGATACATCTTAGCATCTGTAGAGGAGGAGGCAAGAAATCTCTGAGCATGCTGATTTTCCCCCCCCCCCCCGCCCTTCCCCCTCCTGGCTTAACACATAGAGTGACTTAATAAAAAATTTGCCCGGCAAACATCCTTCCCTCTCCCACCTTTAAACAAAGCATTGCTGTTGTTCTCCTTACCTTAGCAAAATTTCCAAATATGTAGCTGGTACTTCCCTTTTAAGTATATATTCTCTTTCTTTCAGTGATTTGTATGGCAGACAGTTTGTGCATGAGTAAAGTATGACTTTTTTTCTGCTGCTGCAGAACATTGGCAGATCTTAGATTTAAGAATTGTGATGATTTAGGGAGAGCTTTCAAGATGGCGACCTAAGCAGACTTGCATGAAAGAGGCTCCCCAAAATTTTTCTTTACCTCTTTAAACCATGCCTCACACCAAAATTAAGGCCAAGGTACAGCATGGGGAAGTTCCTCCACATCGTTAGAAGTCACACAACCTCTGATAGGAAGCTTCTTTGCTCCGATACCACCATTATCTCCGGGTGCGCAGGTCGCTGAGGGGTCGACTTCAGAGCGCGAGCCGTCCTCACTGACCGGGATATCTTTAACCCCCGGGTCACCAGAAAGACCGGAGCCGCCGGCCCATGGAGGAGAGTATTTGCAGCAGGAGACCGCGGCCCCATTGGAAGGATTCCGAGGAGAGGCAAAAGCGGCCGGGCAGAGTGAAACATCTTTTGGACTTACCATCTCAGAGCAGCCAATGAAGGTAAAGCCTCATGGGGGAGTTGGAGGAGAGGGGCTGGACTTTGCTGGAGCATATGGGCGTCGGCAATGGCATAGGCCTAACAGCGGGTGGAGGAGGTGGTGATGGGACTCGTGAAGCCCCAATGCAGTTAAAATTGCAAATGCCTGTAGAAATAAATCTATCTACGATTTGGATAGCCCTGCAGTCAATTGAAAAGGCTATAAATGGACTTTCAAAAGAAGTAATTGAAGTGAAAAAGCAAGTAAATTCAAATACTAATGAAATTGTCTCTCAGAATAAAAAAATAGAAAAAAATCGAAGCTCAGATGCTAGAAATGGAAAGAACACAAACAGTAATAATACAGAAAGATGGAGAACTGGATAAAAGATTGGAAAGAATGGAGAACAGCCTTAGATCACACAATCTAAGGTTTATAAACTTTCCTGTATTAAGAAATATAACATCTTTGGATATTTTCAAGTTGCATGTCTCTCAGGTATTGAAAATACCAGAAGAAATAAAGCCTGTAATTACTAAGGCATACTATCTTTATCCAACTGATAGAAACCAGGATATTCATCAAGATGAAATACCACCTGATCTAACGACACTTCTAGACTCATCACAAGAATTGTTGGTTACTCAGCGGAGACCATTATTAGTTTCGTTCGCTTTTCTAATGGACAGAAATAACATCTTTAAGCAATACTTTAGAACATAAGAACATGCCATACTGGGTCAGACCAAGGGTCCATCAAGCCCAGCATCCTGTTTCCAACAGTGGCCAATCCAGGCCATAAGAACCTGGCAAGTACCCAAAAACTAAGTCTATTCCATGTTAACGTTGCTAGTAGGGATGTGCATTCATTTCATTCGTTTAATTCCAAAAAAATACACCACTTCTCATTTGATTCAAGAGCCCTCTTCTCTTATGTCTCAGCCCTTACTAAACCTCCCGGACCAAACATCCCAGATGAACAAGCTCTTAAAAAAGCAAGTGAACTTGCCGACTTTTTTTCGACAACAAAATCACCGCACTCGTAGCCCCCCTAAAAGGGCCAACGCCGTACACAAGCCACGCAAGCAACCACAGCTCGCAATCAACTACAGCAACCGCTCTTCAACCCAACACATACACAGCAGCACTCGAAACTCTTGAACCGACGTCCACCTTAGAAATAGCAAATATACTGAAGAAGATAAAACCGTCCTCTCACCCCTTAGACCATATACCAGCAAACCTGCTTAGTTCAATCGCTGACATCATTGCCAAGCCAGTTGCAGATATCATTAACTGCTCCCTCGCCCAAGGCCAAGTTCCTGATGAACTCAAGTTAGCACTACTCAAACCTCTCCTCAAAAAACCCAACCTTCCCACTACAGATCCGGCTAACTACAGACCTATAGCTAACCTCCCTATGCTAGCTAAAATTATGGAGAAAATTGTCAACAGACAACTTTCTGAATTCCTTGACGACAACAATATCCTCACCACTAACCAATATGGATTCCGGAAGAAAAAGAGCACCGAATCTTTATTAGCCACACTAACGGACACCATTATCTTCAATCTTGAAAAAGGCCAACCTTGTCTCCTCGCGCTTCTGGATCTCTCCTCAGCGTTCGACACCGTGAAACACTCTAGCCTACTACAACGACTAACAGACATTGGCATCACAGGAGCAGCTTTTAACTGGTTTAAGTCATTCCTAGAGAACAGAACATACAAAGTTAAGATAAACAACAAGGAATCTCACCCCATCCAAGCCAAGATGGGGGTTCCACAAGGATCATCACTCTCCCCCACCCTCTTCAACATTTACCTTCTCCCACTCTGTCAGCTACTTACTAACCTCAAGCTCACTCACTTCTTATACGCGGATGACATACAAATACTCATCCCTATTACGGAGACCATACATAAAACCATGGCCTACTGGGAAAAATGCCTCTCATCCATCAACGATCTTCTAACCAGCCTCAACCTGGTTCTAAACACCAACAAAACGGAAATCCTTATAATAGCACCGGATCAATCTGCCCCACCAACATCCAGCGACTCTCCAGACACCTCAGGATATGCCACCGCACCTCAAGTCAGAGATCTGGGAGTACAACTAGACAACAGACTCAGCCTCAATAAATTCATAAATAACACTACAAAAGAATGCTTCTTTAAGTTACAAGTGCTAAAGAAACTAAAGCCCCTTCTACTCTATAGGGATTTCCGCACAGTACTTCAAGCCATCATTCTCACTAAATTAGATTACTGCAATTCACTCCTGCAGGGCCTTCCCACATACACCACCAAACCACTCCAGATGGTACTGAATGCCACTGCAAGGATCCTTACCAACGCCAAAAAAAGGGACCATATCACCCCGATCCTCCAGCATCTCCATTGGCTGCCCATCAAATACAGGATTCAGTTCAAAACTTGCATGATGATCCACAAGGCCCTACATAACATCTCTCCACTCAACCTAACCTTCCAGCTTCAACTACACTCTTCTAAAAAACCAACCAGAAGGGCATACCAAAACAGAATGAGCACCCAACCTGCAAAATCTACCCTGAGGAAACGCGCTCTATCCACAGCGGGCCCGTCTCTCTGGAACTCCCTACCACCGGACCTCCGCCTGGAGCAGTGCCATACTACTTTTAAAGCGAAACTCAAGACTTGGCTCTTCCGTCAAGCCTTCCCAGAGAGCTAAAAACTTCTCACAGCAATAATCTATTGTTTATATTGCATCAGTTATATGTTCAAAGTTGTGTTCTAAGTTGTGTTTCATAATAGTTTGTACTTTACTATAGATTATCCGTTTTATTCGATATGTTCCATGTAAACCACCTCCCCGGCGATAGTTAACTCTGTTAAATGTGAACCGGAGTGATATGTATTGTATACAGGAACTCCCGGTATATAAAAACCAAAAAAAAATTTAAATAAATAAATAATTCATTTCATACGTTTCGCATTACATGTCAATTAGATGTGCATTCATTTCATATGTCTCATACACTTCATATTACATGCTTGTATAGGAAACATATAAAAAATATGGTGCTACCCTGACCTGGTAAAGCAAACGCAAATCAGAAGGAAAATTTTTCTTAATATGAGAGTTGAAGCGCTCCAAAAGGGTGCAACTTTCAAATTACAATACCCATGTAAATGCTGTTTACTATACCAAGGGCAAAGATATGTGTTTTTTGAACCTCAACATTTAAGGTCCTTCTTGGATGTCCACACCACACCAAGTTAAACCTGTTGTCTGGTGTAATAGGATATATTTTGGCCATCCATAAATGTTTGTATATGTTTCTACATTAGCGCTTTGTATTTCATAGCTCTCCTGTATTTCTTCTATTTTTTTAAGTACAGAGAGTTTATTATTTTGTAGGGCAATTGAAATAATTTAACCAATTTCTATATTTAAGAGATTTCTTTAACAAATGGATACTTGTAATATTGTTAAAATGCAATACATTAAAAAAAAAAATTTAAGAATTGCACTTCTTTCTACAAACCAAATCAAACCTATTTCTCTGTTTAGCCTATGTTGAACGCCAGCCATCTTCCTTCCCTCTTAGCACATTCCCCCAAATCCTGATGCAGAAACTCTGTCTCTGTCCAGAAGCCAGCTCCTCTTCTGTTGCACAAGTCCTGCTTCTTTGGAGTTCCTACTGCTCTCTTCTTACTTTAGTTTGCTCTGCAGTGCCACTCCTGCAGTTCCTCCAGGTTTCCTTCTTGTTAGTAGCACAGTTCCTTAAGAGTCCCACTGATCTCTTCCGGTGATCTCCTTCTGCTTCAAACTCAAGGCTTCTGTTGTCCCCCTTTTATTTGTGCTTCCATCCTCATCCTTCTCTCTGCTGCTTTCTCCTCCTCCTCTTCCCCCTTTTCTTTGTCTCTGCTGCTTTCTGTTTAGTCCCTTTTCCTCTGTTCTCTCTCCCTTCTTATTTTAGTCTCTTTCCTCCTCTTGCTCAGTTGCTTTCTCTTCTTCCATATATTTGAAAAGTGCTTCGCACACTTCATTGCTTAACTTTTTTCTCCACAACATAAGAAATGGCATACTGGGTCAGACCAAGGTCCATCAAGCCCAGCATCCTGCCTCTGACAGTGGCCAGTCTGGGTCACAAGCGCCTGGCAGATCCTATAAAATAGATATCTCCCAGAGATAGTAATAGCTTTCTTCAGCCTACCTGTCTAATAATAATTTACAGCCTTTTCATTCAGGAACTTATCTAATCCTCTTTTTTTTTTTTTAATTTTCTTTTTATTGAATTTTCAAATAATTACAAAGCATTTATAATCTTTGCACAGAAATCTTCAGTAATTTTCAAAATATATATTTTGACATCATTACACCAATCATCACACATTAGAGAGAAAAAATAACCATTTTAAATTAGTCCACTAGTTTCAAATGGGGACGGAGTAAGAAATATAGGAAGCCTCTTCTTAAGAAAGAAAAAAAAAAAGAATACAGGAAAATACCAATAGCCTGCTAAACTTTACCTCTTACATTAGTCCTAAGTTATAGGACTTACTAGGGGTAATGAAACATTCACCACCCTTTTTTGGGAATTAAGCCACAACTTTAGCTGTTCTGGAGTCAGGAAAATATATGTATTATTGTTAAACTTAATGATACATCTGCACGGGTATCTTAGTTGGTAGTTAGCTCCCAATGCTCTTGTTTCCTGTCTGAGTGATAGGAAAGCTTTCCTGCGTACCTGTGTGGCCTTTGCCAGATCGGGAAAAATCTGAACAAATTGGCCCATAAAATGGGCCCTCATATTCTGGAAGTATTTCCTCATAATTAACCCCACATCATTTTCATAAATAAAGGAGATTAACAATGTGGCTCTCTCCACAGTTTCAGTATTTGAAGACTCCAGAAAATCTGTTAAATTCCCCATTTATTTATTTTATTTTATTTAACGCTTTTTATATACCGGCATTCGTAGGACACATCATGTCGGTTTACAGGTAACTGAGAAAGGAAATTACAATGAACGATGAAAGAGGGCTAAATAGATAATATATGACAGTGCAAGGAAGGAGAGTCAGCGAACAGAAATACAACTTGGTAGAACGAAATGGATTTTGATTATCCATATTAAAATTAGATATACAAGTGAACTTATATACAATGTTAGGGAGGCGTGTGCACTTATGAGCTTAGCATATGAACTATGAACAATATAAAGAAATTATGTGCACTACTTTCCAATTGAATAAAGGGGAGGGGGGCAGAGAGGGAGGGAGCGAGGAGGAAAAGGGTGGAAAGGGGGGGATAAGTGGGGGGGATGAGGGTGGGGCAAAGGGAAAAGGGTACTTTAAGTCAGGGGTACTTTAGAGGAAAAATTGCTAAGGGGTGAAAGGGCGGGTAGGGGAGGCTACGGGGCGCTGGAAAGGGGGAGGGGAGAAAGGCTGGGAGAGTCTTGACTTTGCAGGGGATGACTCTCAATTATTTGGATCTTATTTCCATGCTCATTCATTTTACTATTGTGGTCCAGAGTCACACTGTCAATTCTAGAAGAAATTTGGGCAATTTGCACCGTACATAACTGAAGGGCCACATTTTGCTGGGCCATTAATTCCCAAAATAACCACAGGCGGCTTGGACGGCTTCACAATCTCTGGTCGGCTCTCTCGGTCTGAAGGCGTTAGTTCTTCATTTATATTCATAATACGAACAGTCTTACTGCCATCACGCTGTTCTATCTCCGATCCTCCAGCCGCACCTCGAGTTAGGTTGCCTCCAAGTCTTGATGTTCCAGCTTCCGCTTCCACTAACGCCACTGCTCCCTCCATGGTCTCCACCGAGGTCTGTAGTCCCAGGGCTCCCAATGCAGCGTCTGGCGGTATGTGGGACGAAATTGCCTGGGGACTCCTTAGCATTGGAGGGCTGAGTGAGAGTTCCTCCGACGCAGCGGCAGCTTCCTCTCCAGTCTCGTCAGTTGGGGTCAGCTTCTCCTCTCAGGTAAAGTTGCGCGCTCTCGCTGATTGACCGATGTCCCGCTGGTAGTGAGGGGGTTGAGGGAAAACCCCTCACTTTACCTATCCGTTTTGGGGACATGATCAAACCTTAGGAAAAGTTTCAATAAAGCAAACCGCGGGAGCCCTGAAGCGCGCAGCTAGCAGGCGGCCATCTTGAAACTCCTCCCCCCCCTCTATTTCCCCTTTAAACCATGCAGTGCTAGTCACCTTGACTATGTACTCTGGAAACAAGATTCAACAGCTTGATTGTGTGCTGTGTAAAAAAAAAAAAAAAAAAAAAGTACTTTCTGTAATTTGTTTTAAATCTGTGGTTGTTTAATGGAATGTCCCCTTATTTTAGTATTATTTGAAAGGGTAAAAAACAATTTACCTGCTCTGCCCCACTCATGATTTTATAAACTTCTATCATGTCTTTCCCAAGCTGAAGAACAGCCTCTCAAAGGTGACATTTCTTCTATTTTTTTTTTAATAATTTTTGTTTCTTTCCTCTGCACCTTTTCTAGATCTGTGTCTTTTTTTTTTTTTTTTCTAAGATGTGGGTGACCTGAACTACACACAGTACTCAAGGTTGCATTGGCATATATCGACAGAGGCAATATAAATTTTTATTTTTTATTCTTCAAGCTGTAGTTACAATCCTGAACACCTTGCCAGGCAGACAGGATGGACTACTTGGACTTTATCTGCTGTCATTTATTGTTACTATATTTCTTTTTTGATCATTTACAAATCAGATATCAACAAAGCCAAAAAAGATTTCTATGCTGAAAGAATACACAATTACCAATTTAATCCCAGAGAACTCTTCACATCCATCAAAGAACTTACTCAACACAACAAATCCCCTTTACCTAAAGACCAACAATTAATCACATCTGATGACTTTGCCATTTTCTTCAGAGATAAAATACTCAACCTCATCATGAACATACCAACAATTAATGAAGATACTACATCCCTTCCAAACATACCCAATTCAAAATGGTCACATTTTGATACTATATCTTCTACTGAAGTTCAAAATATCATCCAAAAAATGAATCCCCCATCACATCCAATTGATGCCATCCCAATAAAAATACTCAAACTAACCTCCAACATCATCGCTAGGCTAATTGCAAACATAATAAATCTCTCTTTAAATGAAGACATTTTCCCTGACAAATTAAAATGTGCTGTGATTAAGCCAACGCTCAAGAAATCACACCTGGATCAATCTGACATCACCAACTTTAGACCTATTTCCAACCTCCCTTTCATAGCTAAAATACTTGAAAAAATTGTCAATCAACAACTTTCAGAACATTTAGAAAAACATAATATATTTTTCCCGGTACAGCATGGATTTAGAAGTATTCTTAGCACAGAAACTCTTTTAATATCTCTCTCCAATGCAATCTTAAGAGGACTAGATAATGGCCAAAAATTCATCCTGATACTCCTTGATATATTGGCAGCATTTGATACCATAAATTACAAGATCCTACTGAAAAGATGAAAGGAAATTGGTCTATGTGACATTACCATCAGTTGGTTTACTTCATACCTATCCAACAGGTCATACATGGTAAGAATTAATTACAAAGAATCTAGACCAATATCACTTCCACATGGAGTTCCTCAAGGATCCTCATTATCATCTACGCTATAAGAACATGCCATACTGGGACAGACCAAGGGTCCATCAAGCCCAGCATCCTGTTTCCAAGAGTCGCCAATCCAGGCCATAAGAACCTGGCAAGTACCCAAAAACTAAGTCTATTCCATGTTATCGTTGCTAGTAATATCAGTGGCTATTTTCTAAGTCAACTTAATTAATAGCAGGTAATGGACTTCTCCTCCAAGAACTTATCCAGTCCTTTTTAAACACTGCTATACTAACTGCACTAACTGCTTTTCAACATTGAATTTTCTCATTACATTTAGGCCGATGATGTTCAAATTCTTATCCTGTTTAATGATAACTTAACTAGTACACTAAACCTTTGGAACACTCACCTCACTGCAATCCAACAGTTATTAGTCCCAATGGCTCTCACTCTAAATCCCAATAAAACAGAAATTCTCTATATATGCAACAAATCACCTGTATTTGACATCCATCTTAACAATTACATAACTGACAAAATGTAAGATACCTAGGAATTAATTTGGACTCTGAACTAAACTTTAAGAAACACATTAACAACATAATAAAAGAGGGATTCTACCAACTTCAAGTACTAAAAAGGATCAAACCTCTCCTTCACCATAAAGATTATTGTACAGCCTTACAATCCTTCATATTTTCCAAGTTAGATTATTGCAATGCAATACTCATTGGCTTACCCGCTTCCACCATCAAACCTCTTCAACTTCTACAACATGCTGCAGCAAGATCACTCAGCAATAGCAGAAGATCAGATCATATCACCCCAGTTCTCATAGAACTGCATTGGCTGCCAATTACATATAGAATTCAGTATAAAACTTTATCCCTTATTCATAAGGCCTTATACAATAACGAGACAAAATGGGTGGATACGATACCTCATTTCAAAGTCCCAAAGAGAAATCTGCGCTCCACTAACACTGGTCTCCTTGCAACTATCTCCCCAAAATTAACCCGCCTCAACAAGAGAATGCGCTTTCTCGCTGGCTGAACCTGTTTTATGGAACACCCTCCCCACTGAACTAAGAATTGAGCCATCATCACAAACATTTAAAAAAAAAAAAAATTAAAAACATGGCTCTTTGAGAAAGCATACCCAACATAAGAAGAAGAATCATCATCATCACCTCTCAAAGTATGATTTGCAAATATTAAATAATTTCCCTCCTCATTAATTAATTCTCCCTCTACTATTTTATCTGTCTACTCTCTCTACTATTTATTACAATGTAGCCTTTTCTTTTTTAATTTGTTATATGTAAACAGATGTGGTGACTTATGTTGAATGTTGCTATATAAAAAAACAAACAAATTCCTAACATTCTATTTGCTTTTTTTGACCACCACTGCACCTTGAGCTGAGGATTTCATTGTATTGTCCACAAGGACTCTAAGGTCCTTTTTTCTGCTTGGTGACTGTCAATGCAGAACCCAGCATTGTGTTTCTGTAGTTGAGGTTATTTTTCCCTGTGTGCATCACTTGGCAGTTTTCTACATTAAATTTCATCCTCCATTCAGATGCACAACCTCCTTGTCTCAAAATTCTTCTGCAGTTCCTCGCAGTGTGCTGCTGTTTTTAACAACTTTGGTGGCTTGATTTTTGATGAATTTGACAATCAGGATCATAATGGATTTGGAGAGATCTCAAACTTTACAAATAATACACTTAGCACTTAGTCTATACTGTTTTGAGCAAAATAAGTGCCATGATTTTATTTATTTATCTATTTATTTATTTATTTAGGAGTTTTTTATACACCGAGGTATAGCAAAAAAATGCCGTCACTCCGGTTTACATTTATAACAACCTGTTACATCTAACGCATTTAAACAGTAACATGAACTGGTACTGAACAATAACTTAGTACAATAGATAGAAAACCAAACAAACGATATAAATCATATAACTAGGTATATAGCTGTGCTCAAATTATGTATGGGGAGGAATTGTTAGAGGGAGATGATAGGTGAGGATTCGGTGAGTCAGAGAGAAAGTCAATGGAATGATATTGCAAACTTGGAGATGAGATGCAGTAGGTGTGGTCTGTTGTGCTATCCTATGCCATCCTTGAGTGTTTGGTTGAAAAGCCATGTTTTGAGTTCTTTTTTAAAAGCTTTAAAGTTTTCTTGTGAGCTCAGGTGTTGTGGTAAGGAGTTCCATAGATTCGGGCCAGCAATGGAAATGGCTCTGTTTCTTGTGGAGGACAGTTTGGCTAGCGGTAGTGGTGGCACTTCTAGATGTAGGTGACTTGTTGACCTGGTCGTGCGTAGTGACCTGTGTACATGTATGATGTTGTCCAGAGCTGTGTTGTCGGCCTTATGAATTGCATTGTGTAGAGTTGTTAGAACTTTGAATTCTATTCTTTTGTCAACCGGAAGCCAGTGTAGATTGTTGAGTATGGGGGTGATGTGGTTGGATCTCTTTTTCCCAGTTAGGACTCTGGCTGCGGCATTCTGTAGTAACTGAAGCGGTTTTAAGGCTGTTTTAGGTAGACCTATTAAGAGTGAGTTGCAGTAGTCTAGGCTGTTGAAGATGAGGGCTTGTAAGATGGTTCTGAATTCATGATGGTGAAGCAATGGTTTTAGGTGTTTGAGTATTTGGAGTTTACGGAAGCCTTCTTTTGTTTTTGATGCAATGTGTTTTTTATAGTTTAGTTCGCTGTCAATCCAAATGCCAAGGTCTTTTATGTTATCCTTGAGTTATATGCTGAGGTTGTCAATTTGGAAGGGTGTGTGGTTAATGATCCTGAGATTTTTCTTCTGATTAGCATGCATTCGGTTTTGTTCATGTTTAGGCATAGTTTTAGGTGGTTTAGCATATTTCGAATTGTATCAAGGTGTGTGACTGCTGTCGACAATGCGTCTTCTAAGGTGGAAGTGATTGGG
Organism: Rhinatrema bivittatum; assembly: GCF_901001135.1. Lineage (NCBI taxonomy): Eukaryota > Metazoa > Chordata > Amphibia > Gymnophiona > Rhinatrematidae > Rhinatrema > Rhinatrema bivittatum. The sequence goes on along the minus strand of NC_042615.1, from coordinate 59,323,134 downwards.
ATGAGGAGTTGAATGTCGTCGGCATACATGTAGTAAGTTATTCCTAGGCTTGATAGGAGTTGGCAAAGGGGTAGTAGGTAAATGTTGAAGAGTATGGCTGATAGAGCCGACCTTTGTGGCACTCCTGTTTCCTATTTAAACACTAAGGGGCAGATTTTTACATTTAATTTTTAATATTAAGCACGTGGGGTACATTTGTGTGCGCTACCTGGCACGCACAAATGTACACCCGAGTTTATAACATGTGCGTGCTGCCACGCTCACGTTATAAAATCCAGGGTCGGCGCGCGCAAGGGGGTGCACACTTGTGCACCTTGCAGGCGCCGAGCCCAAGGGGAGCCCCGATGGTTTTCCCCATTCCCTCCAAGGCCGCTCTGAAATCAGAGCGACCTTGGAGGGAACTTTTTTTTTTAGCTCCCATTCCCCCCCCCCTCAGGTGTAACTTGTGCAGGCTGGCTGCGCCATGTTGGAGGACTCGGGAACACCCCCGGACCACTCAGTTTTGAAAGCCCCGGGACATATGCACGTCCCGGGGCTTGTGTGCGCCGCTGAGCCTATGCAAAATAGGCTCGGCGTGCGCAGGGGTAGGTTTTCGGGGGTTACGTGCGTATCCCTTTGAAAATCTACCCCTAAAGTTTGTCATTTGGAACGACTGAGATTTTATCTGCAGTGTTTTAAAAAAAAAAAAAAAAAAAAAAAAAAAAAAAAAAGGTTTTGGTTTGATTTTAACAACTTTGTCATCTGAAGATTTGATCACCTCATTTGTCATCCCTTTTTCTAGATTGTTTATGAAAATGTTAAATAGCACAGGTCCCAGTACTGATCTCTGTGATACTCCACCAATGACCTTTCTCCATTTGGAAAACTGATCATTTAGTCTGTTTCCTTTCTTTTCTTTTTTTTTTAACTGTTTATTGGGTTTTTTTCATTATTAACCATAAATATACAACAGCAGAATGGTATGAGATATCAGACAATGCATAATTGAAAAGGAAAACATTACAACAAGGGTCAATGATATACAACATCAATTATGACCTTCTTTAGCCCCTAGGGGCCCACAATAACATTTATTCTCATAGTCATCCTGTAGGTACCACTGTTGTTTTAACCTCGTCCCCCTCCCCCCCCCCCCGCTTGGGTGAGTTTTCCATGACTCTACCGCGTATAGGGATATCAGTAAACAGTGTTTTAGGTTGGAGATAGATAAGAAATGGTTCCCAAACTTGTTCAGTATCAAGTTGCTGAGAAGAGTATTGATGATGATAAGCGTACATTTCGTGTGTATAGAGCCGGAGGAACATTTTAAACCATAGGTCCCATGTTGGGGCAGAACTCTCCAGCCACTTAGTAAGGATCGCTTTTTTCCCATCTATAGCCGCTTTAGTCAAAAAGGCTTTTAATGGTTTTCGACGAGGGCCGGAGAGAACATCTCGTCCCAAAACCCCAAACAACCAAAGTTCAAGTGTCAGAGGGAGCTTGCAATGCCATATGCGCATACAAAAAAGAGCTAATCATCAGCCATAGGGTTTGAACAGTCGGACATGTCCAAAAGACATGAAAATATGTACCTGGGAGGACCCCACATTTTTTACAGATGGGGGAGTCACAGAGTTTTGATTTAAAAGTTTGGATAGGAGTTATAAGCCCTTGCCATAAAATTTATATTGGGTCTCCTGCATGTCCTCGTTAAAGGAGATATCAGGAATTGATGCAAAGCAGCGTAAAAAATTATCATAGGCAATGGCAAACTCACTCCAACCAGACCATTTTTGATATAGGGATTGTAGGTGGTGTTTCCCGTCGGTTGAGCTAGTTCCTTATAGAAGACGGAGATCTTGGGTCGTTTATGGGGCCCAGTATTAAGGATTTTCTGTAGTGCTTCGGTACTAGATGTATTGTGCCAGTTTGTCATACAGGATTGCATGAAATGGCGAACCTGCAAGAAGGTGTAAAAATCCGTATGTGGAATACGGAATTGTTGTTGAAGTTCTGTAAAACTGTATAATTTTCCAGTGAGCGGAGCGAGCAGTTGAAAAAGAAATTTTAAACCCTCTGCATGCCGACGCCTAAAGGGAGTGTCCCCAACACCAGGCAGGAAATACCTGTTGTGTGACTGAGAAAGGTGTAATTCTCTGTGGTTGGCGGGTCATTTTACATAGGATTGCCCAAGCTGATCTACACATAGATACTAAGAGATGAGTCTTGAGGTGCGGCAGGACATCCGCTCTCTTCGCATGAATCAGAAAATTTAAAGATGGCACTTCATACCACAGCTGTAGTACAGTGTTGGGGAGATAAAAGGAAGAGCCAAAAATCCAGTCACGGACATATCGCAAGTTACATGCTAAATTATAAGTTTTGAGATTGGGACATCCCACTCCGCCCTTCTGTGGTGGAAGGTATAACATTTTTAGTGGTATGCGAGCCCGTTTGCCCCCCCCCCCCCCCATAGGAAACTACTGAGAGCCCGTTCGGGAGCATTTGAAGGGTGTAGAGCCATTTTGGCACAATCACTATTTGGTAGAGACGTACTCGACCCCTTAATGATAAAGGCAAACTCTTCCATTTATTTAATGTATCGACCGTATATTGCAATTTCGGGTGGATATTTAATTGATAAATGGAGTCCAATTTACTGGGTATGATAATCCCCAAGGACTTCAGAGCGTCAGGTGCCCATTTTAACGGAAATGCTTATGCCCAGCCCAAACGTAAAGTTTGCCCTACATCCAGTGCTTCTGATTTGTCCCTGTTGATTTTGAGACCTGCAAAGAAACCGAACTGTTCTTGCACTTGTAACAGGTGCCGTAAGGAGACCTGTGGACGGGTCAGGAACACCAGTACATCGTCAGCGAAGGCCGCCACTTTAAAATTCTGACCTTGTTTGTCGAACCCATGAATGTCAGGGTGGGACATTATTTTGCGAAACAAGGGGTCAATAGTGAGGATGTACAGGAGAGGGGACAACTGACAGCCTTGACGTACCCCCCCTCCGGATATCCACCGGGTCAGACTGCGAGCCATTGGTCATGATATGAGATTGTGGATTGTGATACAGAAGTTGTAAATAAGTCACAAATTCCCCCGTCACGCCATAGCGAGCTAACACAGAGAACATATACTGCCATGCCACCCTATCAAAGGCCTTTTCACTATCAAAACCAATGACTAACGCAGACAGATCATGCTGCTGGCATAGCCTTATCACTGATAGTAATTTGACAATATGCCCGGTGGCAGAGCGACCCTTAACAAAGCCCACTTGTTGTTCTGTAATTAAGTGAGCCATCATCAATGCAAGCCTGTCCGCCAAGACTTTCATCAAGATCTTTAAGTCGCTGTTCAACAGGGATATGGGCCAGTACGATTCTGTTTTTTGCGGATCTTTTCCCGGTTTTGGCAAGACTATAATGTGTGCAGTATTAAAGGCCGGTGGAAAGCTGTGTTTGGTGAGACCGTCTACATAGAAGTTGGTCAGAGGGGCCGTCAAATGGACCTTCAGCATCTTATAAAAATCGTACGAAAAGCCATCTGGCCCTGGTGATTTACCCAAAGCCATGGTGTTGATAACTTTTAGTACTTCGTAAGCTTGAATGGGGCGGTTAAGGAATTCTCTTTGAGAGGTAGACAAACAGGGGAGGTGCAGATCAGAGGAAAATGCCTGTTCTTCAACCCTGGAAGGAGCCGGGTCGGCTGCATAGAGAGTAGTATAAAAGGAGTGAAAAACGTTCCCAATGGATTTGAGATCTTCGACTTTTTGTCCTTATATATTTATCATTGCCTGTATCGCGGTGCGGGCTTTTGACACTCGCACCAAATTAGCCAAGGGTTTTCTCACTTTGTTACCATAGCAAAAAAAGTTATGTTGGGCCACCTGTAATGTGTTACTGGTGCGAATGTGTAACGCCGTGTTAAGTCTATGGAGGAGATGAAAGTAAGCCTGACGGTGTGTTTCCGACGGGTTGGTGAGGAGTGCCTTCCTTGCCTGTTTTGTTTGAGCGTCTAGTTGAATAATGTCCTTAGTAAGGCATTTGTAATGGGTGCTAGTAAAGCAGATTATTTTGCCACGTAAAACAGCTTTACCTGCTTCCCAAAACAACTGGGGGTCATTAACATGTTGTGCATTATTCTTCGTGTAGTCTACCCACTTATCCGTCAAAAACTTTTGAAACTCCTTATCCCCTTTCAAATTATTTGGGAACCGCCACCAGTTGGCACCTCCCAATTTAGGTCCTAGGTTTATGGACACCGAAATAGGGTAGTGGTTAGAAATTACTGGGTTTTCAATATCCGTCCGGACTACTTTTTCCAAAGGCTTCCTGAGCAAGTAGTATATGGTCTATCCGGGAGAAGGTCTGATGGGGGTTCTAATAGAAAGTATATTCCCTGTCCGTGGGGTGCATTACTCGCCAGATATCTAGTACTCCTATCATGTTACAGAACCCCCCCACATTCCCCCCCCCCCCCCCCCCCGTTTCCCAAGTCGGACCTTCCTTGTGTAGATCTGTCTAACATATTGTCCATCACACAATTGAGGTCACCCGCCACAAACAAGAGGCCTTCTCGGTGAGATGATATGACTTCCGCAAATTTTCGTAGATATTGCTGTGGATTATCAGTGGGTTTGTATACATTGCCAATAGTGACCATCTGGCCTTTCCATCTCCCTATTACCAGCACATAATGGCCATCAGGATCAGCGATAGTACGTTCCAATACAAAATCTGTAGTCTTGCTATTTAATATGGCCACTCCCGCCTTACGGCGATTGGCCGCCGCATAAAAGCAATCCTGTACCCATTCCTTTTTCAACTTTTGGCTTTCAGCGGTGGTGAGATGGGTTTCCTGTAAACAAGCAATATCCCCATGCAATCTTTTTAAATGAGATAAAATTTTCTTACACTTAATGGGAGACCCCATACCATGTACATTCCACGAAATCAGTTTCAGCATTAGCCTACAGAGGTAGAAAACAGCATTGCCTTTGAGATCCAAAACAAAAACTGGGGTAGAGGGTCCCAGCTGCCCTCTGCCTCATGTAGGCCCCGTCCAAGCATTCTCCTTAAAAGCCGACCTCTGATACTATGTACATGTGATACATTCATACCTTCCCCATTCACACATCCCAGCACACGCTCATTATGTTGCAACACCCAAGCATACTCCCATCCCTCCCCCCTCCCCCTTACTCCTCTAGAACTCAAGGATATTATACCAATCGGGCACTCAAAGGTATATCCGATTAGGAGGGTCCGCTTAGGATGTCTGGGTGCCATGGACAATGGTGAAACTTAAGCAGCCCCTTGATGGGGGCAGCGTCCAAACAAAAGTCAAACATTAACTTCCAAAAACAATAGTTGCGTAGCTTAACGGGCTGCATCACTCAGGTAGGGCAGAGTTTTCCTGGCTCCAAGGGAAATAAACTCTCAAAAGATTCTGCAAACAAGAAACAGCTGAAGCCCACTCCGGTTGGACCAGCTGTACCCAAGTTGGAGAGGAGTGCAACGTCTGGTACCATTAGAGCTATGCCCACTACGACTGGGCTCGCCACAGTCTCAATGTGAATGATATCAGGGTGTGAGACAATGTCCGATCATAGTCGTTGCATGTCCTTTGTTCAGGTGCTCAAAAATTTCTGCGCCTCCTCCGGAATTTTAAATAGGTGGGTTTTTCCTTTCCACCATACTTTTAATGTAGCTGGGTAAAGGAGGGCAAATTTTATTCGCTTCTCAAAGAGCTGTGAACAAATCGAAAATTTTTTCCGTTGTTGTGAAACATGAACTGAGTAGTCCTGTGTGATCCTCATGCTGTGGCTTTTATATTTCGCTGATAAGCTAGCCAAATTTTCTGTTTAATGGCTGAATTAAGGATCTTCACAATTGCTATATGGGGTTGCTTGTCCGAGTCTCGGCGTTTCCCCAATCTGTGCGCCCTTTCAACTTTAAGAGTGCCCTGCAGGTCAGGGAGGCCCACCGCCGCTGGCAACCAATCCTCTTAAAAAGTCAACCAAACCTTGGTCATCTACGGCCTCTGGCAACCCCAGAAATCTTAAATTGTCCCGACGTAGCCGATTCTCCAGGTCGTCCATCTTCTGCAAACATTCTTTGAGGGCCGTGTCTTGCGCGCTAACTTTCTCCACGTTGACGGTGAGCCCCTCCTCCAACCCGACGAACCTCTCCTCTAAGCCGTCGAGCCGCGGGTGTAGGTCCGCTAGCGAGGATTTTACCTCCTCTAATTGGTGAGTAATCCTGGCTAATTTTACATCCAGCATGGCATCTAACGTAGCTTTCAGAGTTTCTACCGTGAGTGGCGTCGCCTGCGAAGGGCCTGTGTCTCCTGGGCCCGCAGCCATTTTGGGATTCATAACTTTCAGCTTGTCTTTTTCTTTATCACGTTTTCCTCCTCGTGAGGCCATCGGTTGTGGGGATTTGCTCATGTAATGCACGATCGACATGAGCTGTACCAGGAATAGCTAGTCACACACCAGGTCGCCGCTTCAGGGAGATGATATCGGTAGATTAATGTCCGTGGCTCCCGGAGCTCAGGGAGAACGCGTCCTCCCTAGCAGATCATCCCACGTGACCCCCTGTTTCCTTTCTTTTAACCAGTTACCAATGCACAATAGGACACTGCCACCTATCCTATGACTTTGTAATATCCTGAGAAGTCTTGCGTGGGAGACTTTGAAATGTCTTTTGAAAATCAAAATACATATATCAACCAGTTCACCTTTATTTAGACTTTCAAAAAAGATTGATAAGGCAGGACTTCCCTTTAATAAAACCATGTTGACTCTTCTTAATTATTTATTTTTATATTTATATTCTGCCTTTTAGCCTCATTCACGTTATTTCCCCTCCCAATCTGTTTGTACATGAGGCAATGGAGAGTGAATTGACTTGCCCACGGTCACAAGGAGCGGCAGTGCAATTTCGAACCCTGGCTTTCCTGGTTCATAGCCCGCTCCTCTAAACACTAGGCTACTTGTTCACTTCTAATTGAGCCATGTTGATCTATATGGCCAGTGATTTTTCCTGGCACCAGTGTTAGGCTATTGGTCGTACAGCTTTCCAGGTCACCTCTAGAGACCTTTTAAAAAGATTTTTGACACATTGGTTACCCTCCAGGCTTGGTATCAAGGCTGTTTTTTAATGATAGGTTACAGATTTTCTCTGGCTCACTTTGCTGCTGTCAACTACAGGAGGCAGGAGATAAGCAGCAGCATGTACAGACTTCTTTCTGCTACCATGGTACCTAGATTTTCTCCCCTCCCCTCCTTGCCTTCTCATTTTAATATGGGACATGTGGGAGATGGCAGCTATACCCATCTCTTCGGTTGAAAGCTGGACAGGTAGCAATCCTAAGCTATAACTTTAGGGTTAAAAATGAGTGGATTTAACTTTTACTGTAGTGGTCTGGACTGTTACTAAAGGAGTTATGTTTTGGGTGGGGGTGCGGGATTGGGTTTTCTTGACATTTCTGTAAAAAATCTGTTAACTTCATGACTTTTATGCAAGGCTGTGTAGTTGAAATTTTGTTAAACAGATTTGTGAAAAAAGATGTTTGGTTATATAGTGATTTGCATTGCCTGCACAGTACTCTTTTGCTGTAGTATAATTGCATTGGTTCCTCTTCATAATGAACAGGCTGAGAGCCAATGAATTTTTTTTTGTAATAGAGGAATTTGTTGTAGCAGGACTTAACTGTTCTAAACAGTGTGCAAGAATTACTTTGGAGCACAAAGCTTCTGTTCATGACCAAGATGATGACTTTTTTAAAATAAATGTTGTGATAAAGAGGAACCACTGTATAAAAAGTAAGACATTGTTATCCATGTTTGCTTATGCTTGAATTTACTGGCCACCTCTGTAATGAAGTCCTGCTTGATGTAAGGGGCTCTGTGTTCTTCCAGACTGGATTTCGGTGTCATTTCACAGATTAATTTCATCCTTTTTTTTTTTTCCCTTCTTTTTTTCCCTTCTATGTTTAGTAGGTGCCCTTAATCATATTTCCTTGCAAGACAGACAAAGTATATATGAACAGAACTGGTGGCTGAAATATTAAGTAATGAAATTGCCAAAAGGAGTTTGAAAATAATGGACTGTTAACACAAATTTAAATGTAATCAACGTTGAACTACTGGACAAATACAGCCCCCCCAGTAAAACAATAATTGAAAATTATTTGATATCATTCAACCAATCCTCTTATGACAATGAGATTTTAGGGGGGGGGCTCTTATTAAACACAAATTATTCAGAATGGGACAAAACCCCAATAGAAATCCTGTACCTCTACTTATACAAATTGTGTCCACACCCCTAGTAACTGATGCAGAACAGAATATGAACACTGGCCCTTATTGCTCATCCTAGAAAAAAAAGTTTAAATTTAGGTGTCATCTCAATAACTGCAACACAGACTCCCTCCACTACCAGGCATTCTATGAAATAATACCAAACTCTGCAAAAAAAAAAAAAAAAACCAAACAAAAAAACCCAAACCAAACCCCCCACACTCAACACACATAGCAAACCTGCCATACGAAAACAGATACAACTCAGTCTGTGAAAAGACAACAATGCAAATGTTGCAATGTGCCCTGGAACACCAGTACACCTCCTTTTAAGGAGGTGTAGATTTGAAAACGGATTCTTTTACAGAAACTACATGCTAGCAGACTACCTCAGCTGGTTCACATATGTAAATCACAGACAAATCCTCACCAAATACAGAATAAGTGACCACAGACTATTTAATAAAAATATGCAGACAGAAACTGAACTGGAAACCTCTGAGAAGCTAGATTTTGTATGCAGTGCCACACCAGAGAAATAGAAACAGAAATGCCTTTCGAGTGCAAAATACAAAGATATTGGGATGCACATTTCCCAAAACGAATAGAAAATCAGATTTTCCACAGAATATGCAGGAAAAATACTGCATAAATCTGGGGGGAAACAGGAGAAACAGTTGCTATAGCTGCAAAATAAGTTCTAATTTGCCACCAGACCAGCAATGTAATCTGCCAGGGGTCAATATGAACAAGCACCAAAACCATGGAATTGTCCTTGTTCTTTCAGTACTCTGACTTTGTTTTATTTTTCCTGTTGTTTTATAATTTTCCTTATTTTATGTACTATTTTAGAAACGTAATATTCTCATGCCAGTAAAGGAATCTGAAACTTGTTCCTCAGAAAAGTTGTAAGAATGGTTAAGACTTGAAATTAAGAAGCCCACTTGATGCAAGGCGCACAGAGAAACGTTTTGAGAGAATGAATAGAGAGAAGAATGAACAGACGAGTAGAATCCTGTATAACCTTTTAAGCCAAAACAAGTATCTTGAATTGGCAACGGAATTTATTGGGGAAACAAGGCAAGTTAATGAGCAGAGTTGAGGTAGAAAAATAGCTGGGATATCGATAAAGATGTACTGCAGAGTTTTAAAGAACCTGAGGCAGGGTAGAGTCAGGCCAACCATTGACCTATTGCAGTAGTTAAACTTACTGATAGAGGAGCATACAGGAGTGAGTGGCAAGCGATTAAAGTTTGTGTGGATTTTACATATTTTATATAATTAGTAACTAAGATAGGTGTAAAACAGTGAAATAACAACAGTAAAGGATAATCCAACATGGCGACCGCTATCTGAGAGCAGTGAGTGACTGGTAACTCAGTGCCTGTCCACCTCCCTCTGCTGGCGATACCTCTCCCACTGGCTTAAAACCTTCGATCAGCCTCCCACCCGCCCGACCTCTTGCCAGGTCAGTGCGGTTGGCCCCCACCCAGTCGCCGGCATCCCCGGCATGAGACCCTCTACCTCCCTCCCACCTGCCCAAACTACTACCAGGACTGCTCGACCTGCCCTGCCCGCTTGCCAGCTACTGATAGTCTGTCGGCATCAGGTAAGGAAGTTCCGGCAAGCTGTCACGCTGACGGCTTGGAGTTGGGCCCTTTGGAAGCGAGCTGCTTCCATCCAGCATTCATGGTATTCAAGGTGTATGGCCCCCGGCTTCGGCCCCTTGTTGCCGGCCTGGTGTCTGGCCCTTCGGAGGTAGGTCGGGACACTAGGATCGGGGCTGCCCGATCTCCCGAGTGAAGTGCTGTGTTATGCCTGCCCCCCTACTGGCTCCCGGGCTGGCTTCTATGTGGTCTCTTGCATTGGCACCTTTGCCGGCTCACGTGTGGTCCCCTGCACTGGCTCCCATGATGGGCTGAACACACAGGGCGAACAAAGTCAGGACCCTCTGACTGCTGATGGCTGTAATAGAAACAAAACTATACAGAGTCCCAGATGATAGAAGACAGAAGACCCCACAGGAATTCAGAAGACCCCAGAAGAAGTCCCCAGTGGACCACCGAGGACCCAGAAGACCCCAGTGTACGAGGACACACAACCTAACACCACCTCCTAAGAACTCTCCCTCAGTACTACCTGTGTCAAGTGCCTACCATAACCACCCTATCGACCTACAGTGCTCTGCCATTTGCTCCAAATATCACAACCAGACATGGAATTAAAAAAACAGGATACAACCAATAACAAGACAAGGGAAAAATAGTGAACTTATAAACAAGGAAAACAAAAATCCAAAAACAACTGAAAAAAACTCTACAACGTGTAGCAAGCACTAAAAACCTTAACATCAAAACATGCCTTCTGTTCACCCTACTTCTAATGAATGTGCAGTCCATTTCAAGAAAATCCCTCTAACAATGATATTATCAATGACCAACAATATTCTGCAAAATTGAAACCTGGCTAAATGACAGACAATGTACTACTAAACCAGTTATAACATCCAAATTACAATCTATTCCATCTACCACAACAAAAAAGAAAAGGAGGTAGCTTGCTAATAATCTTCAGAAAGGAACTCAAATTAACACTTAAAACTGAAATCTACCCTCCCAATGAAGTAGCTATTTTAAAATCAAAACAAATTAACATTGGATTGGTATACTGCACTCCTGGCCTACTCCAAAAGGACTGCTCACCCTTAGTCGAACTTTTCACAAAAGAATTTCCTACACCAATAGGATAATACTAGGAGGCTTTAATCTTCGTGTAAATGATTCTCAAAGATCCATCTCTTGCAACATGTTTCTAGAAGCAATGGAAGCCCTAGGATGAACTCAACCCGTCTCTAAGGCCACCCTCAAAGCAGGAAATACTCTTGACCTCATATTCACAAATTCTAATTTCAATATAAATAATCGCAAAATAATTCCTTGGTCCGACCACCATCTAATTAAAACAGATCTAATATACAGAAAATATTCAACAGTTAATTCTGAAATCAAAACCTCTCAAACATACAGAAGGAAAATAAAAACTGAAACACTATCTAATGCATTAGAAACCAAAGTAAACAAAATAACCTAAATCTAAACAACTGCAATGAGGTACTTGATTCGTGGGAAAAAATGATCAAGGAAATAGCAGACAAGTATAGCCCACTCCAAACAAAAATGTCAAACCAAAATAATTACGATAATCTCAAAAAAATGAGCCCCTGGTACAATGAAGAACTGAAAGAAACAAAAAACCTCAGAAAGCTTGAAAAACTCTGGAGAAAAGAATCTACAGATGAATCCCTAAGAAGATTCAAATTATACCTATCATTCTACGGAACACAAATAAATCCAAAAAAGACTATGCAAAACAAATACACGGAGTTGTTTTCAACTTAAAACTTCTATTCGAAACAAGTCTATTTCCTAGCGTGTAGCAGATGGATTCAGGGCCAATAGATATAGTGTGCTCCTGATAGCAGTTGGAGACTGAGTCAGATTTCAATCTGACGTCAGCACCAGTACATATACCCGTGCAGGAAGCTCTGCTCTTCAGTATTTTCTGTCTCCATAGCAGTTCGGGAATCTATATACGCTTGCTCAGCGTTAGAGTATTCAAACCAAAGAAGAGAGAAAATTCCAAACAAAAAAAGAAATCTTACCTCTCCAGACGAGCCCCACTCTCCTGCGGTGATACCTAAGGGTCCCTCCCCCAGTTGAGATTTCCTGAGGTGATTTCCGAGATCCCTCAGAGGTAGGCCTCTGTCTGGTAGCTGGTTTCCAGTGTGGACTTAGCCCGGCAACAGGAGTGGCTGAGAGGCAGCGGGTGCAATACTGAGTGTGGCAGTGAAGGTACTTCCCTCTCTCCCCACAGTCGGAGACCGGCCGGAACGAAATCAGCAAACGCCGAGACAAGGTAAGATAGAAAATTTTTTTCTAAGTCTCCGAGGCTCGGATAGCTGCACAGATCGCCTGCTGGCGTCTGTACCATTGGGTTGATCAGGCCGGGCTAGATCCTGATCGGATACAAGGGTCCTCCCATGTGGGGACCCTCTGAGGTGGCTCCATCTTGCTGGTGTGGTTGCCGATGCCATTTTGCCGCCCTGTCCGCCTAACTGAACCGTGAGCACAGGGATGAGCTGGGCGCACACATTTCTTGTGCACACAGGGGCGCGCGCATAGGTGCCTTACGCACAGCTATGCACACAACTGTTCCGGGTGCACAAGTTAAGGTTGTGAGCACAGCGGCGCGCGCATCTCAGTGAGCACGCATCCCGGCCTACATGCACATCTTGGGCACACTCGGAGCGCATAGCTAAGCCTCTCGGCGTGTACATTAAACACACATACCGGGGTTTTCAATGACTTGCGTGCACAAAAACATGGCACCACCGGCCAAGAAAACCAAGGCACTAGCCCTCTGCCCAGCCTGCCACATAAGAGCAGCGCAGCACGAGGCGGCCACGGCTCTGTGTCTACAATGCGAGGCAGCCCTGGGAGAACCAGGACAAGGACAAGGCCCTCCCCAGCTCGACCCTCCCCCAAACGGGATCCCCAGGGAACGCAGCGACCTTTAATCTAGACCCAGGATCCTTCTCCTGGGTAGAATTCTTTAAGGGTCTACACAATTTGTCCACATGCAGCCGCCACCGACAGCACAGGCACATCCGCCACCAGAGGACCCTTGCCTCCCAGGGCCCTCCAGGCCTTCCAGTGATGTGTCCCGCCCCCCCTTCCCCTCCTTCCCCTCCCCGGTCAAAAGCCTCACTATAGGGGACACAGATACCTCGGACGAGGATCAAGACCCCCGGAGGAAGGGGAAAATACCTCTAGGAACGGAACCTTACCGAACCATGAGGCACTTTTTCTCCAAAAACGAGATAGCAGATCTCATGGCTCTCGGCTTGAAGGAGCTCGCCATTCCAGGCACAAGTGTCACAGAGGCACCAAAGACGAACCCTCTCCTAGAAGGGCTCTGTCAGGCCTCCCGCCATTTCCCCTTGCTGCAAGTCGTACAACAGCTGATCAACTTGGAATGGGAGGCCCCGGAGGCCAGTTTCAAAGGGGGGCGGGCCCTGGAAGCCCTATATCGACTGGATCCCTCAGCCAAAGATCTACTAGTGTTCCCCAAAGTGGATGCCATGGTCTGCGTGGTCACAAAGAGCACTACCATTCCAGTTGAGGGAGGAGTGGCACTCAAGGATGCCCAGGACAGACGTCTGGAATCCATCCTTAAACAGTCATTCGACGTATCAGCTATGTCACTACAGATTGCTGTGCCATGGTAACACGCGCCTGCTTATCCATAACCAGGAACACCGCCACGCCAGGTGAAGCACTAGAACCAGCGGTATCCTTCCTCACAGATGCGACTTCTGATCTGATACGCACCTCAGCCAAGGGCGTCTCATCCATAGTGGCAGCCAGAAGGCAACTCTGGCTCTGAAGTTGGTCAGCCGACACGACTTCCAAGACGAAACTCACGAGAATGCCCTTTAAAGGAGCCCTCCTGTTTGGAAGCGAACTGGAGAAGCTAGCCGACAAATGGGGTGAATCCCCACTACCTCGGCTACTGGAGGACAAGAACAAAAGAAACCAACACCCCTCTCCCCCGATTACCTAGGGGCAGAGGATCACAGCGCTTCAGACCCTAGAAGAGTACATACCAAGCCCCGCAGGCAGGGGCCAGTCCTTTCAGAACAAACACAACAAGAGGGGAGCAGGCTCTGGCACAGGCCCCAGCCACACCCCACAATGAGAATCAGCTGACCCATCCACAGGAAAAAGCCATAGGGGGCAAGCTTGCCCTATTCTACCAAAGATGGGTCGAGATAACAGCGGACAAGTGGGTCCTAACCATCATTCGAGAGGGATACTACCTGGTCTTCCACAACTTCCCTCCAAACAAGTTCGTGAAATCTTCTTGCCACGCAACCTCCAAGAGGACGGCAGTGGAAACCACACTGGCCAAATTGCTCGCCCTAAAGGCCATAACATCGATGCCCATGCAACAACAAAATACTGGGCATTATTCCATCTATTTTATCGTCCCCAAGAAAGAGGGAACGTTCCGGCCCATCCTGGACCTCAAGTCTGTCAACCGCTACCTGAGGGTACTACATTTCTGCATGGAAACCCTGTGCTCGGTCATAAGGGCAATACAACTGGGAGAATTCCTTACATCCCTGGACCTGTCAGAAGCCTACCTGCATATTCTAGTCCATCACGAGCATCAGCGATTCCTAAGGTTCACGATCCTGGACCACAACTGTCAGTTCCGGGCGCTACTCTTTGGGCTAGCCACAGTACCCCCCCCCCCCCCCCCCCCCCCCCCCCGCGCATGCCCACCAAAATCATGGTGGTAGTGGCGGCGACGCTGAGGAAAGAAGGAATCCTCGTGGCTGATGAGGGTGAAATCTCCAAACGAAAGTCACCAGGCGACCACCAGAGTCAAGACTCTACTGGAGAGCCTCGGGTGGGTGGTCAACACAAACGAGCTGTCAGCAGCCCTCCCAATCTCTAGAATACCTGGGAGTCTGGTTTGACACAACAAGACAAGATCGTTCTTCTCCCTACTAAGAGAAGAAAACTGATGAACCAATTGCGAAACCTGCTAGGGGGTCCCTGCCCCAAAGTATGGGACTACCTCCAAGTCCTCGGCCTCATGACATCAACCCTGGAAGTGGTCCCATGGGAAAGAGCCCACATGCGACCGCTGCAGCGCTCTTTACGGTCACGATAGAACGCAATGTCCCAGGACTACTCCGTTCGCTTCCAGCTCCCGGAGGAAGTGCGGAACCAGCTCCAATGGTGTCTACAAGAAGATCATCTAAGCAAGGGAGTAAGACTATCTCCACCAACTTCGGTCTTGCTCACCATGAATGCGAGCCTACAAGGGTGGGGAGCCCACTGCCAGGAACTGACCGCCCATTGGTCCTGAATCTATCGGTCTACACTAAGGAAAACAAAATTATCAGGTAAGTAATTTCTCCAATAAAAGACCCTTCTACATGCCAAACCTTGAACAACTTCTCAAGAACTTCATGTAATTAACTGAAAAATTCCAGAGGTTGAAACAGCAAATCACCTATACCTACCCTATTAACACATCGGATGACTTTAATGCACATGTTAATTTGTTATCATTTGACACAGTCTTGAAGCTGGAGATAAACAAAATCATAATTAAACTAAAACTAGTTTCTCATCCACTTGACCTGATAATTTGCCTCCTCGCTGAAACAAGTAAACCAAACCATAGTCCCTACAATCACAACAATAGTCAACCTTGCCCTTGCGAAGGTCATATGCTCCATGGTCTAAAACAGGCAGTCATAAAACCAATCTTAAAGAATAAATATCTGACCACTGGGACAACTACCGACCAATCTCCAACTTAACCTTCACAAAAATTCTTGAAAAAGCGGAACTTACCCAATTAGAGGCTTATCTAGAAGACAATAAAATCCTGTATCCTAACCAAATTGGATTTTGGAAGAATTGCTCAAAAGAAACTCTTCTACAATCCCTAACTGACCTTGTATTACAGGACTTTGACTCTAATAAATCTTACTGCCTAATGCTGATTGATTTCATAGCAGCCTTTGATACCATTGACCAATAATATACTTTGCTGACAGTTTAGAAACATAGAGATCGAAGGAGATGTACTTAAATGGTTCACCTCATTCCTCACAAACAGATCTTTCCAAATTAAACTCAACAATCACTTATCAGACACATTCCAATGCTCAACAGGCATATTCTGCAAGGATCAGAACTTTCTGCAACCCTATTTAATATTTACATGCTGCCTTTGTGCAAATTAATAATAGACCTAGGAATAAAATTATTTCTATATGCTGATGGTCTGCAATTCTGAATCTCACTAGCAAAATCATTTGATAAAACAGCATTACTTATCTTTGAATATATGGTCACAATAAAATAAATTCTTGCACAAATGAAACTATTGATGAAACCCCCAAAAATAATTTGGCTGAACCGTAACCCTCCAAAATCTACTCCACCAGGTATAGATCTTGGACATTGCCAGTTAATCCCAGCAACTCAAGTGAGTGATCAGAAGTTCAAATTGATGAAAACTTAACGATGAAAGCCCACATTAGCAAACTAATCAAATCTGGTTTCTACAAGTTGCGAATCTTGAGCATATTGAAACCGCTACTTAACGCAGATTTCAGAACGGTATTACAATCTCTAATATTCTCAAACCTTGATTACTGTAATTCCCTACTTCTGGAACTTCCAACTAGTCGCACAAAACCTCTGTAACTACAGCAAAATGCTGCAGTTAGACTACTGACTGGAACTGAAAAATACAACCACATCACCCCAACTCTGATCACTCTGTATTGGCTACCTGTTCAATCAAGAATAATCTACAAAGTACTTACAATAATATTCAATAACATTTATCAGAGCAACGATCTGATGGGCATAACATTTAAACCACATATTCCACCACAAATGCTCAGATCACAAAACAAAGGCCTCCTTGAAATCCCGACCATAAGAAATTCTCATCTAACACAAACGAGAGAGAGCGATTTTGTCACTAGACCAACACTATATGGAACTCCATGCCAGAGGACCTGCGAACAATAACAGACGTTTCCTAGTGTTTAGCAGATGGACTCGGGCATAGTGTACTCCTGATAGCAGTTGGATTCGGATCAGATTTCAATCTGACGTCAGCCCTAGTACATATATCCCTGTAGCAAGTGCAGCTCTTCAGTATTTTCCGTCTCCATAGCAGTTCGGGACTCTATGCACGCTAGCACAGCATTAGAGTAATTTACCAAAGAAACCCAAAACAAGAAGAAAACTTACTTCTGCAGACGAGCCCCGCTCTCATGCGGTGACACCCCTTGGGTCCCTGCCCCAGTTGAGAATTCCCGAGGTGATTTTCGCGATGCCTCGGGCCGGCAGCTGACCCTTGGCGTGGACTTAGCCCCCGGCAACGGGTGAGGCTGAGAGGCAGCGGGTGCAAATTCGAGCACGGCAGTGAAGGTATTTTCCCTCCCCCCCCCCCACGGCCGGAGACCGCCTGGAACGAGACCGGGAAGCGCCGGGACAAGGTAAGGTAGAAATCTATTTAAAAGTCTCCGGTCTCCGAAGCTCGAAGAGTCGCATAGGTCGCCAGCCGGTACCAGTGCCACCAGGTTGATCAGCCCTAGCAGGGCTAGACCCCGGTCAGATCAGAGGGTCTTCCCATGTGGAGACCCTCCGAGGTGGTCGCCATCTTGTCCGCATGGTCGCTGTCACTATCTAAAGAAACGAACCGTGCCTCTTAACGTTTAGGAAAAGACTGAAGACATGGCTTTTCAGGCAAGCCTTCCCGAACTCCACCTAACAAGATCCATCAATGACTCCTATGCTAAGTAGCTGTATATAGTGGACTCCATATTTATTTTGTTCTCTTGTATTTATAGAGGACTCCTTATTTACATTGTACACTTGTATATAATTATCCTCATCTATCTCTTTTATTTCTTATAGTCCCAGTTCATGAACCCTTGTTAATTGTAACTGCTTCTCTTCTCCATGTTTATTTATGTTTTTGGTTATATTTTTGCACCCCTGTTTTCTGTAAACCGACATGATGAGAACGAGTTCTTGAATGCCGGTATAAAAAAACCTTAAATAAAATAAATAAATATCTTGACCTGTGTGCCGCCCTGACCCGTGCGCACAGAGGTGAGCCATGCGCACAAATACCTTGTGCGGACAACGTCGCGCGCACAAGCGACGCGCATGGCCACACGCTTTCTGTGCCGGGCACATAACCTTTGTCTGTGCGCACAACAGGGCGCACATCTCTCTGAGCGCGTACCAAACCTACGCGCACAACTTCGACATGCCGGAGCGCATAACTAAGCCACCTAGACCCTGTATTTTACGCACACAAGTCATGACACCACCGGAGAAGAAGTTCAGGGCCTTTGCCCAGCATGCCACATCAGAGCAGTGCAGCATGAGGAGGCCATGGCCCTGTGTATACAGTGCGAGGAGACCCTGGGGGACCCAGCCCATGGTCTTCCCCAGCTGGCACCGGGTTCCAGCTTCTCGAACAGTACATCAGACCTAGCGTCCCCCAGCGGGAGCCTCCCTCATGTGGGGCTCCCTAGGGACACAGCGCCTCTCAATTTAGACCTAGCATCTATCTCCTGGGTGGAATTCTTCAAAGGCATGCATAACTTCATCCACATGCAGCTGGGACCTGCGATAATACAGCCACAGCCTCCGCCAGAGGACCTCAACATCCCGGGACCCTCTATGCCCAGAGAAGTACCTCCACCGCCCAGAAGCCCCACCTTCGGGGACACGGACAACTCAGATGAGGATTCAGAACCCCTGGAGGAAGGGGAACTCCCCCCAGGGACCGAACCCCACCGAACCATGAAGCGCTTCTTCACCAAGGACAAACTTCCAGACCTGTTCACACACAGCTTGAAAGAGCTTGCTATCCCGGGCACAAGTGCCTCGTGGGAACCTAAGACGAATCTCCTCCTAGAGGGACTCAGTCAGACCTCCCGTCATTTCCCACTGTTACAAGCAGCTAATTGACCTGGAATGGGAAGCCCCGGAGACCACGTTCAAAGGGGGACGTGCCCTGGCAGCCATGTACCCTCTGGATCCCACGGCCAAAGATCTCCTGGCATGTCCGAAAGTGGATGCCATGGTCTGCGTGGTCTCGAAGCGCACTACTATCCCAGTTGAGGGAGGAGCAGCACTCAAGGATGTTCAAGACAGACGTCTGGAATCCATCCTTAAACAGTCCTTTGACATCTCCGCTATGTCTCTGCAGATCGCGGCCTGCTATGCTGTGGTGACACACGTCTGCTTATCACAGACCAGGAACAACACTCCCGGGGAAGGCCTGGAACCAGCAGTGTCATTCCTCACGGATGCTGCTTCGGATCTGGTGCGCACCGGAGCTAGAGGCGTGTCATCCGCCATGGTGGCCAGAAGACAACTCGGGCTCCGAAGCTGGTCAGCCAACGCATCGTCCAAAACGAGACTCACAAAGATGCCCTTCAAGGGAACCCTCCTGTTTGGAAGCGAACTAGAGAAGCTAACCAACAAATGGGGTGAATCCTCACTGCCGCGGCTACCGGAGGACAGGAATAAGAGAAACCAGCGACCCTTCCCCCGAACTTCTAGGGGCAGAGGATCACAGCGCTTCAACCCATACAGGAGCACATATCAAGCGGCTCTCCCCGCAGGCAGGAGCCAGTCCTTTCGGAACAAGCACAACAAAAGGGGAGCCGGCTCGGGCCCAGGTCCCAGCTGCACCCCACAATGAAAATCAGCTGACCCGTCCAAAGGAAGAAGTCATAGGGGGCAGACTTGCCCTATTCTACCAAAAATGGGTCGAGAACTTCGGACAAGTGGGTCCTAGCCATCGTTCGAGAGGGATATTAACTGGATTTCCACCACCTCCCTCCGGACAAGTTTGTGGTTTCCTACTGCCACGATCCTTCGCAGTGGAAGCAACGCTGACCAGATTACTAGCCTTAGAGGCTATAACACTGGTGCCCGCACAACAAATAAATACTGGACATTATTCCATCTATTTTATCATTCCCAAGAAAGAAGGAACATTCCGGCCCATATTGGACCTTAAGTCGATCAACCGCCACCTGAAGATTCCTCGCTTCCGCATGGATACCCTATGCTCGATAATAAGGGCGATACAACCGGGAGAGTTCCTTACATCCCTGGATCTGTCAGGAGCCTACCTACACATTCCGGTCCATCAAGAGCATCAGCGTTTTCTACACTTCACGATCCTGGACTACCACTACCAGTTCAGGGCACTACCATTTGGGTTAGCCACAGCACCCCGGACGTTCACCAAAATCATGGTGGTAGTGGCAGCAATACTGAGGAAGGAAGGATTCCTCGTACACCCTTATCTGGATGATTGGCTGAACCGGGCGAAATTCCCAGAGGAAAGTCACCAGGCATCCAACAGAGTCACAACTCTACTGGAGAGCCTCAGGTGGGCGGTCAACACAAACGAGCTGTCTGCAACCCTCTCAATCTCTAGAATACCTGGGAGTTCGATTCGACACCAAACAAGACAAGGTCATCCTGACACAGACAAGGAGATCAAGACTGATTGTTATATCCTGTAATGTTCCGCTATCTGATGGGAGGAGCAATCAGATAGGAGTTAGCGATCTGATAGGAAAGCTCTGTATTAGACTGCGGAGATAGTAATCTGTTCTTATTGGCTCCTAAAGAAGGAGGAGTCAGCAGTCTTGTAGTGTCTCAGATATCATCTTGCTAAGGAGTAGCAATCTGTAATGAATCTGATATAGTTGTGGGTGGATCCCTGGGCCGGTGGCAGGTGACCATGCCCCCGGGAGGATATCCTGAGCGGGACCACCAGCTAGGCTTGAGTATGGAGACAAACACACATTAGTTCTTTTATTAAACAGGTTTTTGAAACCATCAGAGGTGGCAGTAGTGAGCTGATATGCCAGGCAGGGCTGTAGTCCTTCAGGTACTGGAACAGCGATCCCAGGATGGCTGAGCTGTTGAGAAACTGTAGAAAGTGAGTAGGCAGAGTTCATGAACAGAACTAGATGACAAAACTCACATAAAGTCTCAAGGAAGCTCAGGAGCTGGAAAGGTTTAGGCCCTCGAGGAGCAAGTACCTGGTTGCAGGGAAAGCCCTGAGAAAGCAATGGTAACTCACAAATGCCTATATCTGCGATAGCTTCCATGGATCCTTGAGGAGCGAGTACTGGTTCCTATCTGTAATCTGAAAGTAAAGAAAGCGAGGCCCCTGAGGAGCGGGTACCCCTGGTAAGTCCAAGGAGGCAGAGTAGCTAGGATAGCCGAAGCGAGTCCTTTGCTAACTCAGTTTGTTAGCGATAACAAAGACCTTTAAATATTGGAAGCAGATGATGTCATCTCAGAGGGACGCCCCTGAGGTTCGCGCTCTTGCTGGTACTTCTGTCAGAGCGCGTGCGCGTGCCCTAGGTCTTCAGGCAACATGGCGGATCTACAACGTCGAGCCAGTCCGGGGACGCCGGAGGGAGACTGCATGGAGACGCCGCGGCAGCCAGCCATCCATCAGACCCAGAGGGAGTCGCCACAGAGGTAAAGAGGGCAGAGTGAGGACGTCGAGCAGCGACGGTCGCAACACTGATGACCCAGTTGCGAACCCTGTTGAGCAAGCTTTGTCCCACAGATTGGGACTACCTCCAAGTCCTTGGCCTCATGGCGTCCACACTGGAAGTAGTGCCATGGGCAAGAGCTCACATGAGACCCCTACAGCACTCCCTACTGTCACGATGGAACCCGCTGTCCCAGAACTACACCGTTTGTCTCCAGCTCCCGAACAAAGTTCGGACCCAACTACAATGGTGGTTACAAGAAGGCCAACTGAGCAAGGGAGTGAGGCTATCCTCACCAACCTGATTCCTGCTCACCACAGACGCCAGCCTACTAGGATGGGGAGCATACTGCCAGGAGCTGACTGCCCAGGGGCAATGGAACAAAGAAGAATCAGGATGGAACATCAACCGCCTAGAAACACGGGCATACAGACTAGCCTGCTTACAGTTCGGTCACAGACTCCAGGGCAAATCAGTCAGTCATATTGGACAACGCCACAACAGTGGCCTACATCAACCATCAGAGAGGCCCCAGAAGCCAACAGGTGTCTCTGGAAATAGATCCCCTAATGTCATGGGCGGAAGCAAACCTTCAAGACATCTCGGCCGTCCACATCATGGGGAAAGACAACGTCGCTGAGGATTACCTCAGCAGAGAAAGTCTAGACCCAGGAGAATGGAGACTGTCGACCACAGCATTCCAGTTGATAGTAAACCGTTAGGGAACACCAACCATGGACCTCCCGGCAAGCCGGTCCAACGCCCAAGTGCCGAGCTTCTTCAGTCACAGACTGGAACCTCAGTCCCAGGGAATCGATGCCTTGGTACAGACCTGGACACAGGAAACTCTTTTATACGCCTTCCCACCGTGGCTCCTATTGGGTGCAATCATTCACAAGATAGAACACCACAAGGGACCAGTATTTCTAGTGGCCCTGGTCTGGCCAAGAAGGCTGTGGTACACAGACATGCGAAGGCTATTGACAGGGAGCCCTCTCCCGTTACCGCCACACAGGGATCTGCTCCAGCAAGGGCCGATCCTCTATGAGGATCCAGCTCTATTCTCTCTTACGGCCTGGCCATTGAGAGAACTCGCCTAAGGAAGAGCGGATACTCGGGGGCAGTAATTGACACCCTGCTCCGCACGCAAGTTCTCCACATCCCTAACATATATAAGGATTTGGAGAGTATTCGAAGCCTGGTGTGAGGACCGCGACTTCATCCCACGCTCAGTCAAAATTCCCACGATTTTTGGAATTCCTGCAGAACGGCCTACAGAAGGAATTGTCTCTCAACTCCATCAAGATACAGGTGGCCGCATTGTCATGCTACAGAACAGAGTGAGGTCGGTAGCCTGGCCTCTCATCCGGATGTCTCCCGCTTCCTGAAAGGAGTCAAGCAGATCAGACCACCCCTAAAGTAGCCGGTGCCCCTAAGGAAACCTCAACCTGGTCCTAGACTTCTTAGCAGGACCCTCCTTCAGACCTCTTCGCGGTCTGTCTCTCTGACTGTTAACATTGAAAACAGCCTTCCTGGTGGCAATCTGTTCGGCCCGTCATATCTCCGAGCTACAAGCACTGTCCTGCTAGGAGCCGTTTCTCAGACTCACTCCGGAAACCATCCAGTTACGTACGGTCCCGTCCTTCCTCCCCAATGTGATTTCTCACTTCCATCTCAACCAAACCATCTCGCTACCATCGCCAGATGAGCATAAGGACTCTGATGAA
Source organism: Rhinatrema bivittatum (assembly GCF_901001135.1). Classification (NCBI taxonomy): domain Eukaryota; kingdom Metazoa; phylum Chordata; class Amphibia; order Gymnophiona; family Rhinatrematidae; genus Rhinatrema; species Rhinatrema bivittatum. The sequence goes on along the minus strand of NC_042615.1, from coordinate 59,299,955 downwards.
ACTCGCCACCTGCGCCACCTCAACGTCGGCAGACTCCTAGTCCGATACCTGGCAAGGTCGGAATCCGTATGAAAGACGGACCATCTATTCGTCCTTCACAGCAGGAAGAAGGAAGGGGAAGCAGCCTCGCGGGCAACCATAGCCCACTGGATCAAAGACGTTATCAAGGCGGCTTACATAGAAGCAGGCAAACCGCCGCCTTTGCAAGTCAAGGCCCATTCCACTAGAGCCCAGGCAGTGTCCTGGGCGGAAACTAAGATGCTGTCACCTGCCGAGATCTGCAGGGCAGCGACATGTCTTCCATCCACACCTTCTCCAGGTTCACCAAAATCATGGTGGTAGTGGCAGCAACACCGAGGAAGGAAGGAATCCTCATACACCCTTATCTGGATGATTGGCTGATCCGGGCGAAATCCCCAGAGGAAAGTCACCAGGCAACCAACAGATTCAGGCTCGAGAGGACACAGCATTTGCAAGGGTAGTACTAAGTGGGCCTCGAGCAGCCTCCCACCCGGTTCGGGAGTAGCTTTTATACATCCCATTGGTCCTGAGTCCATCTGCTACACACTAGGACAGCGCTTCTCAACCGGTGTGTCGTGACACACCAGTGTGTCGCCAAGCACCGGCAGGTATGTCGCGTGCTCCCGGTCTCTCCCGTTGCTCTTCCTTCCCTGCTGCTGTTGCTGCCGGGCTATCAGCACGTTCAAGCCCAGTGGGAACGGCAGCAGTGCTAAAAGAAGCTGTGGCACCCGTGGCTGGCCTTTTTTTCTCCCCCCCCCCCCCTCGGGTCATGGGGGGGGGGCGTAACCCGGAACAGGAAGTGATACATGGTGCGCAGGAAGGAGAAAGAGCCGTGCCTCGTGATAAAGTAGCAGCGGCGGCTGCAGCATCGGCCCCCGAGCAATTGAAGCAGACGGTAATTGGGAAAGGAGACAGCAGCATGATCCTCCCGCGGCCGATGGGATTCTACTTTCTTGGCTTGCGGGGGCTGGAGGAGGAGGCTGCTGCAGCTACCATTTGTGCTCGGGGAAGGGCGGGGGGAGAGGAAGTGAGTGAGAGAAAGAGAAGCAGCCAGCCAGCCAGTGTGTAAGTGAGAGAATGTATTTGATTGAGAGCATGTGTGTGATTGAGAGAAACTGGTCCGAGAGCTGATGTATGTGTATATGTGAGAGACAATGAAAGTGACTGCTCAAGGAGATGACTGATGTGTATGTGAGAGTGTGAGACAGTCAGGGATGTGACTGGTGTGTGTGTGTGTTTGTGAGTGTGTGTGAAAGAGAGAAAAAGCATGGAAGTGAGAAATCTGGGTATGTGAGAAAGCATGGGAGTAAGAAGCCTGGTGTTGTGGGGGTGTGTGTGAAAGAAAGCATGGGAGTGAGAAGCCTGATTATGTGAGAGAGAGCATAGGAGTGGGAAGCCTGTGTGTGTGTGTGTGTGTGTGTGCATGCATGAGAGAGAGACTGGTTGGTAAGGTGACTGTGTGTGTGAGAGAAAGAGACTGGTGTGTGTGAATGTGAGAGAGAGAATGTGATTCAGGGAATGAGAAGCCTGGGCAGTGGAGAGCGAGCATGGAAATGAGAGAGAGAGACTAGTGTGTGTGTGTGTGTATGTGTGTGTAACAGAGAGAAAGTGATTATGGGAATGAGAAGCCTGTGCATGTGAAGAGTGAGCATGGGGGTGAGAAATTTGGGGGTGTGTGAGACACAGCATGGGAGTGAGAAGCCTGTATATCTGAAAGAGAACATGGGAGTGGGAAGCCTGTGTGTGTGTATGCATGAGACAGATCAGGTGACTTGTGTGTGTGTGTGTGTGTGTGTGTGTGTGTGTGTGTGTGTGAGAGAGAGAGAAAGTGATTATGGGAATGAGAAACCTGTGCATGTGGAGAGAATAAGCATGGGAGTGAGAGACTGGTGAGTGTGTGTGAGACAGAGAAAGTGATTATGAGAGTGAGAAGCCCATATATGTAAGTAGAAAATGGGAGTGGGAAGCCTGTGTGTGTGTATGGCATGAGAGAAACTGTTCAGGAAGGTGACTGGTGTGTCTGTGTCAAAGACTGTTTGGGAGATGATTGGTGTGTGAGAGACAGAAACTGGTCATGGGGGCATGACTGGTATGGTGTGTGTGTGTGTGTGTGAGAGACATGGGAACTAAGGAAGAGGACCATGAGTATAGAGCTTAGCCTCTACTGCTGCTTCTGCTGTGTGCTACGGCCTGCATGGAAGAGGAGTAGGAGAGCTGCTGGAGGGGGTAAGTAAAGGTGGCTTTTTAAGTTTATTTTTCTTGATTGACTGCCATTTTAATTATTTAATATTATGTGATGTGTCTGCTTTTTTTGAAATATTTTATTGGTGTTTGGAGAATTTTTAATAGTTTTTATGAGTTTTAAATTGTTGGATGTTATTCTGTTCATAGCTGTTTTGAAACATTTATTCTGCTTATTAGTATAGTTTACAATTATTTCTGTGTGGGGCTCTATAGTTGCTTGCTAGTTCTGTTTTCCTAATAAGAGGTGTATTGGTTTTTAGGGCCTGATTTAATATTTGTAGTGGTGCCTTTTCATAGATAGGGTTGCTCCTGTTTGAGTGTATTCCATAATACAGGTGTAACTGTGTGTGGATTAGTTTATGTGCATTACTACAGATCCTGGGAGTATGTTAGGTCAGTTCTGTGTCTGTTACCGAGATGAGATATTTTACTAACATGTAAGCGTTTTATCAGTCTTATTTGTTGTCTTTTCTCAAGAGGACATGCATTGGTGGTAAACTGCTGTCTTTTCATAAGTAGGGCTATTGAGCCTGGAAGTAGAAGGAGTTTGAGTTGCTGTTACTGAGATGACACCAGAACCAGAATATCTTTTTTATAGGGTGAGTTGTATGGGGAATGTCATAATTCTGCTTTACATCCATTATTGTGGTTCAGGGGGGTTCCCGTGGATGCAAACTGTACTTTTACATCTAGCCCTTGACGATCATGGGTCAGTGTGTCACGCATGTGAGAACCATCTGTCAGATGTGTCCTGACAGAAAAAAGGTTGAAAACCACTGTGCTAGGAAATGGAGAAATTACTTACCTGATAATTTCGTTTTCCTTAGTGTAGACAGATGAACTCAGCATCCCACCCACTGCTACCGTCATTCATGGAATCCTCAGGCAACATTCCCGAGAGCGAGTTATTCACGGGTAAGCCAAGCTTTCCCTCCAATTAGGACACCTATCCTGCTGGGTGTCAATGTTTCCTGGTTGAGGGCACTGGCAGTCTCCAGCTATAGCCAATTTAACCAGTTCAAGTTAATCAAGTTATCCAAGTTATTCAGCCATGCATATATCCACAATTGCTTTTCGAGGAGAATACTGAAGAGCTGCACTTCCTGCAGGGGTATATATACTAGGGCTGACGTCAGATTTAAATCTGATCCCTCTCCAACTGCTATCAGGAGTACACTATACCCATTGGTCCTGAGTCCATCTGTCTACACTAAGGAAAACAAAATTATCAGGTAAGTAAATTCTCCATTAAAAACGGCTATTCACAAATGCCTACTGTCTGACAGAAAGCTCCAGTTCGTCATAAGTCTGGTAACCAGAACTGTCATGTCCAATTCCCCCTACCCTTAACCCTTCCATTGCCCAGCTATGTCTTTCCTAAATTACCGTATTTTTCGCTCCATAAGACGCACTTTTTTTCCCCCAAAAGTGGGGGGAAAATGTATGTGCGTCTTATGGAGCGAATATAAAAAAAAACAAACAAAAATCTAACAACCCCCCCCCCTGACTCCCCCAAGACCTGCCGACTTAGTTTACCGCAACCCCCCCAAGACCTGCCGACTTAATTTACCGCAACTCCCCACCCTCCTGACCCCCCCCCCCAAGACCTGCCGACTTAATTTACCGCAACCCCCCACCCTCCTGACCCCCCCAAGACCTGCCAAACGTCCCTGGTGGTCCAGCGGGGGTCCAGGAGCGGTCCGGGAACGATCTCCTGAGCGTGGGCCGTCGGCTGCCAGTAATCAAAATGGCGCCGACGGCCCTTTGCCCTTTAAGTCGGCAGGTCTTGGGGGAGTCAGGAGGGTGGGGGTTGTTAATTTAAAGGGTTGGGATGGGGGTTTTTTTTGGGGGGGGGAGGGGTTCCCAGAGAAAAAAGTTTTCTGATCTGGGGAGTGGACCGAAATGGCCCTCCCCAGACCCGAAAACAAAATGGGGAGGAAAAAAAAAGCTATGCACTCCCCTAATTTGCTCCATAAGACGCCCAGACGCAGAGCCGGTTTAGCACAATTTTTTTTTTTTTTTATTTTCCCCCTCTGAATCCTAGGTGCGTCTTATGGTCAGGTGCGTCTTATGGAGCGAAAAATACGATCTGTCTTTTTAACCCTCTGTCTCTAAATGTTTCTCCAGTTTCCCTCCTGTATGTATGCCTACCTCAGTTTTTCATTATTTATTTATGAATGTAAAACCTGTATACTGTTATGAACTAGTGATTCTCACATGGAATGATGGAATATAAAATACACAAATAAGCATAAAACACCCAGATTTCTTGCAGTCAGAAAAATTAAGTGGAGTCAATAATAAAATATCTTTGCCTGTACTAATTGTCCCCCACAGGAATCTAGATCTGCCTGATAGTATTGTTTCACTCCTGCTTTGTGTTAGGGTATTCTATTTTAAAATCCTATTAAAGTTTGTCTTCAGACAAAGGGGAGAGAATATTTTGTGTAAGCCAAAATAGGTGTTGAACGCAGTTCCATGGTTCTGTATTGGGTTCTGGGAGAGGGAAGAGAAATCTAGGCTTTAGAAATTATTAGTGAGTAGAACTATTGCTAGTTGGTATATAATATGTTTTTCTGCAATGCTTCATTATCTAGGTAGGCTTTGGCACTTCTCTTATTAAAATGCCTGGGGAGAGGCAGGCAAAGCTCAGCTAGTAACTGATACAGTACCAGCATTATGTTCACGATTTGTGGGTTTAGACTTTGTAAGTGTCTGCTGAACAGTACAAAGATCTACTTTTGTTTTAGAAGAACAGATCATACTGAACTTTGTTTCATACTTTTTTTTTTTTTTTTGTTGGAAGATTTAAGTGTTGGAACAGTTCTTAGAATACAGTTAGGTTTTCTTTCAAGAATAGTAGAATTAAGTTTCTCAGTTTGAAAGGGGTGTTGTATTCAGCTGATTGAAAGTTGTAGAAAATTCATTATTCTACAGCCTAAAAAAAAAGGTTCCTATGTACTTGAATCGTGCAAGATGTTGAAAGGTTTTAGTCTGGACACGTACCGTAGTTACTTGTCTTCTAGTGTTTTTTTTGTGTGTCCTTCTTGACCTCTGCTCTTCCTAGAAAAGTTGCTTGTGTGAATTAGTAGGGCAGGAACAGCTAATGAAGTCCAAGAAAGAGTGAAAAAAATATCAACAAACCAAAAAAGTAACTCCTCTTATATTATAACTCACTAATTCTGATGTCACAAATCATGATCTATATGCTCACAATCACTCAAGTCCAGTTTAAAAATTAAATGGGACCTTCACAGGAATGGGCTCCTTACATTGCTGAGAGCTCTAAATCACCCAGTCACTAGCCTTACAATTTAATCATTGGTCCCAAAGTGTACTAATACAAGTTTGTTTGGTTTTTTTCCTTTTTAAAGTTCCAATTAAAACCACCCAAGTGATACACGTGTAATGCTGAAAATTAATGTGAATACAAAAAGTGAAACCATTATATGTTGAAGATTGCCATGAAGTGAAAGTCTCTCTAAGGATGTAGAAACCAACCCTAATAAAACTAATATGAAGTCACTTATCTTATAAAAAAAAAAGTCCCATTTTCTACATCCAGCTGGAAGTGATCCTGCCCATCAGACACCCTACACACACTCCTTAGACTTAGATTTGGATTCTGGACTGGGCCCAAGAAGATTGCACTTGGTCCCAAATGTTTACTCACCCTCTCTCTCTCACAAACTAAAGCGTGTTATCCATTTTCTACTTATGGGGAAAATTTGCTTAGAACAAGAGTGGCCAATTAATGGCTAGTGAGCTGCATACAGCTTTTTGAAGACCAAAATGCGACTTTTTCAGTGGGCTCTGGAACTGGTCAGTTACAGCAGGCTGACAGCAAATAAAAGTCCTTCCCCTCCCTGGAACCCCACCTCTCACCTGTGCCATGCTCTCCAGTAGGCAGGACCAGGCACAGATATGCTATCCCGAGTTCACAGGTTTTGTACACGGGTATCATTTTTCTTGGCCTCTAGCATGCATCGGAAATTATGACCTACAACCTCTGCCCATGAGCTGGGTGCTGTGAAGGGGAAGGAGTGCCACACACAGAATCATGAGCTCCTTTTGTTTGCTTCCACTGTTTTCACCGCTAGTTTCTTCCCCTTGTCACTGAAAAAGTGAAGAAGGAACTGAGGAGCTTTGCCACATCTGGGAATAACTGCCTCTGCTGGCATTTAGGTTGTCTGACTCAGAAAGTTCCGTGGTAGGAGAAAGGTACCTTAAAACTAGTTCAGCCACTTGGAGGGTGGGTTAAGGGAAAGGAAGCAAATAGGAGGGGGGGGGGGCGATAAAGAGGAAAGCATTGGGCAGAGTGTGAGGGAGGGAAAGAAGACACTGAAAGTGTGGGGTGAGAGAGAGGCAAGGTTGGTATTAGGGGGAGGTAGCTGGGACAGTTGCCCTGGACCCCCATGCCACTTGGAGCACATTGCCCACTTGAAACATGCAGAACAATTACTCCTGGGGGAATTCTGCACAAAAAAATTTAAAATTCTGTGCACAAAAACAGAAGATTCTGCAAATTTCTGCAAACTTTATATTGGTCAAAATAACACAATTTACATGGCATTCTTTAAGTAATTCAAAAAAAGACCTGTTATATGGATGTCAATAATCTGAGTGTACCTTCATACGATGCTGTAAAAAAATACGGCTATCGTGACTGTGAAGCCTATGTGTAGGCTTTAAAAATCATTAGGTACCCCAGTGTTGGAATGCAAACTTTTGTAGTGCTCACTGTCCACTGTGCAATTGTTGCTAAAATGATCACGTGGATACTGTTGCAATATTCACTTATCTCAAAATTGTAGTCGGTCTTGCCTCAGCCGACATCCTGATGTTTCGGAGGCTGGCTCCTTCTTCAAGGGCTGGATATGCGCAAGAGAGACCGGTATTCCAGTGAAACATTAGATGTTGTGACAGTGAATTTGATTACTGTGCCAGCAATGTTCAACTTGTTAAGTTTGTTTAGCGGTCTGTGAAGCTCCGTGAAAAACAAGCGGCTGCTCCCACGACTCTGTGCTGGCGCGACACTCGCGCCAGCACAGAGTCGTGGGAGCAGCCGCTTGTTTTTCACGGAGCTTCACAGACCGCTAAACAAACTTAACAAGTTGAACATTGCTGGCACAGTAATCAAATTCACTGTCACAACATCTAATGTTTCACTGGAATACCGGTCTCTCTTGCGCATATCCAGCCCTTGAAGAAGGAGCCAGCCTCCGAAACATCAGGATGTCGGCTGAGGCAAGACCGACTACAATTTTGAGATAAGTGAATATTGCAACAGTATCCACGTGATCATTTTAGCAACAATTGCACAGTGGACAGTGAGCACTACAAAAGTTTGCATTCCAACACTGGGGTACCTAATGATTTTTAAAGCCTACACATAGGCTTCACAGTCACGATAGCCGTATTTTTTTACAGCATCGTATGAAGGTACACTCAGATTATTGACATCCATATAACAGGTCTTTTTTTGAATTCATAATTTTTTCATGTTATATTGTTTGGGTTTATAAATTTAGCATTTATTCTTTAAGTAATTACATTTTAAATTATTACAGAAAAAAGTTATTACTTAAAGTTGCAGAATTTTAAATATTTTGAGCAGAATTTCCCTAGAATTTCACTGTAAGAGTGTCCCTTCCACATACACACATCCTCATACAGGCTCCCTCACTCTCTCGCACACGCACATCCCCACATACAGGGCCCTCTCTCTTGCATACACACCCACAAAATCTCCCTTTCTCTCTCTCACACATACATCCGCACACAGGCTACCTATATCTCTCTCTCACGCAGCCCTTCACACAGGCTCTGGCTCACACATACACAATCCCTTCACACAGGCTAGCACCCTCACATCCACACGACTCCTTTTTCATACACATGAGCTCCCAATCTCTCACACACATACACACTCCTTCACAATCTCCTCATATAGGCTCCCTCTCTCAGAAACCCACACTGAAACATCCCCCCCACCCACCCTCTCTTACCTCCCATACTCTCTTTCACACCCTCATGCTCTGTCACCCTCCCCTCATATAGGCTCCCTCTCTGCAACCCCCCCACTCCCCCTCTTACCAACCAAGCTGTCTCTCACCCTCCCCCACACCCCCTCTCTTTTCTCACACAACATTCTCTCTCACCGGCATCCCCCTCCCCTCATATAGGCTCCCTCTCTCTGAAACCCACACTCAAGCATCCCCCCCACCCTCTCTTACCAACCATGCTCTCTCTCACACCCTCCTGCTCTCTCTCAACCTCCCCACCCCCCTCTTACCAACCATGCTCTCTGTCACCCTCCCCTCTCTCACACACACATTCTCTCTCTCACCGGCATCCCCCCCATGCTCTTTCTCACACCCTCCTGCTCTCTCTCAGCCTCCCCGACATACATTCTCTGTCACCGGCATGCCACGGGACCCACTCCGTTCGCAATGAAGACGAAGGCCCGGTGCGCTGTTCGCGGCAAAAAGGGAAGGCCCTGGTGCCGCGAACAGCGCGCCAGGCCTTCATCTTCACCGCGAACGGAGCACGGCACACGGGGGCCTTCTCTTTTCGCCGTGAATGGCGCACCGAGCTTTCATCTTCGCCGCGAATGGAGCATGTGTCGTGGGACACACACCGTTCGCGGCATGCCGGGCTCTCCTCTGGCAATTCTGCGCAAATTCTGCATTCCGCAGTAGCGCAGAATTCCCCCAGGAGTAAACAATGGAGAATTTCAGATGCAGATACAGCACAGGAAATTAGCATGGGGCATGTGGCTGACCTGCACTCGCAGGCCCTGACACAGTCCTGCTCCTTTCTTCTGAACAGGCTTTCTGTTAAACAGGAAATTTGTGTGAGGAGTAGGGCCACTGCATGGTCTTTGAGCACATGCAGCTGCGCAGGTCCCCCATACTGATTTCCTGTGCTATAGCTGTGCTTGAAGGTCTCCATCGTAGGAAGGGGTGGCCTGGGAGGATGGGATTGCTAGACTCCCAGCAATGGAGAAAGGCAGAGTATGCTAAGAAAGTAAAGGTAATGTTAATGGCCTTTTTATAGTTTTTAAACATATTTTTAAAATGTGTGGCTTTTTGGCACCGTGCATTGTGATATATATATTTTTTTGACTCTTGTTCTGTGAAAGGATAGCCACCTTGCTTTAGTACATCTGCCCACTGGTGCCCTCTATTGTCAGGAAGAGAGTGCTGTGCTGAAAAATCACATTTTATGATAGCACTGTATATGTAAAAATACAAAATTGAGGTACAGGACTACCAACCACAAAAGGACAAAATTCATATGCATAAGGAAGGTAGTAAAATGATACTGTTTGAAAAAATATTTCAGTGTATTTAATAAAAAGTGTGCCACTAAATAAAACGTGATCACCAAATGTGGAGAACTAGCTTTTAGGTAAGAAGAATCGCATCTCATGAGGCAAGCCATACATGGAGGTCCATATTCAACTGCTGAATGGATTGTATATTTAGCCAGGTAAAATTATCTGGCTAACTTTATTTGGATATTCAGTGGGGTGGCTGTGCTGCTGAATATCCATGTTATTTCAAAGATAAGTTTATCTGGCTAACTTCAGGATGCTATCATTCAATCCTAAAGTTATTCAGCAAACTTAGCTGAATAACTCTGAATATCTACATTTTTATCTGGCTAAGTTAGCCGGATAGCTGACTCTGCCCTGGAGCACCCTGCCTCTGACTTATCTGGTGTGCGGTCAGGGTCTTCAAGGGATTTGGGGGGGGGGGGGGGGAAGCGGGAACATTTTTTTTTTCCAGCTGTAAGTCTGTGCGGCCAGTAGAAACAGCAGCCTGCACCTCAAAGAGAGCCAATAAAAAGGTTCATGGTCTGCAGAGCAGATAGGGTAGGACCAATTGCGGGTACTGGATACAGGCAAGTGGCAGCTCAAGCACTGATTGAAGCAGGAGGTAGCAGGAGGTCCTGCCTTCTACTCCATGTGAAAAAGAGGCCAGCAGGGAGTGTGAGACAACCCTGAGCAAGCTTTTGTGCCCATGTGGATCCAAGGGGTGGCGGCAGGAGCATAAGTAAATGCTGTGTTGCTATTTCTTCTAGGATCTCACTGCTGGTGTTTGAACTCAGCAGAGAAAAAGTTCAGTGAGCTATTAGTGACAGTGAGAGGGGAGGGGAGGCTGGAGAACAAGATGACTAAAGAATGAGAGGGGGAGGGCTGGGAAGCAAAACTACTGGGGAGAGGGGGCTGGAGAATGGGGACTGTGGAGGAGTATAGGTGGGGAGAAGGGGCTAGGGAACATGACTACGGGGGGTTTGGGTAGGGAGAAGGGATGGGGAGCATGACTGGGGGAGGGGCTGTGGAACAAGACTGCTGGGGACTAGAGGACTGGGTGAGGCGAGGGGGCTGGGAAGCATGACTGCTGGGGTCTGTAGGGTCTGAATGGTGAGAGGGGACTGTGGAGCATAACTGCTGTGAGGAGGTCAATGGAGAAAGAGGGCTGGGGAACTGGGGGTTCTGGCTGAGGAGAGGGTGCTGAGGAGCAAGACAGCTGGGGACTGGGTGGGGAGAGGAGCTTGTGTATGGGAGCTGGGAAGGGGGATGCGCCCCTGTAGGCATTTGTGTGTGAGAAAGAAAGGGAGTGTGAGTGAAATCATGTGAGCATGCATGTGTGAGAGAGGGTAAAGTTTATGGCCTTCTTCCCCCCAATCCATGATAATTTCAGAGTGACTGGGAATCGAAAATCCCATGTATGGAGAGCAGGAGGTTTATTGTTGGGGGGGTTTTTTTTTTTTTTTAAATCTTATAAATTTTATTATTTGATGTTTGCATCTGCTTTTTTGAAATTTTATATTGGTGTTTTGGGAAGTTTATAAACATTTTTGAGGTTAAATTTAATGTTCTATTCATCAGCTGCCTTGAAATATTTATTCTTTTTATTAGTATAGTTTTTACTGTTATGATTGATGTTTTATATTTCTTGATTTTCCAGTGCGACCAAGGGGAAGAATTCTGCTAGTGAGTAGTTTCTGAGTCTGGGTCTATAGCAGTCTGGCTTGTACTGTTTTCAATAGGAGGCGTATTGGTTTTCAAAAACCTGTTGTAATATTTGCAGTACAGCTCTTTTCCTGGGTATGGTGGTAACTGTTTGAGTCCTGGGAGTTAACCTGCCATATCAAAAAAATGCTTGTTTCTTGGGGTAAACTGAAGTCTTGGCACGCTATGATAACTCTTTTTCAGGCTGTGTTTAAGTATGATCTAAAAATGCTGTATGTGAGCTGTTGAGACAATGTAGGACCTGTCTTGTGAATTCTCTGATCTGGCATCTGAATAAGGGATCTTTGTGGTTTTAAAAGCTTTTTTACAGTATTTTTAGATACATGTATTTTTATTTTACAGATATTTTTAGGAAGCCTGATGTTCTGTTTTCCTAATAGGAGGCATATTGGTGTTTAGTGCCTAGTGTAATATTTGAGGTGTTGCCTGTTCAGCGATATGGTTGTTGTTGCTTGAGCACTGTTATGCTATGGAAGGTTTATTATATTGTAATTCCTTTTTTCCAGTGTGTAGACAGATGGACTCAGGACCAGTGGGTTTATGCTCCCCTGCCAGCAGATGGAGACAGAGCAAGCTGACGTCACAGTATATATAACTCTGCAGTGACCCAGCCTGCCAGTATTCTTCGTCTCCAGCAGATGGTGGACGTGCTTCTCTCTATGGGGATTGCTTTGAGCTTTTCGAATGGAGAAATTTAAATTCTAAATTCAGGAAAAGAGGGCCCCGCTCTCCTGCAGTGATCCCTGAAGGTCCCTCCTTCAGTTGAGAATTCGTGAGTCGATTTCTGTGGTCTCTGAGGTGTGCCTTGGTCCAGTAGCTGAGTTTCCCAGCGTGAATTTAGCTGCTAGTTCAGGAGGTCAAGTGCAGTGGTGATGGCAGATACCCCCCCCTCCCCCCCCTGCAGCTGGAGACCGTCTCTGTACTCAGCTGGTAAGCACTGAGCTCAAGTAAGTTTTTTTTGTTTTTGTTTTGTTTTGTTTGTTTAAATAAAAAAGTTTTATCTGAATCAGAGACAGCTAGAGGGATTTCAGGATTGTCTCCGTTCTTGGCACGCCATGCTAACGTTTGTTCCCACACCCGTTGGGTTGGGGAACTGGGCAGCCTGGCAGGTTGAATGGCCTCTGGTAGGCTAGGCCCCATATTTAGGCTTTTATCTTGCATGCCGCATGTTCTGCCGCATGTTGTGCATGTTCTACCCTACATAGGCTGTGGTATGCGCAGTGAGTCTGCTCTGCACATGCGTTGTGTGCTCTGTTTTTGGGCGCACATTTTACATGCACAAAGTTTGTGCTTAACTTGGCACACAGATTGTGCATGTCCCTTGCTGCACTTATTTTTTGGGCGCATTTTCAATTTCGAGCGTAAGCCGTTCCAACGCACGTTTACTGCAGCGATGGCGCCGGTAAGCAAGAAGCCTAAGCATCTTCCTATTTATGTTGCCTGTCATATTAGGGCTTCTCATCCTGAACTGGCTTCTATCCTATCTTGGCATTGCTCAGACGCTCAGGGAGAGTTGTCTTCCTCGGATTTTGCTAAGCCTGGCTCTTCTCATTCTGATGGTGGATTGATCACGGCTTTGACTGGGGGGATGTCAGCTCTTGGTTCTCCCTTGACTGGCTCCTCCACTGGCGAGGGCAGTTCTGTGGGATCAACTCCAGTTCTTTTAGGGCTTGGTCTGGACCCGGCTGCTCTTTCTTGGGTGGAATTTTTTCAAGGCTTACAAGCCTTTCTTCAGGTGCAGTCCTCCTTTTCCTCCATTTCTGTCCAGTCACTCTTCCAGTCTTATGCTTAAGCGCTGGGGCTCGACTCTGCTCCCTGCGGGTGTTCCTGAAAAGAATCCGGATGGCACTGATGATGAGGTTGATCCTGATTCCCTGGAAGATGGGGAAATTCCTCCAGGGCTGGAACCATGTTGCGATTCTTACATAGAGATGAAATGCCGGCCCTGATTTCCCAGACCTTGAAACAGCTGGGTGTTCTTGCTTCGGATGCTATGTCAGAGCAGAGGAAGAATCCCATTTTGATTTCCTTTCGTAAAGTCTCCTGTTTTTTCTCTGTGATGGATGCCATCCAGGAATTGATTGATCTGGAATGGGATGCCCCAAAGACAAATTTTAAAGGGGGGGGGGGGGTCTAACATTGGAAGGTCTGTACCCCCTGGATCCGGCAGTGAGAGAACACTTGCGTTTCTCCAAAGTGGATGCTCCTCAGATTGCCTCCTGTTGCACCCTAGTGGCGAGATCTTGTCTACTTCTCTCTCAGGAGGTTGAGTCTGGAGGGAATTCCGGAGCGGTAATGGAGCTGCCGCCACCTTTTTAGCAGATGCAGGCTGTGATTTGATCCAGACATCAGCCAAAGGAGTGGCTTCGGTGATAACGGCCAGACATCAACTCTGGTTGTGAAATTGGTCAGCTGACACAGCTTCCAAAGCCAGTCTTACCAAGATGTCCTTTAAAAATTCGCTTTTGTTTGGGAGCAAGTTGGAGAAACTGGCCAGTAAGTGGGGCGAGTCTCCGGTGCCTCTGTTGCCGGAGGATAAGAAACAGTTACAGTGCCTCTTTGGTATGAGGGGTCGTTTTCGTCCCTACAGCGGGACGGCTTTTCAGTAGGTCTCAGTCCTTTCATCCCCGGCAGCCCAAGAGAGGAGAGGGCTCGGGTGGTGGACCTTCCTGAGCTTCCCAATGAAGGTTTGCTGACCCTCCTTCCGGACCAGGAAATAGGGGGACATCTCTCTCTCTTTTATCGGAGGTGGATTGAGATTTCGTCAGACCAGTGGGTCCTGGCGGTTATTCCTTGGGATGTACTCATGGTACCCCCTTGCCACTTAAGCAGGCAGTGGAGTTCACGCTTCAAAGGCTCCTCAGACTGAGGGCTGTGTTTCCAGTGTCCATGTCTCAAAGTATGGGGTGATATTCCATTTATTTTATTGTGCCCAAGAAGGAGGGCTCCTTTCGTCCCATCCTATATCTCAAGAGGGTCAACTGTCACTTGAAGGTGACTCATTTTTGAATTGGAACCTTATGCTCTGTAATAATGGCAATGCAGTCGGGGGAATTTCTGACCTCCTTGGATCTGTCAGAGGCTAACCTTCATATTCCCATCTGATTGGAACACCAACGCTTTCTACACTTTGCGTTGTTGAGGCGCCATTATCAGTTTCGGGCGCTGCCTTTTGGCCTAGCCACCGCTCCCAGAACATTTTCCAAGATTATGGTGGTGGTAGCGGTAGCCTTGTGAAAAGAAGGAATCCTGGTGCACCATATTTGGAAGACTGGTTGATTTGAGCCAAGTCTCAGGAAGAGAGCCACCTGGTGACACATAAGGTGATCTCCTTATTGCAGGAGCTCAGTTGGATGGTGAACTTGACCAAGAGCAATCTTCAACCATCCCAGTCATTGGAGTATCTGGGGGGTCTGGTTCGACATGGGACAGGACAGAGTTTTTCTACTGGAAGTTCAGATCCAGAGATTGATGTCTCAAGTGCGTCAGTTGATGAACACCATACGCCTGATGATCTGATCCTACCTACAGGTACTCCACTTGTTGGCAGCTACCCTGGAAGTGATGCCATGGGCAAGGGTGCATATGTGTCCTCTTCAGCGCTCTTTGCTATCTCGCAGGAACCTGCAGTCTCAGGATTATGCGGTTAAGCTCCACTTACCGATGGAAATCTGGTCCCGTCTCCAGTAGTGGTTGCAAGAAGATCATCTGAGAAAGGGAAGTTCCCGTGTCCTCTCAGGCCTGGTTGGTAGTCATGACAGATGCGAGTCTCCACGTTTGGGGGGGCTCACTGTCTGGAGTTAACGGCCCAGGGGTGCTGGAATGCCGAAGAGTCCCGTTGGAGCATCAATCACCTGGAAGCCCAGGCAGTATGGCTGGCATGCTTGCAATTCAGCCACAGGCTGTGGAATCAAGTGGTTCACATGATGTCTGACAACGTGATGATGGTGGCCTTTATCAATCGCTAGGGAGGATCCAAGAGCCAGCAAGTGTTGCAGGAAATAGACCAGCTGATGGTATGGGCAGAAGGTCATCTGCAGGTGATCTCTGCCTCTCATATTACAGGAAAAGACAACATAAGAGCGGACTTTCTCAGCAGGGAGAGTCTGGACCCAGGAGAGGGAGCGTTGTCAGCCGAGGCGTTTCAGCTGACTGTGGATCGCCGAGGCCTTCCATTCCTAAACCTGCCGGTGACTTCTCAAAATGTGAAGGTTCCTTGCTTCTACAGGAGAGATCCATGGTCCCTGGAAATAGTCGCTCTCATACAGGTTTGGCAGGAAGACATTGCTTTATGTGTTTCCTCCGTGGCCCTTGTTGGGCAGGATAATTCACAAGATCGAAGGCCACAGGGGGCTAGTACTTCTGGTGACGCTGGACTGGCCCAGGCATTCGTGGTATGTGGATTTGTGACAACTCCTGGTGGCGGCCCCTCTTCGTCTTCCGCTGCACATGAATCTGCTTCAGCAGGGACCGGTTATTCATGAGGATCTGACTCTATTCTGTCTTACGGTTTGTCCCTTGAGGGGGCTCACCTGTTAAAGCGTGGTTATTCATAGGTGGTGATTACTACTTTGTTACTTCCTTGGCTTTTTTGCAGGTTTGGAGAGTGTTTTGAGGCTTGGTGTGAGGAATTGGGTGTTCTTCCTCGTTCAGTTAAGATCCCTCTCATTCTGGATTTTTTGCAGGGTGGATTGAATAAAAGCTTGGCCTTTAATTCTTTGAAGGTGCAGATTACAGCTCTTGCCTGTTTCAGAGACCTGGTGAATGGTGTTTCCTTGTCATCTCATCCTGATGTGACCTGTTTTTTGAAGGAAGTGAAGCACCTTAGACCTCCCTTGAGGCTACTGGTTCCATTGTGGAGTCTTAATTTGGTGCTGAACTTTTTGGCGGCTCTACGTACCGACCACTGCATAGCCTTTATTTACGATTGTTGACTTTGAAGACTGTGTTCCTGGTGGTGTTATGTTCTGCGTGTTTGATTTCTGAGCTGCAGGCCTTGTCTTGCCAGGAGCCGTTCCTTTGGGTGACTCCGGGGGCATTACAGCTGCGTACTGTTCCATCCTTCTTGCCCAAGGTATTTGCGGATTTTCATTTAAATCAATCCATCTCCTTGCCAACACTGGATAAGGTCAGGGATGCAGAGGAGTTTTGCCTTTTGCGCTCCTTGGATGTTAAGCATCCTGTTGTGCAGTATCTGGAGGTAGCTGAGTCTTTATGAAAGACAGATTGCCTGTTTGTTCTCCATGGCGGGAGTAAGCAGGGTGCTCTAGGTTTGCGGGCTACCATAGCTCGTTGGATTAAGGAGGTGGTCATGGCCATTTATGTTTATGCTGGAAAGCTGTTGCCTACTCAGGTTAGGGCTTATTCCACTAGGGCTCAGGCAGTGTCATGGGCGGAGGTTAGTCTGCCTTCCGTTAATATCTGCCAAGTTGCAACGTGGTCCTCCTTACACACACTTTTTCCAGGTTTTGTTGTCTGGATGTGCAGGCCCGGAAGGATGCAGCCTTTGCATATGCGGTGTTGACTGGATTGCGGGCACCCTCCCACCTTGTTGGGGAGTAGCTTTGGTACATCCCACTGGTCCTGAGTCTGTCTACATGCTAGGAAATGGAGAAATTACTTACCTGATCATTTCGTTTTCCTTAGTGTAGATATGTGGCAGCGGAGGGCAGGAAGCTGAGTCCATCTGAGTGTGTCAATAGTTCTCCTGTGGGGCTCTGGGTCCCAAGTGATTACTGGTAAGTGTTCATCCAGTCCCTAGCTTTGGGGTACCTTGAATCTTACGTGAGTTCAGTGTTTATGGTTGGTTGAGTACAGTTCTAGTTATCTGTTTCTAATCGTTTTTTGCTAGTCTGTCCACAGTTGCTTTTGAAGCGAATACTAGCAGGCTGGGGTCACTGCAGGGTTATATGTGCTGTGACGTCAGCTTGCTCAATCTCCATCTGCTAGCAGAGGAGCATAAACCCACTGGTCCTGAGTCCATCGAAATTATCAGGTAAGTAATTTCTCTATTCATGCCATTCTGAGTGCTAAGCCCACACCCTATACATGTTAAAATGGCCTAATGCCATATGGGATCCAAATATCTTTTGCTTCTTGGGGAAGAGGGGTTGAGGGAGTGAATCTTCAGGAGACCTGGGAGAGGTGGTGTGGGAAGTGAGAAGGAATTGAACGAGCAAGAATGAGGAGGACTCTGAGGAGGAGAGGCTGAACCCCCCCCCCCCCCCCTGCTATAAATATCACCGCACTCCACTGCTATCTTTTTAGCCCGATTAAAAGATTGCTGGTTACGTGCCAGCTGCTGAGTTTGGTTGGATATTCAAACTGTGCTATTTGTTTGGCAAAGTCCAAACTTAGTCGGGCAGATGGCGCTGAATATGGATCTGTAAAGATTAAAAAGGCAGAAAGTCCCCTGACATAGGCCATGTTTTGCACTATCTGTCTCAAAGCGGCATGTATGTGACATCTGCAGAATGCAAGTGAAATAAACATAATATATGAAAAGGAAAGACCAGACACTACAAAAGTGCAAATTGTCACCTCAGATTTTCAGCAATTAACAGAATGTCATTTTGTATCTGGTAGGAAGACTAGTATAGAGAAATTTTAAAACCTGGTGCCAAAGGTCATGTGACCTAAACTAATGAATAACAAAATGGCAAAGCTGGAAAGAACAAAACAAAAATCTGCAAAACACAGAAAAAGTAATATGGAATAAATATAGAAAAACTGGCCATGCAATCTCCTGGTTGAAACAAGAATGGTGCGCTGTATTAAGGTAAGTAATTCAGTGTTCATGATGTATCAGAGCAGTAGAAGATGCTGCTGGAACATGTGATATTGCTGTGGAGGCATGCTGTTTGCAGCTGGAGAGAGGCATCCTAGCCTGCATACCCTGGCAGCCTAATGTGGCTGTTTACTCCCATAGAGGAAAGAAGTAAAATGGAGAAGGGATGATGGCAGAGAAGGAGAGAAAAGGGAGATGCAAAGAGACATGGAAATTGAGCAAATATAAAGAGAAATGTGGTGAGAGAAGATGAATTAATAACAATACAACATTGCAGACAAGAGAAGGGTGAATCAAGATGAAAATAACCTGAAGCAAGCAGACTGGATAATAATTTGCCACTCTTATTTTAAATTTGTTACACAAATTCCACCCACTGATACACATGCTTATTTTTGCAGTAATCAATGCTGTGCAAAGTTTGGAGTCAGTTGTTCCTTGCCTTCTCAGTTTTGTCAAAATGTAAGGACTGTAAGGCCCATCTGTTCTTCTTAATTTGTTTCCTAGGGCATGCCATAGGTCCCAGTAGATTTCTGGCTTTCCCTTCACAACTGGAGATCCTCTGTGCTTATCCCAGACTTTATTGAATATTTACTGTTTTTTGTGTGTACCCTTCCCTGGGAGGCTGTTCACGCATCCACCACCCTTTTTGTGAAGAAATATTTTCTGATGGTATATCTCAATCTTAGATCATGTCACAGAGCCTACTCTATTGCTCTCAGGGGTCAGAAACTCAGAGGAGAATGGATAAATCATTTGTAGTATGCTGAGAATCACAGAAGAAAAAACGACTTTTTATAATATCAAAGGTGTGTAAGCTCTAAACAGTTGAGCAGTGCAGCATAGAAGTACAGGGCAGTTAGAAGGGGTGGGCAAGACTGGGGGGGGGGGAGGAGGAGTGCAAGTGCATTATGCCACTACGTTTGTGTTATTGAAGTGGAACCTCTGTTCACCTTCCTCCCCCCCCCCCCCCCTTTCCCACAGGCTGGCGAAATTAAAGAGGGATCCCTCCAGGCTGGCCACAACATCAGAAGGGGTCTACCTGCTCTCCCTCGGGCCACCCAAGGTGGCGGTTATACAGGTGATGGTCCTGAGAAGTGTATATATATATTGTAGGTCTTTTTATCAGAGGATATGAGATGGGTGTTGCTTGAAAATTTATTTTACCCATCCAATGGACAGATCATTTTCTGATTATGTTTAATTATAACTGGCATTGGGTTAAAATGAAAGAAAATAAAATGAGATAATTCTGTGAAAAAGAGAAATGAATTCAGGTAATTTTAGCTTAACTTTTAGATAGGGATCACAGATTTATTTTCCATCAATGAGACAGTAACATTATGGAAATCAGAACTGCTTAATACATTTAATTTCACTGTACCTGTTAAAAAAAAAAAAAATCACTGCAATTTGTCATAGATCCCCTTAATTTGCAAATGAGTTAAGGAAAATAGAGGGAAAATAGAAGATTACAGAGAAAGATGATGAATGTAATAGAGCTTTTTGGCGAGGGGAATTAGTTACATAAGAAACATAAGAAAATGCCATACTGGGTCAGACCAAGGGTCCATCAAGCCCAGCATCCTGTTTCCAACAGTGGCCAATCCAGGCCATAAGAACCTGGCAAGTACCCAAAAACTAAGTCTATTCCATGTTACCATTGCTAATGGCAGTGGCTATTCTCTAAGTGGACTTAATAGCAGATATTGGACTTCTCCTCCAAGAACTTATCCAATCCTTTTTTAAACACCGCTATACTAACTGCACTAACCACATCCTCTGGCAACAAATTCCAGAGTTTAATTGTGCGTTGAGTAAAAAAGAACTTTCTCCGATTTAGTTTTAAATGTGCCCCATGCTAACTTCAGGGAGTGCCCCCTAGTCTTTCTACTATCCGAAAGAGTAAATAACCAATTCACATTACCCGTTCTAGACCTCTCATGATTTTAAACATCTCTATCATTTCCCCCCTCAGCCGTCTCTTCTCCAAGCTGAAAAGTCCTAACCTCTTTAGTCTTTTCTCATAGAGGAGCTGTTCCATTCCCCTTATCATTTTGATAGCCCTTCTCTGTACCTTCTCCATTGGAATTATATCTTTTTTGAGATGCGGCGACCAGAATTGTACACAGTATTCAAGGTGCGGTCTCACCATGGAGCGATACAGAGGCATTATAACATTTTCCGTTTTATTCACCATTCCCTTTCTAATAATTCCCAACATTCTGTTTGCTTTTTTGACTGCCGCATTAGGTACAGACAAAGGTCAATCCTTTCTATTGATCCTTTTGGACCTCTCAGCAGCTTTCGATACCGTAAATCACGCTATCCTCATCAAACTGCTAGCTGCGATAGGAATCTCTGGTTTAGCGCTCTCCTGGTTCAAATCGTTCCTAACCAACAGAGGCTATAAGGTAAAAATCCAGAATAAAGAATCATCACGCCACGACTCGACCATCGGAGTCCCACAAGGTTCCTCTTTATCCCCTACACTCTTTAATATTTACCTCCTACCACTATGTCAACTCCTCATCAACCTCAAGTTAATACACTTTCTCTATGCAGATGACATCCAGATCCTGATCCCCATCAAAGAATCATACTCAAAAACCCTTGAATACTGGGAATCCTGTCACCTAGAAATCAAAAACCTCCTCAACAGCCTCAATCTGGTACTAAACTCCGCCAAAACTGAAGTATTACTCATAACTCCTGATAACAATCTCACAACCTCTCTGCCAAACAACCTACAAACCACTCATGTAAGAGATCTAGGTGTGCTAATCGACAATAACTAAACTTCAAAGCCCACATCAATAAAACCACCAAAGACTGTTTCTATAAACTGCAAGTTTTAAAAAGGATAAGACCACTCTTCCATGCCAAAGACTTCAGAACCATCCTCCAAGCCCTCATTTTCTCAAAATTGGACTACTGCTGCTCCACTTTACTTGGCCTCCCCTCCTCATACACAAAACCGCTCCAAATGGTCCAAAACGCAGCAGCCCGTCTACTGACAAACACTAAGAAAAGAGACCATATCTCCCCAGTGCTACAAGACGTCCACTGGTTACCAATTCATTTCAGAGTCATTTATAAATCCATCACCTTGATATACAAAATCATTCACCAACATACCACAATCGATCTACAAATTCCTCCCCGCTTCCACAAATCCACAAGACCGACCAGGGAAGCCTACAGAGGATGCCTCATTGTTCCACCCACGAAAACCACTAATCACAGCACCTTAAGAGACCGAGCCCTTTCCACCGCAGGCCCACAGTTATGGAACTCCATCCCTCCAGAACTCAGAAACGAACCATGTCTCCTAACCTTTAGGAAAAGACTCAAGACATGGCTTTTCAGGCAAGCCTTCTCGAACTCTACCTAATATGCACCATAAACAAACTCTCTACTCAGAGACTGTACATATGAGACACCATATTTATATTGAACTTTTGTACATAATTATTCTCCGCTATCTCTTTCTATTTCTTACACTCCCAGTTCATTAGCCCTTGTTAATTGTAACTGCTTCTCTTCATCACGTTATTTATGTTTTTTGGTTGTATTATCCGCACCCCTGTTTTCTGTAAACCGACATGATGTGAACGAGTTCATGAATGCCGGTATAAAAAAACCTTAAATAAATAAATAAAAATAAATAAATCCACTATGACACCTAGATCTCTTTCTTGGGTTGTAGCACCTAATATGGAGCCCAACATTGTGTAATTATAGCATGGGTTATTTTTCTCTATATGCATCACCTTGCACTTATCCACATTCAATTTCATCTGCCGTTTGGATGCCCAATTTTCCAGTCTCACAAGGTCTTCCTGCAATTTATCACAATCTGCTTGTGATTTAACTACTCTGAACAATTTTGTATCATCTGCAAATTTGATTATCTCACTCATCATATTTCTTTCCAGATCATTTATAAATATATTGAAAAGTAAGGGTCCCAATACAGATCCCTGAGGCACTCCACTGTCCACTCCCTTCCACTGAGAAAATTGTCCATTTAATCCTACTCCCTGTTTCCTGTCTTTTAGCCAGTTTGCAATCCACGAAAGGACATTGCCACCTATCCCATGACTTTTTACTTTCCCTAGAAGCCTCTCATGAGGAACTTTATCAAACGCCTTCTGAAAATTCAAGTATACTACATCTACCGGTTCACCTTTATCCACATGTTTATTAACTCCTTCAAAAAGGTGAAGCAGATTTGTGAGGCAAGACTTGCCCTGGGTAAAGCCATGCTGACTTTGTTCCATTAAACCATGTCTTTCTATATGTTCTGTGATTTTGATGTTTAGAACACTTTCCACTATTTTTCCTGGCACTGAAGTCAGGCTAACCGGTCTGTAGTTTCCCGGATTGCCCCTGGAGCCCCCTTTAAATATTGGGGTTACATTTGCTATCCTCCAGTCTTCAGGTACTCTTCAAAAATAAAATTAGATCAGCTGAGAATTTTTTTGGGCAAGAATGAGAAATTCATTAATAGACCTAAAAGAAACTTTTTCTGTTCTTAATTCCTTGCCCATGATGTGATAAAGTCCTCCTTCGGTTGAGTGCTGTGAAGCTTTTATTTAGCCTTTTTGAAAAGAATTAAAATTAGGGAGGAATTAAAGCTTTAATTTTATGAAATCATTTACACACAATTTCAAATCAGGTAAAAAGGGTTATCATTTGGGATCACTTTTACTTAATGTCAGAGATCTAAGACTTTTTTTTTTTTTAAGCTAATATGCATCCTATCACGTCTGCAGGACTCATTACCTCTTCCTTGATCAAGATATAGTTATATATAAAAATGTAGGTAACCCTGCTCAAATTGTATGTTTCAATGAATCTGTAAGTGAACAGAAACTGACACAACCTCTGCATGTTATGAAGTTAAATACATCATCATTATATAATTTTCAATGCCAGGTTCTTATGGCCTGGATTGGCCACTGTTGGAAACAGGATGCTGGGCTTGATGGACCCTTGGTCTGACCCAGTATGGCATGTTCTTATGTTCTTAAATGTTTGTGCATCCTTTTAGTCCATACTTTGTAACTCCTCTGTTGATAGAAATAACAGTTTCCAAACATTTCCTGTAGCCAGCTAAGAATTCTTCTGTTCTTGCTTTTGGAATTTTTTTCCACTCTTCCTTGCAGAACTCTTCTAGCTCAGATGTATTCTTAGAATTCCTCGCATACACTCCCTACAGATTTTCATCTTTCTTTTCTGTAAGTATGTCATAGTTGATTTTTGAGGTATGTTTTGAATCATTGTCTTGCTGAAATATCCAACCTCTTTTCAGCTTCAGTTTCTTCACTGACTGTGGTTCATTACCTTCTAGGATATGTTCCAGAAAGTTTCAGGCTTATCAAGGGTTTGTTTTCCTGATGTGAGATGATTTTTATGATGGAGCAATAGTAAAGGTTCTCTTCTAACAACTCTCCCTGCATAGCATTTGTTATGTAAGCAATGCTATACTTTGTTGTGGAAGTTACTAAATTAACCAAATACAATTAAATAAATGAAGAGAGAATAAATAAAGCTTGGAGGGCAGACTGGATGGACCACTTGGGTCCTTTTTTGCCATCATTAACTATACATAAACAATACCAAGCCTGCCATAATTCTGGGAGACCTGAATATTCATGTAGACCGCAACCCCCTCTCCCCTTCTTCTGAAGCTATCTTAACAGCTATGACAGCACTTGGTTTCAAACAAAATGTCTCAGAACCCACGCACAAGGCTGGGCATACACTCGACCTCATCTTTACCAACTCCTCAATCCAAACTGACCAACCCAGATGCACACCCATCCCCTGGTCAGACCACTTCCGAATAGACACACGCTGCACAATCAAAGACACCCCCCCCCCTCGCAACCCAAAAAAACAATAACATTTCGCAAAAAAGGCAAGACTGAAATCATCCTTGAGGCCCTCTCAAAAGAACTCCCCAACATAGACCTCACTGACGCAAACACAGCCACAGCTTCATGGTTTCAAATCATCACAGACAAAGCAGATAAACTCTGCCCATCCCACACCAAAGAAATCAAAGCAAACAAAAATAATAAGAAGCCATGGTATACAAATGAACTTAAAACCATGAAACTCGACCTTCGTAAAGCTGAAAAATCCTGGCGGAGGAACCAAACACCCACCATCCTAGCACAGTTTCGCGCCCTTCTACACACCTACAGAAAAGCCACTGAAAAAACAAAGAAAGACTTCTATGCTGCAAGAATCCATCAGTTCCAGTTCAACCCACAAGCCCTCTTCCAATACGTAACCAGCCTTATCACAGCACCAGACAGACACAACCTTAACCACGACGATGAAACAAAGTGTGAAAAATTAGCATCATACTTCAACACTAAGGTACAGACCATTATGGCTCGTTTCTCACCTCACCCCAATCTCCCGAACCTAACAACTCCTAGCAATACTTCCAATGATCACTACAATCCCATAACACCCATACATAACTCAAACACTACCCTCTCAAATTTTGAAAACACATCTACACTAGAAACTGAAAATATTATCAAAAAACTCAAACCCGCCTATCATCCCTCAGACAACCTGCCCACCATAACACTAATCTCAAACCCTACATCAATTGCCAAACACAATCCAAATATCCTCAATAAATCTATCTCACTGGGACAGGTCCCAACACAACTGAAGCAAGCCATTATAAAACCCATCCTCAAAAAACCGGACTTAGACACCACTGATCCAGCCAACTATCGCCCAGTGTCAAACCTCCCGTTCCTCTCCAAAATACTAGAAAAAATAATTAATAAACAAATTACAGAATACATAGAAGACCACAACATTCTCTCATCTTCACAGTTTGGTTTCCGTAAACACCATAGCACAGAAACCCTACTT
Source organism: Rhinatrema bivittatum (assembly GCF_901001135.1). Classification (NCBI taxonomy): domain Eukaryota; kingdom Metazoa; phylum Chordata; class Amphibia; order Gymnophiona; family Rhinatrematidae; genus Rhinatrema; species Rhinatrema bivittatum. The sequence continues at coordinate 59,274,951 of NC_042615.1, read as the reverse complement.
ATCTCCCTCTCGGAAACCATACTCAAAGCCCTGGACAAAGGACAGCCCCACATACTCGCACTTCTAGATATATCGGCGGCATTCGACACAGTTAATCACAACATACTCATTAAACGCCTCAAGGAAATTGGCATCACAGACAACGCCCTTCTCTGGTTGCAGTCTTACCTAAAGGACAGGAGCTATAGAGTAAAAATCGGCCGCAATGAATCCAAACCGGTCAAGCTATCACAAGGAGTTCCACAAGGCTCATCCCTATCATCAACCCTTTTTAATATATACCTCATACCCCTCTGCATACTGCTCTCCAAACTGGGCATCCAGCACTTCATATATGCAGACGACGTACAGATACTCATACCTATAACAGACTCTATCACCAACGCAATGAAGACTTGGAAATCTGCTTTGTCTGACATAAACAAATTACTCACTGACAACTTTCTGGCACTCAACACCAACAAAACCGAACTACTCATCCTCTCTCCCCCCAGCATTCCCACACTCAGCCTTTCTTCCCCCTCGCCACCAGGCTGCCCCCCCACCCAATTCGTCCGCAGCCTAGGCATATGGATAGACAACCACTTTAACCTCAAAAAAAATTCAAACTCCACACCTTGAAGAGAATCAAACCACTCTTACACACTTCTGACTTCCAAACAGTACTGCAGGCCATGATCCTATCCAAACTGGACTACTGCAACGCTATCCTACTAGGCCTCCCAAAAAATACCCTTCAACCGTTACAGCTCCTACAGAATGCTGCCGCCCGCATTCTCACAAATACTCACCATCACGAACACATCACCCCAGTTCTTCAATCCCTACACTGGCTCCCAGTAAACTCCAGGATAATCTATAAATCCCTCACCCTCATACACAAAGCCATTCACAACCAAAACATGCACTGGTTCCCTGAACATCTCCACATCCACAACACAACCAGACCAACTAGAAAACAGCACCAAGCCAAACTCCTGACACCCTCCCCCAAAGTCATCAAGCATGCCACGATCAGAGAAAGATCATTTATTATAGCAGGCACGTCCCACTGGAACAAAATGCCACCCCATCTACGCCAGGAACCCTGCCATAAAAAATTCAAACAGAATCTGAAAACCTGGCTCTTCAAACTAGCATACCCCGACTAACCAACCACGCCCAAATCTACATACCCGCCCCTCCCGACTGACACGCCTCTACTGAACTTAACAACCATGACCCCCCCCCTCATCCCCGCCCCCTCCCACATCCCTGTTCCCCTTCCTCCCACCCCACCCCTCCTCCTCTTCCCATTTCAACAGCCCCATTCTCCTCCTACCCCTCCATATCCGCCCTCTTACCTGTCACTTTGTGAATAGTTAAAGAACCTATTTTTCTTCTACCCTCCTAAGAATTACCTCTCCTTACCCGCCCATATTCCAATCACCTTTTCTCTTCTACTCTCCTAATGAGTTTATCACGTAACACCTGATAAACCACCTATCCCAAGTTGAACAGCTGTCATAATGTTTATCTATTCTAATCTATAGTAAAGCTAAATAATGTTTATCTATGCTTATCTATTCTAAATTATTGTAAAGCCTGTTGCTACGTTACGTTACATTGTGAACCGGGGTGATGTTTTTAACGTGCCCCGGTATATAAAAAATTCTTAAATAAATAAAATAAATAAATAAATGTGAACCTGTGGGCAACTACTCTGATATCAGTTAAACTTTTCATCAGGTTGTTTACAGTAATCTGTGGATCCTGTTTTGCAGAACAGTTTTATCAGATTTTTGTTGGTCTACCAGATCTTGCCTTGGCTTCAGTTCTATGTAACTTCCATTTCTTAACAATGTTTCTGACTGTTGAAATTATTAGCTGGAAGTGTTTGGAGATTTATTTTTTAAGTAGCCATCTCCTGATTTTTAAGAGTGAATTGTCTTTGTTTTCAAATGCTCAGACAGCTGCTTTGAGTAGGCCTTGGTTATTGAAAGTAGTCTAGAACAACAATTGAAACCTGAGAGGCTAGAAGGATCGGAGTATTTGTTCAGCCATGGAATTGTCCTCACTTGACTAGTTGGAAGGTCTAACAAGTCAATCAACATTTAGAGCCTTATTAACAACTTAAAAAAAACAAGTAATGAATCAATTGGAAGAGTGTCTAAACTTTTATACATGCAATATTTTTTTTAAATTTAATAAATAAATATGGCAGTGGTATTTTATTTTAATTTGTTTAATTTCTATTGTTGGATTTTATTCTTTTTATTGTATATTGCTTTGGGCAGCCTGCATTGGTTAGGTAGAAATTGTTTTGAAAATAAATTGTATTTATTTATTAGTCTGTTAAAATCAGCAAAATAGTAATTTGGCATTAAAAATTGCAGGAAGCTGTCATGTTTAACTTTGTACCACATAGAGGTTATGTCAACTTCTGTTCATTTAGAGATCCATTGAAATATACAATTTGGCCAGGGATGTCTAAACTTTTGCATACAGCTGTAGGTAGAGAGGGTTTGTCTGTCTTTAACCATTAAGCCTTATGCTCACATTTGATGAAACTCCAACATTACTCTCTGCATCAGTGGCAGGGGATGGCAGGAAATTTGAATCAAACAGTTACCAACAAGGGCCCTGAACTTGGTGGTTGGTGAAACAGATATGTTTGGGAAAATAAATGTGGGAGCTTGCTGGGCAGGCTGGATGGGCAGATTGGTCTTTTTCTGCCGTCATTTCTATGCTTCTATATGTTTCTATGTTTTGACTAAAACTGTATAAATACCTCTTTTGAACAGGGTGTTTCTTCTTAGTGCTTTAAGATTAGCTGTTATGTGTCCTTTGCTGACAAAAGTGTCTAATTTTAACATATAAAATTGCATTAGCTATAGACTTTTTAATAATGTTCTATTCCTAGGGAAAATAAAAAAAAAACCAAAAAACCCAAAACTGGTTTATCACTGCTTTTTTAATTTAATTTAATTTAATTTAATTTATTTATTTGTTTAAGAGAGGACAGAAATGGTTTTGATCCATACCAGTCTGGGTTCTGACTGTGGTTCTTTTGAATCTTCAGGTCTAGAGCTTAGGTGTTAAGATGGATAATAATTTAACCATATTTTAGAATATTCTTTAGGATCTGTGGCAATTGCTTTGCCTAACTATGCCTTGATAACTCGGACCAGCTGGTGACAGTATCGCAAGATTAGTGTGCTGCTGGGGACAGAACAGTTAGTACTAGCAAGGCTATATTACAGTAGTCTGAGGTTGCTGAAAAAGGACTTGCACTGTCTTCAGCTAGACCAGAATGATGCAGCTTATATCATTTCTGGAGTGAGATTGAGATCATATTATCCCCTAATTTATAAGAGCTTTATTGGTTACCAGTTAACACATGCAATACCTTTTAAAGTGGCATTTTTAACCTTTAGGTAACTCAGGGGAGGGGTGAGTGCAGGGGTATTCTTTGGAACCAAATGATCTTAATGATTGTACCTTACATGTTCCCAAATCAATATCTGAGGTAGTCAAGGGTTTCTCTTTTCTTCTTCTCTCTTAATGGCAGCATGCCTTCCATAAAAGGGTTTTTAGCTCCTCTACTTCAAGAATTTGGAATTTACTGCCTCAGTCTAAGCAACCCCTGGCATCCTATCTATCTTTATAGGCCAATGTTTAATCCCCTTTGCTAATTATCAAACCAAAACTGTCCCCAAGCTCAGTATGGGGAAATTAATAACACATTTCCTAGTGTGTAGCAGATGGACTCAGGACCAATGGGTATAGTGTACTCCTGTTAGCAGTTGGAGACGGATCAGATTTCAATCTGACGTCAGCCCCTAGTACATATACCCCTGCAGGAAGTGCAGTGCTTCAGTATTTTCAGTCTCCATAGCAGTTAGGGACTATCTGCACGCTCTCAGAGCGTTAGACCAAAATTAAAGAACAAAACCTGAAATTTAAAGAAGAGACCTACCTGAAGACGAGCCCCTTACTCCTGCGGTGATACCCTCGGGTCCCTCCCCCAGTTGAGTTTCCCGAGGTGATTTCCGTGGTCCCTCGGAGGTGAGCCTCAGTCCGGTGGCCGATTCGCGGCAGGGACCTAGCCCCCGAATCCTCGGGCGCGGCGTAGAGGCAGCCTTGGTCCGGCGGTCGAATTGCGGCAAGGACTTAGCCCCCGATCTCGGGCGCGGCTGAGAGGCAGCGGGTGCAGCCCTCTAGCGCGGCGGTGAAGGTATTTGCCCTCTCCCCCCGCAGCTGGAGACCGCCCGGGGAGAAACCGGGAAGTGCCGAAGACAAGGTAAGGTGGAAATCTTTTACTTGAAGCCGGTCTCCGAAGATCGAGGAGGAGCACAGGTCGGCGATCGGAACCTGTGACACCGGGTTGATCCGCCCTAGCAGGGCTCGGCCCCGGCTGTTCCAGGGTCTGCCCACGTGGAGACCCTCCGAGGAGGTCGCCATATTGCCCGCATGCTCCCCGTCGCCATCTTGGCCCTGTTCACCGCGCCGCCCGCCGTCGGATCCGAGCGCACAAATTAAGCTAAGCGCACAAAATTACTTGTGCGCATAATCTTAGGCGCACATAAAACCTTATGTGCATAAGTTACGCGCACATAACAAGGCGCACTTCTGCGCGCACATATCAGACGCAATGGAGCGCATAAGAGCTTATGCGTCCACAGAAAGGGCACCTCCAGAAACAGGAATAAAAGCTCAAGGCCTCTGCCCAGCATGCCACATCAGAGCGGCACAGAGCGAGGAAGCCGACGCGCTATGCGCACACTGTGAGGAGGCCCTGGGAGATCCAGGTCGGGGCCAGCCCCACCCAGGGCCCAGTGCTAGCTCCTCAGGGGGCACCCCGGACCTAGCAGGCCCCAGTGAATCCACTCCACAGAAGGGGACCCCCAGGAACCGGCGCCCCTCAACTTAGACCCAGCGTTGATCTCTTGGGTGGAGTTGTTTAAGGGGATTCACGCCTTTGTCAAAACGCAAACTGAACCCCAGGCGGACCAGCCATATGCGCCACCGGAAGACCCTCATACCCCAGGACCCTGAAGGCCTAGGTATAGGCTCCCACCACCCAGAAGCCCCACCTACGGGGACACGGATTTCTCCGAAGAGGAAGTCGAGCCCCTTGAGGAGGGGGAACTCCCCTTGGGGATGGAGCCACACCGAACCATGAGACGCTTCTTCAGAAAGGATGAGCTTCCAGACCTGGTATCCCAATGCCTATCGGAGCTCGCTATCCCGGGCCAAGGCACCCCGGGGGAACCTAGAATGAACCCCCTGCTGGAGGGCCTTCGACAGACGTCTCGCCATTTTCCTCTCTTACAGGCGGCACAACAGCTAATTGACCTGGAATGGAATGCACCGGAGTCCTCATTCAAAGGAGGTCGAGCCTTGTTGGCCACGTACCCCCTGGACCCAGCGACCAAGGAACCTCTGGCGTGCCCTAGAGTAGACGCCATAATCTGCGCGGTCGCTAAGCGCACTACCATCCCAGTGGAGGGAGGAGCGATGCTCAAGGATGCACACGACCGGTGCCTGGAAGCCATACTAAAACAATCATTTGAGGTGGTGGCCATGTCCCTGCAGATTGTGGCCTGCTGTACCGTGGTGACACGTTCCTGTTTATCCCAAGCCAGAAACAACACCCCGGGAGAAGACATGGAATCAGCACTATCATTCCTCACTGACGCGGCTTCCGATCTAGTGCACACAGCAGCCAGAGGAGTGTCATCCACAGTGGCAGCCAGGAGACAACTCTGGCTTCGAAATTGGTCGGCTGACGCCTCCTCCAAGACACACCTCACAAGACTGCCATTCAAAGGATCCCTCCTCTTTGGCAGCGAACTAGAAAAACTGGCTAACAAATGGGGCGACTCCCCATTACCTCGCCTGTCGGAAGACAAGACTAAGAGAAACCAGCGACCCTTCCCCAGGTCCTCCAGAGGCAGAAGCTCACAGCGCTTCAACCCTTACAAGAGCGCAACTATCAAGCGCCCCGCCCTACAGGCAGGAACCAGTCCTTTCGAAACAAGCACAGCAAGAGGGGAGCCAGCTCGGGTCCAGGCCCCAGCCGCACCACACAATGAGATTCAGCCGACCCATCCAAGGGAAGAAGCCATAGGGGGCAGACTAACCCTATTCTACCGCAGATGGGTCGAGATAACTTCGGACAAGTGGGTCCTAGCCATCATCCGAGAGGGGGGTACTACCTGGACTTCCTTCAAACCCCTCCGGACATGTTCGTGGAATCTCCCTGCCACGACCCCCGCAAGCGGGCGGCAGTGGAAACTACACTGACCAGACTTCTGGCTCTTGAGGCCATAACCCCGGTACCTACACGGGAATACTGGACATTACTTGATCTACTTTATTGTACCCAAGAAAGAGGGTACATTCAGACCCATCCTGGACCTCAAGTCGGTCAACCGACACCTAAGGATCCCACGCTTCCGTAGGGAAACCCTACGATCAGTCATACGTGCAACCTAACCAGGAGACTTCCTCACATCCCTGGACCTGTCAGAGGCCTACCTACACATCCCTATTCATCAGGAACACCAGCGCTACCTATGCTTCAAGGTCCTGAATTGTCACTACCAGTTCCGGGCACTACCCTTCGGGTTAGCCACCGCACCCCGGACGTTCACCAAGGTAATAGTAGTGGTGGCGGCAACACTCAGAAAGGAAGGAATCCTCGTTCATCCCTACCTGGACGATTGGCTGATCAGAGCAAAATCACCGGAGGAAAGCCGTCAAGCAACCAGCAGAGTCATAACTCTACTGGAAAGCCTAGGTTGGGTAGTCAACACAAAAAGAGCTCCCTACAGCCCTTACAGTCGCTGGAATACCTAGGAGTCCGATTCGACACCAAGGAAGACAAAGTCAGTCTAACCCCTATGAGGAGATCAAAGCTGTGGAACCGGCTCCAGACCTTGCTGAGCGCCTCCCGTCCCACAGCATGGGATTACCTGCAAGTCCTCGGACTAATGGCATCCACACTGGAAGTGGTGCCATGGGCGCGAGCCCACATGAGTCCCCTGCAACGCTCACTTCTATCACAGTGGAGTCCATGATCCCAGAACTACACCGTACGTCTATCACTACCGGTCGGAGTCCGGACCCATCTACGGTGGTGGCTACAGATCAGCCACATGAGCCGGGGATCAAGACTATCCTCCCCAACTTGGACCCTGCTCACCACAGATGCCAGTCTACACGGGTGGGGAGCACACTGTGAAGAGCTAACCGCCCAAGGGCGGTGGAACGAAGAAGAGGCGGGGTGGAACATCAACCGCCTAGAAACACGGGCGGTCAGATTAGCCAGCCTGCGGTTCGCCCACAGACTTCGAGACAAAGCAGTCAGAGTGATGTCGGACAACGCCACGACGGTGGCCTATATCAACCGGCAGGGCGGAACCAGAAGCCAACAGGTGTCCTTAGAAATAGACCCTCTGATGGCTTGGGCGGAAGCAAATCTCCAGGACATCTCTGCCGTCCACATCGCCCGGAAGAACAACACCACGGCAGACTTCCTCAGCAGGGAAAGTCTAAACCCAGGAGAATGGAAGCTATCACCCACAGCCTTCAAGATGATAGTGAATCGGTGGGGGACTCCAGACATGGACCTTCTAGCAAGCAGATCCAATGCTCAAGTACCCAGATACTTCAGCCGCAGGCGGGATCCGCAGGCCCAGGGGATCGACGCCCTGGTACAGGCCTGGCCATCGGGGACCCTGCTGTACGCCTTCCCTCTGTGGCCCTTGCTGGGCGCAATCATTCACAAGATCCAGCGGCACAGGGGGCTAGTTTTTCTGGTGGACCCGGACTGGCCAAGAAGACTTTGGTATGCAGACATGAGAAGACTACTGGCAGGGAATCCACTATCCCTGCCTCCACACAGAGACCTGCTACAACAAGGTCCCATCCTCCACGAGGATCCAGCTCAATTCTCTCTTACGGTCTGGCCATTGAGAGGGCCCGCCTGGGAAAAAGGGGATACTCGGGGGCAGTAATAGATACCCTCCTCCGAGCATGCAAATTCTCCACATCTCTAACATACATAAGGATCTGGAGAGTCTTTGAGGCCTGGTGCGAAGACCACAATGTCAAACCACGCTCCTCTAAAGTTCCTGTGATTCTGGAATTCCTACAGAATGGACTACAGAAGGGTCTGTCCCTCAACTCCATCAAGGTACAGGTAGCCGCATTGTCATGCTACGGCTCCAGGAGCGAGGACGACAGCATAGCCTCGCACCCAGATGTATCACGCTTCCTGAAAGGAGTCAAACACATTTGCCCACCACTAAAGTGGCCAGTGCCCCTGTGGAACCTCAACCTCGTCTTGGAGTTCCTAGCGGGACCCGCCTTCAGACCCCTCAGAGGCCTGTCCCTCCGTCTGTTAACCTTGAAGACTGTGTTCTTGCTGGCCGTGTGTTCGGCTCGCCGCATCTCAGAGCTACAGGCATTGTCCTGCCGTGAGCCGTTCCTCAGACTCACCCCGGGGACCATTCAGCTATGCACGGTTCCCTCCTTCCTCCCCAAAGTGGTCTCACACTTTCACCTTAACCAAACCATCTCACTACCTACGATGGATGGTTTGAAGAAGTCGGAAGAAGCCCGTAGTCTACGCCATCTCAACATCGGCAGGCTCCTATCCAGATACCTGGAAATGTCGGAACCAGTACGAAAGACGGACCACCTTTTCGTCCTTCACAGCGGGAAGAGGCAAGGGGAAGCGGCCTCATGGGCAACCATTTCCCGCTGGATCAAGGAAGTCATCAAGGCGGCCTACGTAGAAGCAGGAAAACCACCATCTCTACAGGTCAAGGCCCATTCTACCAGAGCCCAGGCGGTTTCCTGGGCAGAAACTAGAATGCTGTCACCTGCCGAGATCTGCAGGGCGGCAACATGGTCCTCCATCCATACCTTCTCCAGATTCTACCATCTGGATGTTCAGGCTCGGGAGGACACAACATTTGCAAGGGCAATCCTAAGTGGGCCACGGGCAGCCTCCCACCCAGTTCGGGAGTAGCTTTTATACATCCCATTGGTCCTGAGTCCATCTGCTACACGCTAGGAAATGGAGAAATTACTTACCTGATAATTTCGTTTTCCTTAGTGTAGACAGATGGACTCAGCATCCCACCCTTGGCTGCCGTTATGCATGGTTTTTCAACGAATCAAGGGTAAGCCATGTTTTCATTTACCTAGGGCATCCACCCTGCCGGGTGTCAACGCTTTCCAGTTGAGTACACTGGCGGTCTGCAGCTATAGTCAATCAACCAGTTCAAGTTAATCAAGTTAATCAAGTTTTTAACGTTCTAACAAAGTTATTTAAGTTATCCATATTAAGTTAATCAATCAGTCAGTCACACATATATCCACAATGCTTTTCAAGGAAGAATACTGAAGCACTTCACTTCCTGCAGGGGTATATGTACTAGGGGCTGACGTCAGATTGAAATCTGATCCGTCTCCAACTGCTAACAGGAGTACACTATACCCATTGGTCCTGAGTCCATCTGTCTACACTAAGGAAAACGAAATTATCAGGTAAGTAATTTCTCCAATTGTGAATTTTACATCTGATTTTATTAGATTTTAATCAAGCATGAGGTTGGTTATGCCCTTTTTAGAGGTATTTGTGTTAGATTTCTTGCTTTTTAAAAAAATATTTAGTGACTTGCTTAGTATTCAATTTATATAACAATACTAATCAAATAGAGATCTCCCCAAGTGTTACCCTAGTAATACTCCCAAAAACACACCTGGCATATATGAATTTTTTAGGCACTCTCTGTTGCTCACTTCAAATAATTGTACCATTGGCACACCAAAAGAAAAATTTTTGAGAGGAAAGAGGATGGTTTCATACGTTTGTCAATAGGCAACCCTCCTTCGGGATTCTTTACGAAGCAATAGACATTGAGACAGTTCAAAGCTAAGTAAAATTCAGCTATTTGTCTGATGGTTTAATATACAAGTAAGAAGTGTGGCTTCACGTGAAGATATTACATGGACATAAGTCAAAATAAGTTAAAATAAAAAAATAAAAAGAACCATTAGCAATGGTAACATGGAATAGACTTAGTTTTTGGGTACTTGCCAGGTTCTTATGGCCTGGATTGGCCACTGTTGGAAACAGGTGCTGGGCTTGATGGACCCTTGGTCTGACCTAGTATGGCATTTTCTTATGTTCTTATGTTCTTAACAGAGGTAACCTGTTGCCCACTTTCAAAAAATTTTTTTAAATTCATATTTTCGATAAAAGAAAGGGAGGACAGAGGGTGAGTTAATGATTAAAAAGGAAGGCACCGAAGGAGGGTTGCCTATTGACAAACGTATGAAACCAGCCTCTTTCCTCTCAAAAAATTTTCTTTTGGTGTGCCGATGGTACAATTATTTGAAGTGAGCAACAGAGAGTGCCTAAAAAATTCATATATGCCAGGTGTGTTTTTGGGAGTAGTATTCAATTTAGGCAACTGTTGTATTTTATATATTCTTTTTTTTTTTGTTTATATTCATTGTATTTATATTAATTTTGTGTGAATTTTGTGCATTTGCTTGTATTATGAATTTTGCTTCATGTGATGTTTTAAACTGTTGTATCCCACCGAAAGTGCTTTTTCAATGTGTTTTGGCAGGAGAAAAGTCAAAATAAACAAATTATATGATCATCTGCATTGTTTTTTTTTTTTTTTTTGTTTTTTTTAATTCAATTTAAACAAAATGTTTCTATTTAAAAGTGCAGTGATCTAACACACGTACTCACACACTCATGCTCTCACATACTCTTGGTGGCTGGTGGGAAGTGAACATTTAAAGGTTGCTGTGGTTTGTTTTTTTCTGTGTTCTTAAAACTTTTTATATAAAATTCCATTCCATATTCAGGAAACTGATGAACATAAGTGAGATCTATGTTGGTTGGTTGTCCTAGGATGCTCAGATAGATGGAATGCTCTTACATTGCTTACATTCTGTTCATGTTTCAAACCAGTTTTGTGATGTGGTAAGCATAAGACATGCCATCCTGTTTCCTATTCTGTCACCCAGTAATTGTTAGACAAGGCCGCCCTTACCCACAGCTCCTGGTTTCCTGTGACAGTTCAGATTAAATTTTGCAGGTAGATTTAAAAATAGATGGCAGTTAAAAATCTGTGGTGTATTTAAATGTAACTGTTCATTATTTAATATGCACAATGTCAATGTTATTGGAAATCTTACTTTTTAAATACTTCCTTAAGTAACTAATATTAGAAAACTAAATTTAGTTATGTGAGTGAATATTTTTTGTTCATTTTTTCTTTTCTCTTTCAATTCTTCCTTATTTTTTATCTCCTACTTCCTTCCTTTCTCCTCTGTCTTCCTCTCTTACCTCACCCTTTACTTACTACAAGTCCATGCACGCAGTGGTATAAAACCAAGTGTGGATTACCTGTATTGAAAAAATGGAGCCAATCGGCAACAGTATTCATCACTACCCCAATCTCTTCTTTTTTTCTCCCCCTCCAGCTGTCTAATTCTTTATTGCCTTCCTTCCTTCCTTTCCCTTTTTTCTTCTACTTATCAGCACATACCTCTGGTGTCTCCTTTGATTTTCTCTTCTCCTATTTTCCACACAGTTGTTAACCGCCTCCTTTTCTCCCCCTGGACACAGACTTCCTCCTTGCCCATCCTGTTTGCTGACCTTTTCTTTCTCTCCAACTCTAGTCACTGGCTTTCTATCCTTTTTTTTTTTTTTTGTTTCGTATCTGCTGTCTGGATGCCACATGACTGTTGATTTGAGGTGCACGAAGTCTTGTAACTCTCATTTGAAAGCAATTTTACTACCAACTCGTATGCTTCACGAGCAATAGAGCTGCAAGGCATCCATTTTTCCAGGTGACATTCTCTTTCTCAACTCTCGAGTCTGTCGTGAGCTGTTTAGAACAGCTGGTTACTCCTGAGCCCTGGCTTGTCTTTCCTGCACCAGCCCAGCAGTCAGGTACTGTGACAAGGATGATTTGAGGATTTAGCACCATGGAGATAAAGCGTTTTATCTGTCTGCAAGCTGTCACCAGTCCATTGGCCCTGTATAGTGGTCTCCTAACTGTATTGACATTTACAGTATTGTGCTTTTGCCTTCTTATTACTAGGATTATCAGACACCAGAGAACTTGTACAATCAGATGTCCAGATTAACTGTACATTCCTTGTTTTGTGAGCAGAGTGCTTATAACAAGAGAAGGAAATGAACCTCCTATATGCATTTCTGTAGAGGAGTTTTTCCCCTCGTCTGGTTTTTACTTTTTGAGAGAGAAAAAAGAGAATTAAATATTAGTCCATGGGTACTTTAGTTCAAAAGTTTTCTCTAGTCTCTTGACAGAAGGGAACATTATCAAAATGTAAAAAATGTAATAGATGCAGCAAATTCTGTTTCTCCTGTGATGTAAGAGATGTCATCTCACTAGATCTGTGTACATATTTTTTTCGCTTCACTTTACTGTCCTATTGTCCCAACTGCTGTTTACCCATAATCTTAAGTAAGAAAATCCTAAACTTACTCTCTTCTTTGATATAATAAGTTGGAACTTAAGAGCATACTTATTGATTGTACTTGCAATGTTGCCTTTGCTTAGCAGATTTTGTATTTTTTAAATGCATGTTAGATTCAGTGATTGTTTTAAGTTCAAAATGTTGATTACCTGATTGATTTGAATCAGATATTATATTTGTTAGGAAGCAAGTTGATGGTAGAATGGTTGCTTCTTTTTTTTTGTCATAGTATTTATGCCACTATAGTGGGAACTTCATTTCTGTAGCTGGCTTTAACAGAGTTGGTGTCTCAAATGATGTTTGTAAATTTTTTTTTTCTCCCTAGGGAAAAGAGTGAGTGCCCAGATAAACTGTGAAAAGCAGTAGCTACCACAGCTGCAATGCATGATATTCTAGAATTATATATTCAAAAGGATTTTTGTCTAATTGCAGACAAAATCTTTGTGAAAGTTAGGCACATCAAGTTTTTTTTTAGCTCTCAACCATTGTTGTATAGCATAGCCAAGGAACAAAAGTAACTTAAAGCTTTTTGTATCCTAAATACCCTTTGAACAGGTGCTAAGGTACAGTAGCACTACCTCCCTCGAGGTGGAGCTGATAAGATGGATAGAGCCAAGGTTTCCTCTAATTTCTTTAAGCTGCTGCCTGTGAAGTCAAATATTTGTTTGGCACTTCCCTTATAAAATAGATTTTTATCATTCACCTTTGGTAAAAGTTTCTGATCTCTAGAGGTGACAATCTATTTTCAGACATATTTTGGCACATATTCAGGGAGTAACACTGCTATATGATGCAGAATCATTTTTCAATTCTGAGCAGAGCTGTTTGGGTTTCTCTCTACATACCTGCCACCAACTCTCATCGTACAGTGGAAAAGAGAAAAACACAGGATGACTATTGCTGAAGAAACATCTAATGGTGACTTGGTAATTATTAGTTTTTCCCCTTAAGTGTTGGTAATGGCTTCGTATACGTACAATGACTGATTTTTAAAAGAGTCAAGACTGGATGTGCTGCTTTCTGTTCTCTGCCTTTGTAGTATAACAAGGTAAGCTTTGCAGATTTACCTGTATTTAATAAGGATGGTTAGGACATAGAAGCTTAGTCCCATAGTTTATGAAATTTAGCATCTGGAAGGGATGGGGTTTTTGTTATGTACTTTCAGTTACTATGCCACAGTTTAATAGAGAAAAGCCTTTGGTCTTTGTTATTATTTTCATAGGTTGACAATGTTCCAGTCTGATCTCCCTCCACTTTTCTAGTAGTTCTGCTCTTACAGCAATACTACTGGTTTATTTTTCTAGTATGTATGAAGACAGATGCCTTTTAATTTTCAGTCCTGCTGGCTCAAAAACTGCATGTATGAAAAGAATGTACGCTAACTTAGTCTATTATTGCTGGATCCTATCCCATATTTTTGGAATTTTTTGAATAAGTAACAGTTCATTGAATGAATTTTTAATCTTGTCCAACAGCATTTTCATGCCTTGTATGGATTTTTATAAACCAACGGCTTTTTATTTTTGTAACTGTACAGCAAATGATCCTGAGTGTTAAAACCGGCTATAGAATTTCAGAAACCAGGAATTAGGTTGCTTTTATATGGTCCCCAGTGACATCAGATGAATTAACTGAGAGCTCTAAGAGGGTCATAACTTCTTATTTAGGAATATATTGTTGTAGATTTTAAGCAAAAACATGAAAAGGTCATTTGAAACTACTTTTGCTGCTCAAAAGTAGGGGGAAGAAGCTTTAAAAGAAAAGTCCAAGAATTGAGTACATGGGGAAATATGGCAATCTTGGTTTGTTTGAGAGGCACCATTATTTGTGCTGTTAGTCTAGACTTAATCAGTTGACTTGTGAGCCTTTTCCATTTTAAATCTGTTGTTTAAATTTAAGTGCAGTCAGTAAAGTAGATGGTATTGGTTGTTCCCACATATAAGCTGTCAAGAAATTGAGCCACCACTAGTAGAATAATTAATATCCACTATTAAAGAATCTTGTGTGTACCAACTAGTTTCTATGAATTTTCACTGAAAAATATATGGAACCCCATACATTTATTTAATAATATTTATGAATCGCTTTACTGACTTAAAAGATTTACTTGGTTTTGTTCCTCCTTATGATCAGGTCTCTGTATATCATATGTTTGAATTTATGTACATAAAATATAAGGTCCAAGTCATTTTGACTCTTTGTATTTCTATATTACTGACACTGTCAATGTTTCAAAAAATATGGCATCTCTGCTTCAGGGAAATTTGCTCCAGTAGTGTTTCTGCATTTGAACAAACCACGCTATTATAGGCTCCTTGTCAGGCAATCAGCGCACCATGCAAGTCCAGGGGAGAGGGTGGGGCAAGTTATGGGAGCTGGTTCCTCCTTTGATGATGGACCCACTCTGACTTGCTATGTCATTGGACGAGAACCAGCCCCCGAAGCTTGTCCTGCTCCTCTCCTGGACTTGTGCAGTGTGCCAGTTGTCCAGATGAGGAGCTTGTCACTTACTGCATGGTTTGTTTAAAATTAAGAACGCAGAACTGGAGTATAGAAATAGTAAAGTTGGACTTTATATTTTATGTGCAATATCCCAAGCACTCCACAAATCTGGCCTATGTGGAAGAGTGGCAAGAAAGAATCCATTACTCAAAAAAAGTCAACCTTTAATCCTGTGTCTTTTTTTCCAGAAAGCTTGGGCATTATTCATGGGTCATAAAATATGGATATTTCTAGATATGTGCAGGACCGTAGATAAAAATGTCTAGCTATGCATCATGAGGCCATAGCTCTTGATGCAAGGTTGTTTTTTTTTGTGTGTAAAAGTTTACAAACAATATCTAATGTCAAATAGATATTGTTTGATCTCTCTCAGTTGTAGTCTTTCATAGATTTTAAGAATGCAGACGTGTTGGGATCCTTGCTTCCTGATGTGTTAAGAAGATGGGCTTGAGGAGGGTGGATTTGGTATGGTCAGCCATTTTTGATTTGAATGGAGGTATGCTCTCTTGAATAGATTTTCTCTTAATTTGTTTTCTTATATTACTCCCTGTTTTGTTTTGTTTTCTTTGCCCTACCCTTCCTTCTGATTTTGGCCTTCTGAAAATACGGAGTATATTAATATTATTATTATTTTTAAATTATTAGTATTTTCCAAATGAGTACTTTTTTCTTTGCAGGGTGATGCTAGCATGAAATTTTATAGTTCAATAAATCTTCAAAAATCAATGGCAATACCCCTCAATTTACAATACCCAAAAAATAATTTTGAACATGTGAGGGAAACTGTAAGATACAGTAATGGATTATTAATTGATTCTTAAAATCCCAGGAGTCGGTATCAGAGTATTCAGTGCTTCAATCTCCTGGGCTCCTACCCACAAAAAATAATGAACAGGAAGAAGTAAATGACGTTAACAAAGTGCAAGTAAATGAGAGGGGCTGTAGCCCTTTGTGGGCAGGAGCCCAGGAGATTAAAGCACTGAATACTCTGATACCGACTCCCGGGATTTTAACAATCAATTAATAATCCATTATTGTATCTTACAGTTTCCCTCATGTTCAAAATTATTTTTTGGGTATACTTCAATAAATAACATAAAAATACCTGACCTTGAATCCTGTTTTTTAAAAGTATGCAAAGAAACTTAGAGAAGATAAGGCCATCGCGGAAAGATTAAATGATTTCTTTGCTTCGGTGTTTACTGAAGAGGATGTTGGGGAGGTACCCGTAATGGAGAAGGTTTTCATGGGTAATGATTCAGATGGACTGAATCAAATCACGGTGAACCTAGAAGATGTGGTAGGCCTGATTGACAAACTGAAGAGTAGTAAATCACCTGGACCGGATGGTATACACCCCAGAGTTCTGAAGGAACTAAAAAATGAAATTTCAGACCTATTAGTAAAAATTTGTAACTTATCATTAAAATCATCCATTGTACCTGAAGACTGGAGGATAGCAAATGTAACCCCAATATTTAAAAAGGGCTCCAGGGGCGATCCGGGAAACTACAGACCGGTTAGCCTGACTTCAGTGCCAGGAAAAATAGTGGAAAGTGTTATAAACATCAAAATCACAGAACATATAGAAAGACATGGTTTAATGGAACAAAGTCAGCATGGCTTTACCCAGGGCAAGTCTTGCCTCACAAATCTGCTTCACTTTTTTGAAGGAGTTAATAAACATGTGGATAAAGGTGAACCGGTAGATATAGTATACTTGGATTTTCAGAAGGCGTTTGACAAAGTTCCTCATGAGAGGCTTCTAGGAAAAGTAAAAAGTCATGGGATAGGTGGCGATGTCCTTTCGTGGATTGCAAACTGGCTAAAAGACAGGAAACAGAGAGTAGGATTAAATGGGCAATTTTCTCAGTGGAAGGGAGTGGACAGTGGAGTACCTCAGGGTTCTGTGTTGGGACCCTTACTGTTCAATATATTTATAAATGATCTGGAAAGAAATACGACGAGTGAGATAATCAAATTTGCAGATGACACAAAATTGTGCAGAGTAGTTAAATCACAAGCAGATTGTGATAAATTGCAGGAAGACCTTGTGAGACTGGAAAATTGGGCATCCAAATGGCAGATGAAATTTAATGTGGATAAGTGCAAGGTGATGCATATAGGGAAAAATAACCCATGCTATAATTACACGATGTTGGGTTCCATATTAGGTGCTACAACCCAAGAAAGAGATCTAGGTGTCATAGTGGATAACACATTGAAATCGTCGGTTCAGTGTGCTGCGGCAGTCAAAAAAGCAAACAGAATGTTGGGAATTATTAGAAAAGGAATGATGAATAAAACGGAAAATGTCATAATGCCTCTGTATCGCTCCATGGTGAGACCGCACCTTGAATACTGTGTACAATTCTGGTCGCCGCATCTCAAAAAAGATATAATTGCGATGGAGAAGGTACAGAGAAGGGCTACCAAAATGATAAGGGGAATGGAACAACTCCCCTATGAGGAAAGACTAAAGAGGTTAGGACTTTTCAGCTTGGAGAAGAGACGACTGAGGGGGGATATGATAGAGGTGTTTAAAATCATGAGAGGTCTAGAACGGGTAGATGTGAATCTGTTATTTACTCTTTCGGATAGTAGAAGGACTAGGGGACACTCCATGAAGTTAGCATGGGGCACATTTAAAACTAATCGGAGAAAGTTCTTTTTTACTCAACGCACAATTAAACTCTGGAATTTGTTGCCAGAGAATGTGGTTCGTGCAGTTAGTATAGCTGTGTTTAAAAAAGGATTGGATAAGTTCTTGGAGGAGAAGTCCATTACCTGCTATTAAGTTCACTTAGAGAATAGCCACTGCCATTAGCAATGGTTACATGGAATAGACTTAGTTTTTGGGTACTTGCCAGGTTCTTATGGCCTGGATTGGCCACTGTTGGAAACAGGATGCTGGGCTTGATGGACCCTTGGTCTGACCCAGTATGGCATTTTCTTATGTTCTTATGTTCTTAACACTTGGGAGTTCTGCAACCATGTGGCAAAATATTTTGTGATGTGATGAAAATAAACTAGAACCTTTGGGCCTGAATACAAAGCATTATTATGTTTGGTGCACATCCAACACAGCACATAATCCAGAGAACACCATCCCTATGGTTAAGCATGGTGTATCCGCATGATGTTATGGGGATGTTTCTCATTGGCAGGGTGTGCAGCACAAGTTGGGACAGAAAGGACAATTAATGGAGAAAAGAACAGAAAAGTTTGTGAGGAAAACCTGCCTTCTGCAAGAAAGCTGAAACTGGGATGTAAGTTCACCTTTCAGCATGACAGTGAGCCAAAGACCACAGCCAAAGCTACACTGGAGTGGCAAAGGTATGAAAAAGTAAATATCCTGCAGTGACCCCATTAGTCACTAACTCAATCCAGTTGAACATCTGTGGCATGATTTGAAGATTGCTATCCATCAGAGCTCCACCAAGAAATTGACAGAGCTTGAACAGTTCTGTAACAAAGAATGGTCTAACATTGACAAATCCTAGGTATGAAAGGTTGGTGGAGACCTGTCACAGCAGTAATTGCTGCCTTAGGTGCTTCCACCAAGTATTGACTCTAGGGAGTGCAGACTTATCCAGTTGTTGGATTTTGGTTTTGTTTTTTCTCCTAAGACAAGCAAGATGGTAGTCCTCACACACGGATGACATCATCAGATGGAGCCCAGCATGGAAAACTTATGTCAAAGTTTCTAGAACTTTGACTACGCACTCTGAGCATGCCCAGCATACCCTAATCCACGCGGCCATGCGGGATCCCTCTTCAGACTCTTTATTTTCTGCGGAGCTTTTGCTTCGCGGTTTGTGAGCTCATGCTCTTTAAGCTAAAAAAAACACCTAAGAGTGGAAAACTTTTGCCAATTCATCAGTGTTTTTCTTGGTTTTTCTCGAATCGGGTCCCTCTTCAGTTCCCCTTGCTTGCCCTTGACACTGGCAGGGCCCTCCATTCTGTCTGTGCCGCTGGTGGATAGCGGTGCCGGGGACCAACTGCTGTTGGTCTCCTCCAGGTCGAGGAAGTTGGGTTCGTCATTGTCAAACTCTGCACTGGGGAAAGAACAGGCTTCGCAGCAAGGGAAGCCAAGGAAGCATTGGCACCAGTTGCCCTTGATTCTCAGGTTGGCTCCGGTGCTTGCCGTGATGCCACCAAAGTGACCCTGTGGCGAGGAGAGCCTATTCTCCATCGATGCCGGGGGTCTGCGATGGTCTCCATTAGTCCTGATGTGAGTTGCTGATCCACCTCGAGGTTCTGAGGAAGATCTGGCCTGCGTTCCAGTCCATTTTGGTATTGGCAACCTTTGAGGAGGAGTTAGTGCAGAATCCAGCTGGCGGTCAATAGGGTGCTGCGGGGCATCGAGCCAGTGGCACCGACAGTATCTGTGCCCAGGCTTTCCCTGCTGGAACTGCTGCTGTAGTGTCTCAAAGTACTCATTGGTTTCTTACCGACCCAGCTTGCATCTGTTCCTGGGCAGCAATTGGTGCTTGGTGGGGTACCAATGCTGCTCCTGACCGATGAGGTGGTCGTCACTGGTTCCTCCAAGGAGGAAGCCTTGTCAGTACCAACGGCGTTACCATGGCCTGTAGCCTCCCATCCAGCTTTGCTGGGGCCAGCAGCAGTGCCATCGGTGCCCACACCCCTTGATGAAGGCAGACCACCTAGGGTCTCATCCCCTATAGATTACAGCGAGGATGATGCACCTTATGATCCCTGGGGGGGGGGGGGGGGAATGACACTGGGGTCCTCCATGGAGGACTTGGAGGCTCTCCCCTAGCAGCCATCTCTTCCAGAAGAGTGAAAGAGATCTTCCCCCTGAGGACCTGACCTTTGCAGTTTTGTGTGGGCGATGGCGGAGGCCATCCCATTTCAATTGATGACTGAGGAGGATGCCCGGCACAAGATGCTGAGATGCTTCAGTTTGTGGCGGTCCTGATGTACGAAATCTTTGAGTTGCTGTTGAGGATTTGGGAACACCCCCTCACAGTTCCTCCTGTCAACTGGAAGGCGGACGGGGTTTACCTCGTCCAACAGGCTACCAGATTTGAGAAATGTCAGTTGGCATACCAATCGGTAGTGGTCGAATCCGCTCTCAAGAAGGCCAAGCGTTCTCAGACCCATGCCTTGGCACCCCCAGGACGGGATCACAGAGTGCTGGATGCCCTTGGGAGGAAAGCTTTTCAGGGGACTATGCTCATTTTCAGCATTGCCTCCTATTAGCTCTACATGAGCTAATACTCTCGCAACCTCTGGAAGCAGGTGCAGGAGGTGGCTGAGTGGCTGCCTCATCAGCAGCAAGACACCTTTTTGTCACTGGTACGTCAGGGCCTGGAGTGCGGAAAACATGAAGTGTACTCCACCTACGATGTTTTTGAGATGGCAGTGAGAGTCTCTGTGGCGGGAATTGGCACTTGCAGAATGGCATGGCTGTGGGCCTCAGATCTCTGACCAGAGGTACAGGAAAGCCTTGCTGACCTGCCATGTACTGGAGAGAATCTCTTCAGAGACAAGTTGAGGAACATGGTGGCCCAGTAGCGGGATTGCTATGAGACTCTCAAGCAACTGTCCGCAAGCACTTCACATCCGTGCTTCTCAGCCAGGAGGTTGGCAAGGGCAGAGGAAGTCTTTCTACCGCTAAAGGAAGTACTATACTAAGCCCACTCGCTCCCATTCCCGGAGGGTGAGCTCCTGTGGCCATCCCAGGTAGCAGTGAGCTCCCAAGCCCCAACCAGTGCCCCAGTCAAATCCCAGGATAGATTTTTGACTGGATTGTGGGGAGCATAAGCTAGCCACCTGTACCCGAGATGCTGGGCTCCTGGTTGGGGGCAGGCTATGGTTTTTCGTGGACCGGTGACCCAGTGTAACCTCAGACCAGTGGGTATTATCCTTCATCCGCCAGGAGTACCGATTGAGCCTATTGGGTGTCCCTCCAAATTTTCCTCCGTGCCTGTCTTGGGGCCCAGTAGTGTATTAGGAGGTACTGATAAGGGAGCTCTCCACCCTCTTAATGGCCAGAGCAGTCGAGCTTGTCTCACCAAGGCAAAGAGTACGAGGATTCTACTCCCGGTACTTCCTGATTCCAAAGAGAGCAGGGGGACTCCGACCCATCCTAGACCTAAGGGCCTTGAACAGGTTTCTGAAAAGAGAAAAGTTCAAGATGGTTTCCCTGGGCACCCTGATTCCCCTCCTGCAAAAAGGGGACTGGCTATGCTCTCTTGATTTAAAGGATGCATACACTCACATCGAGATCTCTTCAGATCACAGGAAGTATCTTCGATTTGTGGTGGGGAAAACAGCACTTCCAGTACAGTGTGTTGCCGTTCAGGCTAGCATCGGCCCCACGTATCTTTACAAAGTATCTGGTCATGGTGGGGGCCTCCGTAGACTGGGAGTGCATGTTTTTCCCTTATCTGGACAATTGGCTGGTCAAGAACACCTCTTGGCAGAGGCAGATTGGTCCTGGTGCTTGACCGTCTGGGTGCTGGAGTCACTAGGGTTTATAATCAACTACCTGAAGTCTCACCTCAGTCTGTCACCTCATTTGGACTTTATAGGAGCCCTGCTAGACATGGCTCAGGCCAAGGCCTTCCTGTCGCGCTCTAGGGAGTCACTGTCTATCTGGAATGGAGAACGTGATAGCGGACAGACTGAGTCGAGCTTTCAGACCTCATGAATGGTCACTAGACCAGGGAGTTGAACTGGCTCTTTTGCCTCTGGAGACTCCCAGATGTGGACCTGTTTGTGTCCTCCTTCAACAGGAAGGTGACTCAGTTCTACTTCCTGTTTAGGTCAGATGGCGAACCAGCCTCTGACACCTTTGCTCGCCATTGGGGCGAGGATCTTCCGTACGTGTATCTTCCATTCTCACAGGACAAGCAGGATGGTTGTCCTCACAAATGGGTGACATCGAGGATGGAGCCCACCACGGAAAACTTCTGTCAAAGTTTAAACAGAACTTTGACTGGCCCCTACTGGGCATGCCCAGCAAGGCACTGACCCTGCAGCCAGCAGGGGTCTCCCTCCAGTCTTCTTTTTTCCGCGCAGCAGCTGCCACGCGGTGAAAGGAGCTCTCTTACCACGTTCCTGACAGGAATTCGGTTTTTTCTTTCCGAAGAAAATTTGCCCCTCAGGGGTCTCCCTTCGACAAATTTTTGTCACCTTCGCGGAATCCGGTAAGTTTTTTCCGATTTTCATCGACTGCCGTCGATTTTGGCCCTTGAGGCCTGTTGGCACTTACCGATCCCGCGGCTAAATTTGGCCCTAGGCCATGGCGACGGGGTTCCGTCGTTGTCCGGATTGCACCCGGACTATGTCCATCACAGACCCCCATAGGGTCTGTGTTCTGTGTTTGGGAAGTGAGCATGATGTCCTGACTTGCACTAAATGTGCCCTAATGACACCTAAGGGTCGTAAAGCCAGGATGGAGAAGATGGGGCTCCTCTTCCATGCACCCACCCCAACACCATCGATAGCATCGACGTCATCGGAACCGGCACCGTCGAAGTTGCACCACCACCGTCAACCCTCCGGTGACCGTCCACCACCGATGACTTCTCGGCCGTCGACTCCTGTCCCCTCCCCGGATGGGCGAGGAGATCGGAAGGACAAGCATCGCCATCGGCGGCACAAGTCTCGGCCCATCGAGGATCCACAGCCATCGACCTCTGAACAGGCCGAGCCACCGACAAAAAAGCCTCGGTCAGACCTGGCACCGTCCACGTCTCGTTCGCAGGCATTGAGGAAACCCTTATTTTATTTATTTATTTGTGTTTTTCTATACCGGCATTCACGGGAGTACGTATCATGTCGGTTTACATAAAACAAGGGGTGATCAATACATTATAACATACATAACTAAAACATAAGAGTATACATTACAGTAGTATAAAACAAGTGCACGGAAGAGAAAGTTACAATAAACAGGGGTTATTCTAACTGGGATTAGAGTTAAAGGAAAGATAAACAAGTTTAATAAGAATTAAAACATTGTAGTGATTGGTTTGTAGTGATTGATTCCGTTTGGAAGGGAATGTTCAATTAAGTAATTGTTCTTTTAAATAAATATTTTATTTGATAGAAAATGTTCAGTATTGCTGTATTAGATTTTGCTGCAATTGCTGGAAGTGAATCCTTAAGGGTCTGGAAATGCTTCATGAACAGCCATGTTTTCAGTCTCTTTCTGAAGGTTAGGAGACATGGTTCCTGTCTTAATTCTAAGGGGATTGAGTTCCATAGTGGGGGACCTGCTGTGGAGAAGGCCCGATCTCTCAATGTTATATGTTGGGTGGTATTGTTGTGTGGTACCTGTAGATATTCTCTATAAGCTTCTCTGATGGGTCTATTGGAGGAGTGTTTTTTGAGAGCTATTTGTAGATCGAGTGGAGCCAGCCCATGGATATTCTTGTAGATTGTGGTGAGGGACTTATGAATTATTCTATAATGGATTGGTAACCAGTGAAGGTCTTTGAGGACTGGTGTAATGTGATCTCTTCTCCTTTTGTTTGTTAGTATTCTTGCTGCCGTGTTCTGTATCAATTGGAGAGGTTTAGTATGTGCTGATGGGAGGCCTAGAAGAATCGAGTTGCAGTAATCAATTTTAGCAAATATTATTGCTTGGAGCACTGTTCTATAGTCATGGAAGTGAAATAGGGGTTTTATCCTTTTTAATACGTGCAGTTTGTGGAAGCAGTCTTTGGTTGTTTGGTTGATAAATGATTTAAAATTTAATCGGTTGTCTATGGAAACTCCTAAATCTCTTACTTTTGAGGTTTGCAAGTTGGCTGGAGGGTTTGTAGTGATTTTGCAATTGTCTGGAGAGATTAGAATGAATTCGCTTTTTGATTGGTTTAGAATTAAATTTAAGCTGGATAAGAGATCGTTTATTTCATGAGAACAATTTTCCCAAAGTTCTAGAGCTTTAGTGATGGATTCTTTAATGGGGATCAGAATCTGGACATCGTCGGCAAATATGAAGTGTTTAAGGTTCAATTTGTTTAGCAATTGGCAAAGCGGGAGAAGGTATAAGTTGAAAAGTGTCGGTGAAAGGGAGGAACCCTGAGGAACTCCTTGCGAAGATGGGTATCTGGGGGATTCTTTGTTGTGAATTTTAACCTTGAAACCTCTGTTTTCTAAGAATGTCTTGAACCATGTTAGTGCTGATCCTGCAATACCGATGTTCGCCAGTTGTTTTAGTAATATGGCGTGGTTGACAGTATCGAACGCTGCAGATAGGTCCAATAGAATCAGAAGGAAGGCCTGTCCTTTGTCTAGGCCCAATATAATGTAGTCAGTCAGTGAAATGAGAAGGGATTCGGTGCTTGATGCCTTTCTGAAACCAAATTGAGTAGGGAATAGAATTCCGTGTTCCTCTATGTAATCCGATAGTTGTGTGTTGACTAGTTTCTCCATCACCTTGGCAATGAAAGGCAGATTTGAGATTGGACGGAAGCTGTTGGGATCATTGGGGTCCAAGTTAGGCTTCTTAAGGAGCGGTTTGATGGATGCTAGTTTGAGGTTGTCTGGATAGAAACCCTGGGTGAATGAGCAGTTTATGATGTCTGCTAGGGTTTTGGTTATGGTGTCCGGGATTAGCAGTAGTAATTTTGACGGGATCTGGTCTAATGGATGCGATGAGGGTTTCATTTTTTTAAGAAGTGTTTGGATCTCTGAGGAAGTGGTGAGTTCAAGAGATTGGAGGGAAATGTCTTTATTATGGAGTACGTAATTGCTAGCTGGTGAGCCTGTATTAGACTTTAATTGTGATAGCAGGTTCGTGATTTTCTTACTGAAGAAGAGTGCCAGCTCATCAGCTTTTGTTTGAGCTTGGTTAGGTGGTATGTCAGAAGGGTTTTCATGAGTTAGATTGGAGACAAATGTGAATAGCGCTTTAGAGTCGAATATAATGTTATGAATCTTTTGAGCGTAGAAGTCCCTTTTTGTTTTTAGAGTGGAGCTCTTGTATGAATGGAGGGCGAGTTTGTATGTAGAAAGTGTAGTGGGGGAAGGAGCTTTCCGCCATTTACTTTCTTTTTGACGTAGGTTAAGTTTAAGGCTTTTGAGTTCGTTAGAAAACCATGGCTGCCTTTTTGATGCACCTTGTTTGACTTTTTTTGTTATCCATGGACACAGTTTGTTTGCCACAGATTCTGTTATGTTGGACCAGGAATTTACGGCTGTATTAGGTGATGTGACATCTATGTGTGAGAGTTCCGTGATTAGATGATTGCTGAGTTCATCCGAGGGGCATACTTTTCTGTAAAGAAATGAGTGTTGAGGGGAGTGTTTATTGTTCGTTTGGGTCATTGAGAAGGTGGTGGAGATTAAAGAATGGTCTGACCAGGGAACTTTTTGGCATGTGGGTTGTACTGTATGTGTAATACCTGGGTTCACAAAGATTAGGTCCAGTGTGTGACCAGCTTTGTGGGTGGGTTCATTGATTATTTGTTTGAATCCCATTGCAGACATGGCTGTAAGAATGGTTTCGCAGCTGGTTGAGAGTGTGGGGTTATCAACGTGCAGGTTGAAATCTCCTAGGATTATCGTTGGGAAGTCTGGTTTTAGATATGAAGCTAAGATTTCTAGGAATGGTGATGGATCTGCTTCTAGAAGTCCTGGGGGGGCATATACTAGAAGGATTAGTAGAGAGTCTGATTTGAAAAGACCTGTTTCCAATTTCGAGTCAGATTTGATTGGGTGCTGAGAGAATCTAAGATCTTTCTTAGCTGCTAAGAGAATGCCCCCACCCCTTTTTTTCTGTCGTGGGATAGAGAAAAAGTCGTAAGTCTGAGTTGGTAGTTGGTTAATTAATGCTATATCTGTAGATTTAAACCATGTTTCTGTTATAGCACATAGGTCTGGGTTTGCATCTAGGAGAAGATCATTTAAAATCAGAGATTTCTTGGATAGTGATTGAGCATTAAATAGAATCAGTGAGAACAGAGTGAATCCTAGAAGTTGTGTGATTGGAGTAATCATGATGGGGATGAGGGATTTGTAGGTTCGTTGATTGTAGAGTATGTTTGGTTTTCCTGAGAGTAGTGTTCTATGATGGAGAATCGGTATAGGGAGACCGTGGTACATTGTTTGCATTGTTAGGAGCGAAAGTGGTGTTAGTGAGTATTGGCTGAGTTGTCAGTGATTGGCTGAGTTGTCAGTGATGTGGCGACTGGATGTTAGATCAGTAGCTGAGTTGATTAGTTGGTGGCGTTTAGTTGTCTAGGTATTTGTTGGGTTGTCTGAGTTCACAATAGATGGTTGTTTGAGTGGTATTTGAGTTGTCTGGTGTTGGCGTCTGGTAGTCTGGGTAGTAGTTGCGTTGTCTGGTGTTGGCGTCTGGTAGTCTGGGTAGTAGTTGAGTTGTCTGGTGGTGGCGTCTGGTAGTCTGGGTAGAGTTGAGTTGTCTGGTGGTGGCGTTTGGTAGTCTGGGTAGTAGTTGAGTTGTCTGGTGGTGGCGTTAGGTAGTCTGGGTAGAGTTGAGTTGTCTGGTGGTGGCGTTTGGTAGTCTGGGTAGTAGTTGAGTTGTCTGGTGGTGGCGTTTGGTAGTCTGGGTAGTAGTTGAGTTGTCTGGTGGTAGTGTTTGTTAGTTTAGTTAGTTTTGTTTTTTGTGAAGTCCTGTGAAGTCTATTTTCAGTCGGTGCTGTCTGTTCGTCTGCAAATGTGGAGTCCGGTTGTCTGAGCAGTGAAGAATTATTTTTGACGCTGTGTCGTTAGTGCAGACTGCGGCGTCTCATAGGGTTGTCTGTGTTGTAAAGGGCTTGCTTGTAGGATTGGTAGTCTGAATGCTAACTGTTTGTTTGGTAATGTTGTGCTGTGAATTAGGTTGCCTCTGTGGGGTACAGCTCCGCTCTTAGGGTCCGCACTAAGGGGCGCACAAAGGGGCAGGCCCCTTTGTCGCGCTCCTTCGGCGCGCGGCGCCTGGTGTCTTGTCTTTTTAAACGTGTGCCGGCGCGCTCGGGTGACGTCAGCGGCGCGACTTCGATGATCGGAGGCAGAGGCGGCGTCGGTCGGTCTGCAGGACTAGGCCCAACCCTGGTGGACTCCTCCCCGGATCGAGTCGCTCGGCCGGAGGGGCTGGATTGAGGCAGCGAGGAGCGGCTGTAAGCTGCTGTCCGAGAAGAAAAGGGCAGCGCAAAGGTAAGATCCCCGCGTGGCCGGGGCGGGGCCCACGGTGGTAGGGCGAGAGTTAAGGGCCTTACCCCGATGGGCTCGAGCGCCGGCTGCGCGGGCCTCTCTCCCAGCTCCTACTCGGGTCCGAAGATGGTTCCTTCACGGACCGGTCGTGTTGTGAGAAAAGGGCGCCTGGTAGCGTGTCGGCCCTTTAAATCCTCTGCCGGCGCGCTCGGGTGACGTCAGCGGCGCGACTTTGATGATCGGAGGCAGAGGCGGCGTCGGTCGGTCTGCAGGACTAGGCCCAACCCTGGTGGACTCCTCCCCGGATCGAGTCGCTCGGCCGGAGGGGCTGGATTGAGGCAGCGAGGAGCGGCTGTAAGCTGCTGTCCGAGAAGAAAAGGGCAGCGCAAAGGTAAGATCCCCGCGTGGCCGGGGCGGGGCCCACAGTGGTAGGGCGAGAGTTAAGGGCCCTACCCCGATGGGCTCGAGCGCCGGCTGCGCGGGCCTCTCTCCCAGCTCCTACTCGGGTCCGAAGATGGTTCCTTCACGGACCGGTCGTGTTGTGAGAAAAGGGCGCCTGGTAGCGTGTCGGCCCTTTAAATCCTCTGCCGGCGCGCTCGGGTGACGTCAGCGGCGCGACTTCGATGATCGGAGGCAGAGGCGGCGTCGGTCGGTCTGCAGGACTAGGCCCAACCCTGGTGGACTCCTCCCCGGATCGAGTCGCTCGGCCGGAGGGGCTGGATTGAGGCAGCGAGGAGCGGCTGTAAGCTGCTGTCCGAGAAGAAAAGGGCAGCGCAAAGGTAAGATCCCCGCGTGGCCGGGGCGGGGCCCACGGTGGTAGGGCGAGAGTTAAGGGCCTTACCCCGATGGGCTTGAGCGCCGGCTGCGCGGGCCTCTCTCCCAGCTCCTACTCGGGTCCGAAGATGGTTCCTTCACGGACCGGGATCACGGCTCCCACACCCCTCTCGGGGTGTGGGAGCCATGATCCCACCGGTTACGGTGGTCCCTCTGGCTCTGCCTCAGCCTCCCTCTCCCGTCGAGCCGGGTATCGTTACCCCTGGTCTCCGGGCAGAACTGGACCGGCTGGTCCAGGAGGCCATCGAGAAAGCAATGCAAAGGTTCCAGCCTCCACCGGCACCGTCTCCGGCACCGATTCTGGCACCGCCTCCGGCACCGACCTCGGCACCGACTCCGCCACCGAGGAGGGAACCGATCACCGAGCCTCTAGTGGAAGCGCTGGCACCGCTGCTGAATCGTATGGAGGCACTCATGCGGGCCCTTCCATCGGTGATTCCAGTAGCACCGACTACACCATCGTCTCCGGCAGGATTCTCATCGGCAGGAGAAACACCGTTTCGGATTCCCCCGTCCGGAGTAGTCCCATCGGTGCCTTCGCATACCTCTCCACCGATTTATCCCTCGGCTCCATCGATTCCAAGACCGGCACCGATTCCATCGGCAGCCCCGAAGCCCTCGATGCCGTTTACAGTTCCGCTTGCAGCACCGATTCCATCCAGATTTCCATCGATGCCTTTGGATCCTCAACCAGGTCCTTCAGGTCTGCAAGCCCCACATGATCCTTATGATACCTGGGGTGATGATACATCTTCTGATACAGATTTGCCATCCCCACCATCTCCTACAGAGAGTAGAAAACGATCTCCTCCTGAAGATCTCTCCTTTATTAATTTTGTAAAGGAGATGTCAGAAATTGTACCTTTTCAGTTGCAATCTGAGACCGATGACAGGCACCAAATGATGGAACTGCTCCAATTTCTGGATGCCCCAAAAATCATCGCTTCCATCCCCATTCACCAGGTATTTCTGGATCTTTTAAAGAAAAACTGGGAATCTCCTTCATCTGTGTCACCAGTTAATAAGAAAGCTGACTCCACATACCTCGTTCAGTCAGCACCAGGATTTCAGAAGCCTCAACTGGATCATCGCTCTGTTGTAGTTGAGTCTGCACAAAAGAAGGCCAAGCGCCTAAAACCACACTCTTCCACTCCCCCTATCAAGGACAACAAATTCCTAGATAGTGTGGGACGGAAAGTGTATCATGGGGCCATGTTGATATCTCGCATAGCTTCATACCAACTTTACATGACTCAATACAACAGAGCCATCCTTAAACAGATGCAGGACTACGCTGACACGTTACCGGACCAATACCAGCCACAGCTTCAAGCCCTTCTTCACAAAGGATTTGAGGCTGGGAAGCACGAGATCAGAATGGCCTACGATATCTTCGATGCTTCCACAAAAGTCTCAGCTACTGCCATCTCAGCCAGACGTTGGGCTTGGTTGAAGTCATCTAACCTTCGCCCAGAGGTCCAGGATCGTCTAGCCGATTTACCCTGCTTAGGGGACAATCTGTTTGGAGAACAGATTCAACAAATTGTGGCAGAATTGAAGGATCACCACGAGACGTTGAAGCAACTTTCGTCTGTTCCATCTGAGGTATCCTCCAAACCACCACCTAAGAAGGACTCTAAAAAGTCTTTCTTTCGGCCACGTCGTTATTATCCTCCGTCGGCTAGGCCTCGTCCGGCTCGATCCTCCACTAGACCTCAGCCACGCCAACCTCGAAAACAAAGACCTGCTGTGGCCCCACCTCCTGGGCCTGCGGCAGGCCTTTGACTTCCCGGTACGGAGCACATGCCACATCCCACTTCCCGACATCCCTGTGGGGGGTCGTCTGTGCCACTTTTTACAGCATTGGATACAGATTACCTCAGATCAGTGGGTGCTGGCAATTATCACACAGGGTTACCACCTCAACTTCATAACTCTTCCGGCAGACTCCCCGCCTCTTCAAGCATGGAGTCTATCCAGCCACTTGACTCAATTACAACAGGAAGTATCCCTTCTTTTGCAATCAAATGCTATAGAACCCGTCCCTCCCTCTCAACGAGGCAAGGGATTCTACTCCAGGTACTTCCTAATTCCAAAGAAGTCAGGGGGGCTACGTCCCATTTTGGACCTTCGAGCCCTCAACAAGTACCTTCAAAAAGAAAAGTTCAAGATGGTAACCCTGGGCGCGCTACTCCCTCTGCTGCAAAGGGGGGATTGGCTGTGCTCCCTCGACCTAAAGGATGCTTATACCCACATTGCGATAACACAATCCCATCGCAAGTATCTGCGGTTTCTGGTAGGCCGCGACCATTATCAATACCGAGTACTACCTTTCGGTCTGGCATCTGCTCCACGAGTCTTCACCAAATGCCTCGTAGTGGTAGCAGCATTCCTCAGGAAGGAAGGTGTCCTCGTCTACCCCTATCTGGACGATTGGCTAATCAGGGCCTCCACCCCTCAGATTGCCCACTCCTCCCTAAAATTGACAATCAACACACTCCTTTCCTTAGGGTTTCTTGTCAATTACGAGAAATCTTGCTTAGTCCCATCTCAAACCTTATCTTTCATTGGGGCAGACTTGGACACCTTACAGGCAAAGGCCTACCTTCCGCTGCAGCGGGTCCAAACTCTCATGTCCCTAGCTCGCCAGCTCCAGTCTCAAGACACGGCCACGGCTCGCCAATTCCTCATTCTCCTAGGACACATGGCATCCTCAGTTCAAGTCACTCCCATGACCCGACTAGCCATGAGAGTAACACAATGGACTCTGCGACACCAATGGATTCAAGCTTCTCAGCGCCTGTCCTCCATAGTCGCAGTTACACAAGCGCTTCGCCTGTCTTTAACCTGGTGGACGACTCAAATCAATCTCCTTCAGGGCTTACCTTTTCTCCTACCAGATCCACAAGTAATCCTGACCACCGACGCTTCCCACATCGGTTGGGGGGGCTCATGTGGACGATTTCCAAACCCAAGGGTTATGGTCACCAGAGGAAGCCGAACACCAGATAAATTTTTTGGAACTTTGAGCAATCCGTTACGCGCTCAGAACGTTCAAAGATCGTCTTTCGAATCAGATAATCTTAATCCAGACAGACAACCAAGTGGCCATGTGGTACATAAACAAGCAGGGAGGCACAGGCTCTTTCCTTCTGTGTCAGGAAGCTGTGCAGATTTGGGCAGAAGCCCTCTCCCACTCCATGTACCTCAGGGCCACTTACCTGCCGGGAGTAGACAATGTATTGGCAGATCAGCTGAGCCGGGTCTTCCAACCACACGAGTGGTCACTCGATCCTCTGGTAGCGACCTCTCTTTTTCACATGTGGGGTTCTCCCCACATAGATCTCTTTGCATCCCCTCAGAACCACAAAGTAGACAATTACTGTTCTCTCATTCGGAGCCACCACTCTCGGCCGAGGGATGCCTTCTCCCTCAAGTGGACATCAGGTCTGCTCTATGCATTCCCTCCACTTCCTCTTCTGTCAAGGACTCTCGTGAAGCTTCGCCAGGACGGAGGAACCATGATCCTGATAGCACCCCACTGGCCACGCCAGGTGTGGTTTCCCATTCTTCAGGATCTCTCCATCCGCAGGCACATCCCTCTGGGAACGGATCCGCATCTGCTCACTCAGAACGACGGATGCCTCCTACATCCCAACCTCCAAGCCTTGTCCCTGACGGCATGGATGTTGAAAGGTTAGTCCTTCAGCCTTTTAACCTTTCGGATTCGGTTTCTCGTGTCCTGATAGCTTCACGAAAGCCCTCCACCAGAAGATCCTATTCGTATAAATGGAAAAGGTACACATCTTGGTGCACTTCCCAGTCCCTTGATCCCCTTTCCTGTCCAATCTCTAAGTTCTTGGACTATTTATGGCATCTATCGGAATCGGGTCTTAAAACCTCTTCCATTAGGATGCATGTCAGTGCAGTAGCCGCTTTCCATAAAGGCATACAGGGTGTCCCTATTTCAGTACAACCCCTGGTAACACGTTTTCTTAAAGGCTTGCTCCATCTGAAGCCACCCTTACGTCCTCCGGCCCCATCTTGGGATCTTAATCTGGTTCTTGGTCGGCTAATGAAACCACCTTTCGAACCTCTACACTCCTGTGAATTAAAGTATCTCACATGGAAGGTATTATTCCTTTTAGCTGTCACTTCAGCTCGCAGGGTTAGTGAGTTACAGGCCTTAGTCACCTATCCGCCTTACACTAAACTCCTGCAGGACCGGGCGGTACTCCGCACTCACCCTAAATTTTTACCTAAGGTAGTTTCTGAGTTTCATATTAATCAATCCATCATACTACCTATCTTTTTTCCCAGGCCCCACTCCAACTCCGGGGAACAGACTCTGCATACCCTAGACTGTAAACGGGCTCTAGCTTTTATCTAGACCGTACAGTTTCTCACAGGAAGAGCACTCAATTATTCGTCTCTTTCCATCCTAACAAGTTAGGACAACCTGTGGGTAAGCAGGCTCTTTCCTCCTGGTTGGCGGACTGCATTTCTTTTTGCTATCAGCAAGCTGGCATTCCTTTTCAAGACCGTGTAAAAGCACACTCTGTGAGGGCCATGGCGACTTCGGTGGCACACCTTCGATCGGTGCCGCTTCCTGACATCTGCAAAGCTGCAACCTGGAGTTCTCTCCATACTTTTGCAGCCCACTATTGTTTGGACAAAGCTGGAAGACAGGAGTCCATCTTCGGCCAATCTGTCTTGCGTAACCTTTTTCCAACATGATGTACCAACACCCTTCCACCTTCCCGGTAGGGTGCGGATGCCCTTACCAAATTCCACCCCAGTTGTTGTGCCTCTTGCACGTCGTTGGGTGCATTTGGTGCAAGTCAGGACATCCTCAGCTCGGTACTCACCCATTTGTGAGGACAACCATCCTGCTTGTCCTGTGAGAAAGCAAATGTTGCTTACCTGATGTAACAGGTGTTCTCACAGGACAGCAGGATGTTAGTCCTCACGAAACCCGCCCGCCACCCCGCGGTGTTGGGTTCGTTTTGTTTTTACTTTTTAGGCACTGCCTGTAGCTTTGAAAATCAGACTGGAGGGAGACCCCTGCTGGCTGCAGGGTCAGTGCCTTGCTGGGCATGCCCAGTAGGGGCCAGTCAAAGTTCTGTTTAAACTTTGACAGAAGTTTTCCGTGGTGGGCTCCATCCTCGATGTCACCCATTTGTGAGGACTAACATCCTGCTGTCCTGTGAGAACACCTGTTACATCAGGTAAGCAACATTTGCTTTTCCTCTAGGCTTGAAGACTCTCCTGAAGCTTTGAAAGGACCGGGGGACTATGATCCACATAGCTTCTTATTGACCGAGACAGGTCTGGTTTCCACTTCTTCAGGAGTTGTCCTTCCGAAAACCGATCAGTCTGGGGAGTTCCCCAGATCTCATCATGCAGGATCAAGGCAGGCTTTGGCATCCCAATCTCCAGGCCCTGTAGTTCACAACCTAGATGTTGAAAGGCTGATCCTACAGCCGAAATTCTTGCTCCAACTTTCTGACTTGGGCCTCATCACCTCTTCCGTATGAGTGCATCTTACATTGTAGTGGCTTACAGTATTCAAGTACACAGCAAGTCAGTCTCTACCCATTTGTTAATATCTCGTTTCATAAAAGGCCTATGGTGTGTCAAACCCCTGGTACCAAAAACACCTGTTCTGAGGGACCTGAATGTAGTCCTTTTCCAATTAATGAAGCCTCCCTTTGAGCCATTGGAGTCAGCTTTTCTAAAGTACTTGACATGGAAGGTGGTGGTCAGGGCTCAACACTGAGAAGAAGCCTGCTTGAGCTGAAAAGACTGCCTGTCTGGATGTGTCTAACCTCTCTGGAACATCTGGGCTCAGCCTTTCTGCCCCTGTAACGGGAGAGACTGCCACCATAGCGCTCATCTCCTGCCGGCTCAGCTGTCATCGGGCCGAAGCCCTGTCTTCCCCCCTCCCCCTACACTGTCTTCTGTGCGATGGGGGTCAAGAGCCAGTTCTTGATGCCGGAGGTTCTGTGCGCTGGTGGTGTGTGTGCTCTGTTGTGCGCACGGAGTGTAACAAAGTTGCTCATTTGTCACACTCCTTCATGTGTTGAGAAGCACTGAGGCCAAATATTCTGTTCCTTTGGCTGAACCTACCCAGAATGTTCCTTTCTTAATTCCTGTTCTGTACCAGGGCAAGTATGGTGAACTTAAAGGTTGACACCAAACTAAAGATCTTCGATGGCCATTTTGCTTAGTTTCTATTCAACCTGATTTTAAAAGGCCCTATCCCACCTACCCCTGACATTTTCATTATGTTAATAAATGCACAGGCTAAAAAAAAAAATATTATATTATTCATGATTTGATTTTAGAAAGAAAACCGGACTTCATTTGTATCACTGAAACATGACTTTTGATTAAGTAGAACAAAATCTTAATCTAAATCTGTGCTCCGGTCTATCTTTTTATTTCACAAACAAAGAAACAAGGTTGGCTGGTTGTTTTAGATTATCTATAAAGATCATTGCAACATTGCGGTCGAGGATCTAAATGGTGCTTCACCTTATGAATCTTTACTTCTTAATTCTGACCCCCCAAGCTTTTGTCTCATTTATTGCCCTCCTACTTCGTTACAACAAAATCTTTCTCCTTTCTTTGAACAGCTGATCTCTTCTAAAGAAAATTTTGAATAGCATGGTGATTTCAGGAGACTTTGACCTTCATGCTGGCCTTGTTCCATTATCTACTTACTGCTCCTTAATGTTGGATATACTTGCTTCTCTGGATTGGCATTAGTAAAACAAGCAACACACAAACATGACATATGTTAGTTAGATCTAGTGTTTGTTAATGCATTTCTTGCCATCTCCTGTTCTGCCAACTTGGAGTACATGCTCTATCATGATCTGATTATTTTTTTGATTAGTCTTTGCATGCCTTGTTCTACTTTAAAGGAAGCCTCTAAATGCTCCCCTAATGATTATATTCTAAAAAGAGGTTATGTTGATAGCCAAGAATTTCAGATTTAATTACAGCTGGGCTCAGTTCTTTTGAATCTGACAATATTGAATTTGGGGTTACCCTGGAAATCTATTGCACATTCAGTTGTTGACAAAATTACTCCCCTTGCAAAGAAATATAAGCTTCATCCCATGGGACAGGGCCCAGGACCAGATGTGGACAACTTCCTGAAAAGGGAGGTACAATCTCTTTGGCTTACTCCCACCATTAGAGCTCATAGACAAGTTTTCAGTTGTCATGAATGCAAATGGCGCAAATATCGCACTAGTGTTATTAGCAGAGTACAAAAGCACTCCTTAGCACTTATAATTCATTGATCAATGAATTTAAGCGTTTTTATTTCTCTAAAAGTATTCGAGAAATAGGTTACAATCCAAAAGAGCTCTTTAGGATTTAAAAAAAATTCACAACTGCCCTGAAAGAACCTGCAGTGGGTCCCTCTGAAACAGCTACTTTTTTTGAATGCGATTGATTAAGAACATAAGAACATAAGAAAATGCCATACTGGGTCAGACCAAGGGTCCATCAAGCCCAGCATCCTGTTTCCAACAGTGGCCAATCCAGGCCATAAGAACCTGGCAAGTACCCAAAAACTAAATCTATTCCATGTAACCATTGCTAATGGCAGTGGCTATTCTCTAAGTGAACTTAATAGCAGGTAATGGACTTCTCCTCCAAGAACTTATCCAATCCTTTTTTAAACACAGCTATACTAACTGCACTAACCACATTCTCTGGCAACAAATTCCAGAGTTTAATTGTGCGATGAGTAAAAAAGAACTTTCTCCGATTAGTTTTAAATGTGCCCCATGCTAACTTCATGGAGTGTCCCCTAGTCTTTCTACTATCCGAAAGAGTAAATAACCGATTCACATCTACCCGTTCTAGACCTCTCATGATTTTAAACACCTCTATCATATCCCCCCTCAGTCGTCTCTTCTCCAAGCTGACATTTCTGTTCATTTCTGTTCTAAAGTCACTAAACTGTCCACAACTTTTTCTTCAGTTCCCATTGGGTACTCTGTTTCATGGTCCCCTTTAGACTTCACCTGGGATTCTTTTCAACTTGTTTCTGTCAGCAAGATTACCCAAATTATATCAAAGATGAATTCATCCTATTGTTCTCTGAATTCCTGTAATGTTCCTGTTTTAAAGGTCACTAAAGATATTATTGCACCATGATTAACTGTTCACTAATTTGTCACTTACTCAAGGAGTAATTCCTCCAGATTTAAAGAGAGCTTCCCTAAAACCTCTTCTTAAAAAGACTCTGTTTCATCTTTGCCTTTTATAGCCAAACTACTAGAAATCGTTGTCCTAAAGCAGCTTACTGATTTTATAGAGGAAAACCAGCTCCTTGACTCCCATCCATTTGGGCTTAGGAAACCATGCAGTGCTGAGCTTTTAATTCTGTCTCTTCTGTATGAAGAGGTCTGGATAGTGACATTAGCTATATTCTAGTTTTCCTAGGTATCTTGTCTACATTTGATACAGCTGACCATTCAATACTTCTTTTCTGCCTAAAAGAACGTGACATAACTGGAACTGTCTTGCTTTGGTTTGAATCTTTTTCTCTCACAGTGTACACACTATATGTAAAAATTGGTGGTAATTGTTTAAAATGGTACGCTATCACCACAGGTGTCCTGGAAGGATCAGCCTTGTCTTTGATGCTTTTTAATATTTATCTGGCACCACTGTGTAAAATGGTTATAAGTTATATGCAGACAACATACAAGAAGTGTGAGTATTACCATCTTGGTCTGATACAGTTGAAACAGTGATATCTGTTTGTCAGCCATCCAAAGATGGCTATGGTTTTTTTTTTGTTTTTTTTTTAACAAGCTATCCTTAAACCTCGCAAAGACTGTTTGTGTTGATCCATAATCCACACACACAAGTTCAGTATACATCTATAACCATTGATTGCACCACATTTTCTTTGTTCAAACATAAAGAATTTTAGCATCATGATAGATTTTTGTCTTTCTTTTCATCCTCAAATTAAGACCGTTATTAAATCTGGTTATTACAAGCTACAAATTTAATGTGGTGTAAAACATCTGCTGGATAAGAGAGATTTGCACAGTATTACAAATATGCATTTTGCCATTGGTGGACTATTGCAACTCTATCTGTATTTGTCTCTTATGTTACAATGAAACCATTATAATTACTGCTTAACTCAGCAGCATGTTTAATATCAGGAACTAAGAGAAGAGACCATATTTCACCAATTCTAATAGATTTTCAATGACTTTGTATTAATCAGTGAGTTTCGTATATAATTGGCATAACAGTCTTTAAACTGATTTAAAATCCAGACTCACCATGATGCAATGCTTTTGTACGTATGTATTGTCCTTTACATCATCGGAGATCTAAAAAAGGGCTTTTATATGTATCAACTTTTGAACATGCTCATCTTGCCTCCACGAGAGACTGTGCTTTTTCTATTGCAGGCCCCATACTTTGGAATTCCCTGCCGGAGGCTATAAGGCTAGCAGATTGTATAAAATCTTTTAAGACCATGTTGAAAATATTCTTGTTCAGGCAGGCTTACTTTTAAGGATAATTTTAAATGTTTCCTTTAATTTCTCTGGATTCTATGTAGTAAGATTACTTATTTATATGTTATGATATTTTTGTGTTTTTTTTATTACACATTTTATGAATGTTTTATTTGTATATTGCTTAGGATTTTTGCATAAGCGATTAACAAATTTTAATAAAAGATAAAAGACTAGAAGTAGCGGTAGCCAAGTATACTATGTCCAACTGGCTGGCTGAGTGCATTCGTCACTCACCTTAGTAGGACTGTAAGTCACAGATTCTGTGAAGGCTCATGAAATGAGAGCCCTGGCTGCTTCTGTAGTGCATGTTTGAGAAGTACCTATTGAAGATATCTACAAAGCTGCAATTTGTTCTTCTGTTAATACCTTTACGTCTCACTACTATCTTGATTACGTCTCCAAATTTACTGTCAGTCTTGGAGAGGTTGTTTTGCAAAGTCTGGTCCTGCTGTAGTCCCCTTTCCATGGTGAGGGCCAGATTGCTTACTAAGAAAACGCTCACTGTGGGCCTCAGCTTGGGACTCTTCAGCTATAATGGGTAATTCAGTTTGCTTATTGATAAAAGTTTGCTGACTGAAAATGGTGTTTTTCATAGATAGCAGGATGAATTAGCCACATGCCTGCCTGGAGAATCGATACTTAGCTAGATTAGTTCTGGTGTAGACTAGAAACTCATGAGGCAATGCCCACATGGGAATGCCCGCAATTATACAGTAGAGCTCAAAGCTCTACTAATTTGGAGAGGTGAATCTGTTTATAACTCTGGATGATGTCACTCACATGTAATGACTAATTTATCCTGCTATCTATGGAAAACCATGCAAACTTGCTAATATACTTCATGCATGTTCAATAAAACCAGAAAAGTAAAATAAAAAAAAAAATACACATGAAAAAAATAAATATAAAAAAATTGTATTTATTTATTTAAAATCTTTTCTGTGCCGTCGTTTAGTTATACACCATCACAACGGTTTACAGATAGGCATGTATAGTAATGTTAAAATTGAGTAATACTTTCTATCAAAGTGCCAATAAGGTGCCGGTTACATAGTTTAAAAAATAAAAGCTACTTGATAAGTGACATGGATCTTGTCCATTTATATGAGTAATAGATTAACTATACATGTATAGTACTTTATACTGTCTTTTATCTAATATTAGCAGTTAGAAATAAAATAATAAAATACGCACATATTTGACTACGTGCTGTGTGTTGATGTTCTGCTGCCTGCTTTATTCATTTTCCTATTCTCTGTTCTCATTACAAAATGCTTGTTTGAAAAGCCAGGTTTTTAAACTTTTTTTGAAAAGTTTTAAATTTCTCTGTTCTGTCCTGTAGAATTCATAGATGTAATATCATACCTAGTACTTATTCAACCATATATAGAAATCTCTGTCTAGTGAATTGTCTGGTGTCTTAGTATCCACCTGCTAAGGTACACATTATATTGTAGAGAGTCCAGGCTGAAAACTAGGCCTGTTTGTGGTACTCCAGGAACGGAGTTGCCTTTCACTGTTTTCTGTTCTTCTACCAAAGTTGGCAGAGTACAAAGAAGGAAGTCAAAGACTCTCCTTACATTGTCCTGGATAAGGAGAACTCTTGCAAGTGGTCATACTCTGTGGCTAGAGGGTGGGATATATCCTTAATAGCAGGACAAATGATTGGGAAGACTGGAGGGGCTGAATGGTGGGTTTTGTTTAACTATCATTCACTATGTTAGTTCTGTTAGCACATTAAGTAGTACCTTGTAACAGGATGAAAACTGATTAAACTGGATTTCAGTCTTTCTTGTATTCCAGGTCAGGTTTTCCACTAAGCAGCCAGTAATTTGTAAAGCTGCTATAAAAATCTATAGCAATAGGGACAGATCAAAAAGAATATGCTTTGTGCATAAAAAAACTTGCTTTTTATGCATAAAATATTTATATGAACAAAAATTCTTTCTGCACTAAAAACATTTTTTTGTGTGTATAACTCATACTTTGTACATGCAAAACATGTTTTTGTGCACATCAACCATGGTTTCTGTTCATAAAATTTTGTGTATAAATCCATGTTTTACTAAACCTTTTCTTTGTGCCCCTTTTCTGCATAACATTAGCTAACTGCATAGGGAGTTTAAAAGAAAATTAGCTTGTGTTAAACTGTGTGCTGAATTTCAGAGCACAGTTTTTTAAAGCTTAACTTCTTGAACATAAAATACAGACTGCAGGTCCCAGCACTGGAACTCCAGCTTCCACTTGTAGACTATCAGTCCTAGAAACTTTATTCCACCTCAGACTAGGATTTAAGTTTCCCGCACTGAGAAAACATGAAGTAAGCCAGCACACCTCTCTGCGTTTGGGAGTAATAGCTAATTCCATCAGTAGCATAGAATTTCCCGAGCAGGGCCGGTGGAAGCACTTAGATGGATTAGGTGACTGCCTAGAGCGCTATTGGTTGGGGGCGGCATTAGCATGGTCTCTCCCTCTTCCCACTCGCATGGCTGGAAGTGATTGCACCATGGTGCCGTCCTACATGGGCAAGAAGAGGGACAGAGCATGCTGATGCCAATGTAGGTGTGAAAAAGAAGAATGCATCCTTGCTGCAAGAAGATGCGGTACTGGCCCAGACTGTGCTGCAGTGAAGAGCAGCAGCAGCCAACCAACATAGTCCCTCCTACTCAGGAAGCCGTAACGTCGATCCCAGTTCCTGCTCGGGTGTAGAAAGCTGCTCAGGAGGCAGAGAAGCATCAGCCCCTGCAGGCCTGAAGAAAGAGGAAGAGCACTGTGGGCTGCGGGGGCTGAAGGACAAGGCTGTTGGCCTTGTGCTTCCAGGGGAGGAGAAGTGAGTGAAAGAGCAGGTTCGTGTGTGCACATGTGTGTGTGTGTGTGTGTGTGTGTGTATGCATGTTTGAGAGAGGATGTGTGTGGGCAAGTCTGTGTGTGAGCATATATGAGAGATCATATGAGTGTATTTATGAAAGAGAGAGAATAAAGTTTGAGCAACAACCCCTCTCTTCTCCCACTGCTTATCCATAACAATCTCAGGGCAACTGGAATTTAAAAGATCCTAGGTATGGATAACAAGGGATTTTTTGTTTAATCTTTATTAATGTTAAATATTGGCTGCTCTCTGTCTATTTTTAAACAGTTTATTGGTATTTGGAAAATTTGTATAACTTTTAAATTCTGTTCATCAGCTGTTATAAAATATTTTATTATTTTTATTAGTATGGTTTTACTCTATTGATTGTATGCAACCAAAAAGATCAAGTATATATGTCTCTCTATATTCCTTTTGCTGTTGTTGACAGAAATATTTTATCAAGAAATATTCTTTACGATGATACCGCATCAGCAAGCCAGACAACGGCAGTGAACCCACTTGCCGTCCGGACTACTCGTCATTTGCGGTGTGATGTTATCTGTAATGTTTTTACAACTAAATGTCCATTTAAATTTCATCTGTATCCCGCAATTAAATAAACTCCATCTGTAACCCAAAACTCAATATGAAGGATTGCACCCGACAACGGCCGGTGTTTCGTGATATGTCAATCTCTTCTTCAGGAGTATTTTATCGATAAATAAATATGTCAGGACAGATGCTTTCTGATGGACCCGAGCGTCTCTTATGTTTTCAACCAAACGGGACCTTGAAAACACAAGAGACGCTCGGGTCCGTCAAAAAGCATCTGTCCTGACAAATTTATCGATAAAATACTCCTGAAGAAGCGATTGACATATCGCGAAACACCGGCTGTTGTCGGGTGCAATACTTCATATTGAGTTTTGGGGTACAGATGGAGTTTATTTAAATGCGGGATACAGATGAAATTTAAATGGACATTTAGTTGTAAAAACATTACAGATAACATCACACCGCAAATGACGAGTAGTCCGGACAGCAAGTGGGTTCACTGCCGTTGTCTGGCTTGCTGATGCGGTATCATCGTAAAGAATATTTCTTGATAAAATATTTCTGTCAACAACAGCAAAAGGAATATAAAGAGACATATATATTTGATCTTTTTGGTTGCATACAGTTTGATTGTTAAGTGCTGTGGTTCTTTGGATTTTGGCTTGTTTACTCTATTGATAACATATTTTTTATTTTATTGTTTCTGTTAAATTATTATAAATGCATAATTTTATTTGTATGTGGGGTGGGGGGGGGGGGGGCAGCACGGTGTAAGCTTCACCTAGGGTATCTAATAATCTTGCACCATAAGAACATAAGAAAATGCCATACTGGGTCAGACCAAGGGTCCATCAAGCCCAGCATCCTGTTTCCAACAGTGGCCAATCCAGGCCATAAGAACCTGGCAAGCACCCAAAAACTAAGTCTATCCCATGTTACCATTGCTAATGGCAGTGGCTATTCTCTAAGTGAACTTATCCAATCCT
Source organism: Rhinatrema bivittatum (assembly GCF_901001135.1). Lineage (NCBI taxonomy): Eukaryota > Metazoa > Chordata > Amphibia > Gymnophiona > Rhinatrematidae > Rhinatrema > Rhinatrema bivittatum. The sequence goes on along the minus strand of NC_042615.1, from coordinate 59,232,994 downwards.
TTTTTAAACACCGCTATACTAACTGCACTAACCACATCCTCTGGCAACAAATTCCAGAGTGTAATTGTGCGTTGAGTAAAAAAGAACTTTCTCCGATTAGTTTTAAATGTGCCCCATGCTAACTTCATGGCGTGCCCCCTAGTCTTTCTACTATCCGAAAGAGTAAATAACCGATTCACATCTACCCGTCTCATAATTTTAAACATCTCTAACATATCCCCCCTCAGCCATTTCTTCTCCAAGCTGAAAAGTCCTAACCTCTTTAGTCTTTCCTCATAGGGGAGCTGTTCCATTCCCCTTATGATTTTGGTAGCCCTTCTCTGTACCTTCTCCATCGCAATTATATCTTTTTTGAGATGCGGCGACCAGAATTGTACACAGTATTCAAGGTGCGGTCTCACCATGGAGCGATACAGAGGCATTATGACATTTTCCGTTTTATTCACCATTCCTTTTCTAATAATTCCCAACATTCTGTTTGCTTTTTTGACTGCCGCAGCACACTGAACCGGCGATTTCAATGTGTTATCCACTATGACGCCCAGATCTCTTTCTTGGGTTGTAGCACCTAATATGGAACCCAACATTGTGTAATTATAGCATGGGTTATTTTTCCCTATATGCATCACCTTGCACTTATCCACATTAAATTTCACCTGCCATTTGGATGCCCAATTTTCCAGTCTCACAAGGTCTTCCTGCAATTTATCACAATCTGCTTGTGATTTAACTACTCTGAACAATTTTGTGTCATCTGCAAATTTGATTATCTCACTCGTATTTCTCTCCAGATCATTTGTAAATATATTGAAAAGTAAGGGTTCCAATATAGATCCCTGAGGCACTCCACTATCCACTCCCTTCCACTGAGAAAATTGTCCATTTAATCCTACTCTCTGTTTCCTGTCTTTTAGCCAGTTTGCAATCCACGAAAGGACATCGCCACCTATCCCATGACTTTTTACTTTTCCTAGAAGCCTCTCATGAGGAACTTTGTCAAACGCCTTCTGAAAATCCAAGTATACTACATCTACCGTTTCACCTTTATCCATGTGTTTATTAACTCCTTCAAAAAAGTGAAGCATATTTGTGAGGCAAGACTTGCCCTGGGTAAAACCATGCTGACTTTGTTCCATTAAACTATGTCTTTCTATATGTTCTGTGATTTTGATGTTTAGAACACTTTCCACTATTTTTCCTGACACTGAAGTCAGGCTAACCGGTCTGTAGTTTCCCGGATCGCCCCTGGAGCCCTTTTTAAATATTGGGGTTACATTTGCTATCCTCCAGTCTTCAGGTACAATAGATGATTTTAAAGATAGGTTACAAATTTTTACGAATAGGTCTGAAATTTCATTTTTTAGTTCCTTCAGAACTCTGGGGTGTATACCATCCAGTCCAGGTGATTTACTACTCTTCAGTTTGTCAATCAGGCCTACCACATCTTCTAGGTTCATCGTGATTTGATTCAGTCCATCTGAATCATTATCCATGAAAACCTTCTCCATTACGGGTACCTCCCCAACATCCTCTTCAGTAAACACCGAAGCAAAGAAATCTTTTAATCTTTCTGCGATGGCCTTATCTTCTCTAAGTGCCCCTTTAACCCCTCGATCATCTAACGGTCCAACTGACTCCCTCACAGGCTTTCTGCTTCGGATATATTTAAAAAAGTTTTTAATGTGAGTTTTTGCCTCTACAGCCAACTTCTTTTCAAATTCTCTCTTAGCCTGTCTTATCAATGTCTTACATTTAACTTGCCAACGTTTATGCTTTATCCTATTTTCTTCTGTTGGATCCTTCTTCCTATTTTTGAATGAAGATCTTTTGGCTAAAATAGCTTCTTTCACCTCCCCTTTTAACCATGCCGGTAATTGTTTTGCCTTCTTTCCACCTTTCTTAATGTGTGGAATACATCTAGACTGTGCTTCTAGAATGATATTTTTTAACAATGACCATGCCTCTTGGACTTTTTTTTACTTTTGTAGCTGCTCCTTTCAGTTTTTTTCTAACAATTTTTCTCATTTTATCAAAGTTTCCCTTTTGAAAGTTTAGCACGAGAGCCTTGGATTTGCACACTGTTCCTCTTCCAGTCATTAAATCAAATTTGATCATATTATGAACACTATTGCCAAGCGGCCCCACCACCATTACCTCTCTCACAAAGTCCTGTGCTTCATTGAGAATTAGATCTAAAATTGCTCCCTCTCTCGGTTCCTGAACCAATTGCTCCATAAAGCCATCATTTATTCCATCCAGGAACGTTATCTCTCTAGCATGTCCCGATGATACATTTACCCAGTCAATATTGGGGTAATTGAAGTCTCCCATTATTACCGCACTACCAATTTGGTTAGCTTCCCTAATTTCTCTTAGCATTTCACTGTCAGTCTCACCATCTTGACCAGGTGGACGGTAGTATACCCCTATCACTATAGTCTTCCCCGACAAACAAGGGATTTCTACCCATAAAGATTCAATTTTGTATTTAGTCTCATGCAGGATGTTTAGCCCTGAGAGTGCTAACTTTTTTTTGTGCGCAAAACTCCTTACTGAATCAACAGTAAAATTTGCACAGAAACAGTGTGCACAACTGAAGCTTAACATGTGCTGTGGTGAGTGCATCTTATTACATTATCCTCTAAAAGAGTAATACTATTAATGTGAAAAGAACCCCTGATGGGGGTGAGGCTGAATGTACTGCCACTGTATTCCTGCTGCTAATGCCTTTGCCTTCGCCCAGTAACTAGCTATGGCCTCATGAGAGAACTTCTCTAATTAGGGAACAACTCGAGCAGCTTGAAAACCTTTGCTGCCCACATGAGAGAAATGGAGGATGATTGCTGTGTACTTCTCTGCAAGAGCAACTACAATTCCAAGTCAGTCAACCCCTAGAGAGAGAGGTTGTGCTGAGACTTCAGACAACCTATTAAAACCTTTACAAGAAAAACCCTAATGAAGAAAGATTGGATGGTGTGACCTCTCTGTATCCTATTTGTAATATCAAATCATACCATTTGATGATCACTGGTGCTCAGGTGGGCACCCACCCAGCCATTAGAGACATTATCCCCATTAGTGAGCAGTAGGTCGCGTAAAACTCCCCTCCCTTATGGGATCCATTTCCATTTATTTGAACAGAGCCCCTTGAAGGGCATCTATGATCTCTCTACTTCTGGTAGATTCCACATAAGGGATTCTGCAAATTAAAATCTCCATCAATCAACACTTCTACCTTCTTTCCCACCTTTTGGATGTTTTCAACCAGATCTTTGTCTAGTTCTTCCATTTGAGTCAGAGGCCTGTAAACCACGTCAGTAAAAATGGATGCACCATCATTTTTGAGTACTGCTCATACTGCTGCTTCTCTACCCCACATTCCTTGCAGTTCAGTTGCTTGGATATTGTTTTTGACATAAAGAGCTGCTCCTATCCCTTTTCTGTCCTGCCTGTCCTTCCTTAACAAGTTATAGCCCAGTATGGCCATATCCCAATCATGAAACTCAGTGAACCAGGTCTCTCTAACAGCAACTATGTCCAAGTCTGCTTCCACCATTAAGGTCTGCAGGTCTGGGATTTTATTGCCCAGACTATGAGCATTTGTAGTCCTAGCTTTCCAGCTCATCTCCCTAGGATTGCTGCTCTTATTCATCTTTTCTGCTATTTTGAGCTGATTGTTTTTTGTTTTCTTCTCCAATTCTTGTTTTTCTTGGGGGTGACATGGCAGTTTCATTGGCCACCTCCTACCACCCCTGCATTCTAGTTTAAATGCTTCATAGTATATGCTCTGAATTTCTTACTTGGCATTCTCTTTCCGGCCAAGAACCAATGTAGACCATCCTTAGTGTTCCATTCATGGCCCCATCCACCAATGTAACCAAAACCTTCTGAAAAGGCAATGGTCTTTGCCATTAGTCTAATCTTTAGTCCCTAGGTTTTGAAAATCTTTCTGTACTGCAAGGATATCATGTCTAGCAAGGTTGTAGGTCCCCAGATGGATGGATAACATTGATACTGGTGTCTCTACTTTCTTCTGTAATTGCTTTGACTATCTGGTTGGAATTTTTACTAACTGGGGATCCTGGAAGGCATTTAAACTGTTGCATCCCCAGCAAAATTTTACCCCAATTGGTTCCTCTGACTGAGTCTCCCAGCAGAAGAAGCTTCCTTTTATGACCTTTGATGTTTAAGGGTTTCTGGGTACATGGAGTGACTACATCCCTTTCAAACATCGCCTCATAAAACAGTGAATATGGCACGTGCAAAAGTTTGGATGCCCTTCCAGTTGAATCATTATTACCTTTTTTTTTTTTTTTTTTAAGGCCCAAAACATTGAGCGTCTCATTAGGCCTTCAATTATCCAGGTGAAGACAATTCCACAGTTTAGCAAATACTGATTATTATGTCTGTCAACAACAATAGGTTCCTCTAAGCAGCTGTCTGAGCACTTGAAAATTAAGATAATTAACTCTTACAAAGTAGGGGAAGGTTATGAAAACACTCTCTAAACACTTCTGGCTAGCAATTTCACCTGTCAGAAAGATGGTTAAGAAATGGATGTTATATGAAATTGTTGAGTCTGGGCAAGATGTGGAAGACCAAGAAAAATCTGATAAACTGCCTGAAAACAGGTCAGATCTGTAAAGTGGAATTCATATTCACTGCAAATGAGCTGTTGAAAATGTTTAGTGTTCACTGGAATAGTTTCCACAGTACAGCGTGGTAGATTGAGAAACATGAAGAAATATTTTTTTCATAGAAAGTAGCTGTCGCTCCTTGTGACCTTGGGCAAGTCACTTTACCCTCCATTGCCTCAGGTACAAACTTAGGGCCTCATTTTCTAAAGCAGGGGTCCCCAACCACCGGACCGGGACCGGGCCGTGGGAGTTTCTTGCCGGTCCGCGGCGCCGCCAAGCACCGGCAGGTGTGTCGCGCGCTCCCGGTCTCTCCCGCTGCTCTTTCCCTGCTGCCGTTGCCACTGGGCTATCAGCACGTTCAAGCCCAGCGGGAACGGCAGCGGTGCAAAAAAAAAAAAAAAAAGCTGTGGCATCCGTGGCTGGCCTTTTCTTCTTCCCGCCCCCTCCCTCTGACCCGGAACAGGAAGTGATACGCGGTGCGCGGGAAGGAGAAAGAGCCGTGCCGCATGACAAAATAGCAGCGGCGACAGCAGCATCGGCCCCCGAGCAATCGAAGCAGCTGATAATAGGTAAAGGAGACAGCAGCGTGAGCCTCCCGCGGCCGATGGGATTCTTCTTTCTTGGCCTGTGGGGGCTGGAGGAGGAGGTGGTGCAGCTACCGTTTGTGCTCGGGGGGGGGGGGGGAGTGAGTGAGAGAAAGAAAGAGAGAGAAGCAGGCAGCCAGCATGTGTGTGATTGACTGGTCAGGGAGCTGATGTGTGTGTGTGTGTGTATGTATGTGAGAGACAATGAAAGTGATTGCTCAGGGAGATGACTGATGTGTATGTGAGAGTGTGAGACATTAGTCAGGGAGGTGACTGATGTGTGTGTGAGAGAGAGAAAAAGCATGGAAGTGAGAAGTCTGGGTATGTGAGAAAGCATGGGCGTAAGAAGCCTGGTGTTGTGGGGGTGAAAGAAAGCATGGGAGTGAGAAACCTGGGTGAGTGTGCATGCATGAGAGAGAGAGAGACTGCTTGGTAAGGTGACGGTGTGTGTGAGAGAAAAAGACTGGTGTGTGTGAATGTGAGAGAATGTGATTCAGGGAATGAGAAGCCTGTGCACGTGGAGAGTGAGCATGGAAATGAGAGAAACTGGTGTGTGTGTAACAGAGAGAAAGTGATTATGGGAATGAGAAGCCTGTGCATGTGAAGAGAAGTGAGCATGGGAGTGAGAAACCTGGGTGTGTGTGAGACACAGCATAGGAGGGAGAAGCCTGTATATCTGAAAGAGAACATGGGAGTGTGAAGCCTGTGTGTGTGTGTATGCATGAGCGAGATCAGGTGACTGGTGTGTGTATGTGTGAGAGAGAGAGAGAGAAATAAAGTGATTATGGGAATGAGAAGCCTGTGCATGTGAAGAGTGAGCATGGGAGTGAGAAACCTGGGTGTGTGTGAGATACATCATGGGAGGGAGAAGCCTGTATATCTGAAAGAGAACATGGGAGTGAGAGACTGGTGAGTGTGTGTGTGTGAGAGAGAGAGACAGAGAAAGTGATTATGAGAGTGAGAAGCCCATATATGTAAGTAGAACACAGGAGTGGGAAGCCTGTGTGTGTGTGTGTGTGTGTGTGTATGGCATGAGAGAAACTGTTCAGGAAGGTGACTGGTGTGTGTGTGCCAAAGACTGTTTGGGAGATGATTGGTGTGTGAGAGACAGAAACTGGTCATGGGGGCATGACTGGTATGGTGTGTGTGTGAGTCATGGGCACTAAGGAAGAGGACCATAAGTATAGAGCTTAGCTTTTACTGCTGCTTCTGGTGTGTGCCACGGCCTCCAGGGAAGGGGAGTAGGACAGCTGCTGGAGGGGGTAAGTAAAAGTGGCTTTTTAAGTTTATTTTTCTTGACTGCCATTTTAATTGTGTGATGTCTGCTTTTTTGAAATATTTTATTGGTGTTTGGAGAATGTTTAATAGTTTTTATGAGTTTTTAATTGTTGGATGTTATTCTGTTCATAGCTGTTTAGAAACATTTATTCTGCTTATTAGTATAGTTTTACAATTATTTCTGTGTGGGGATCTATAGCTGCTTGCTAGCTCTGTTTTCCTAATAACCTAATAAGAGGTGTATTGGTTTTTAGGACCTGATTTAATATTTGTAGTGTTGCCATTTCATAGATAGGGTTGCTGCTGTTTGAGTGTATTCCATAATACAGGTGTAACTGTGTGCAGATTAGTTTATGTGCATTACTACAGATCCTGAGAGTATGTTAGGTTGGTTCTGTGTCTGTTACCGAGATGAAATATTTTGCTAGCATGTAAGCGTTTGTATCGGTCTTATTTGTTGTGTTTTCTCAAGAGGACATGCATTGGTGGTAAACTGCTGTCTTTTCATAAGTAGGGCTATTGAGCCTGGAAGAAGAAGGAGTTTGAGTTACTGTTACTGAGATGTCACCAGAACCAGAATATCTTTTTTGTAGGGTGAGTTGTATGGGGAATGCCATAATTCTGCTTTACATCCATTATTGTGGGTCAGGGGGGTTCCCGTGGATACAAACTGTACTTTTACATCTAGCCCCATGACGATCATGGGTCAGTGTGCCATGCATATGAGAACCTATGGTGAGCTGAGTCACATTCACATTATAAATGTCATAATTAAATGATAAGTGTGCACTAAAATCCAACCCCCCTCCATAACCCCGCCTTCATATGACCAAAGCCCCGCCCCCTGCCCCACCCTGCCGGGCCATTGAAAAATGGTCTTGCTTGAAGCCGGTCCCTGGTGCAAAAAAGGTTGGGGACTACTGTTCTAAAGTATCGCAGGCCTGCGATACTTTAGGTAATGAGGGGCGGGGGGCCAAAACGGGGGGCAGTCCTGCGCTAGCCGGCAGCGATCGCACCGCGGCGGTGCGATCGCTACCAGTTTCGCACCCAATAGCGCCACCATAGAAGGTGTAGCTATTGGGGACGAAATAGGATGCGAAAAGGCCCTTACCTTTTCGTCGTCCGCGGTGTCTTCACGGAGTCAGCCCCGGAAGAGGAGGAGTCGGGGCGTCACCGCCCCCATCTTGGTATCGCACGCGATAAGGGACTTTTCACGTGCGATCCGTCTGGTAAATGACCCCCTTAGATTGTAAGCCCTCTGGGGGATAGGGAAACACCTACAGTGCCTGAATGTAATCCACTTTGAAATGCTGAAAAAAGTGTGAAAAGTGGAATATAAATCTAAATAAATAAAAATAATGACAAAAATTCAAAAGGGTATGAGAGAAACGTAGAATCGCTGGTGGTATGAGGATAGAAATAAAGCATTGGGGTAAAATGTAACCTTTTTGAATGTGGGTAATCTGCACGGAGTACAGTTTCAACTCTGAACACCTTACTGGGCAGACTGGATAGCCATTTGATCTTTGTGCTGTCATTTATAAAGTTTGTTATCCCAGGACAAGCAGGATGCTAGTCCTCACATATGGGTGACGTCACTCACGGAGCCCTAATGCAGGAAAACTTCTGGCAAAGTTTCTAGAAGCTTTTAACTGGCAGCCCGGGGCTACTGAGCATGCCTGGCATGCCATGATATTCCCTGCCACAGGGGTCTCACTTCAGTCTTCTTTTTTCCGCGCTGCCTTTGACATCACGGTCACAGGAGCCCTGCAAGGTTCTCCTCACAACTTGACAGAGAAAGTTAAAAATTTTCTTTACCAAATTTGCCCATTTCGGGTCTCATACCGTTTGTCACCGGCCGGTGACAAACAATTTAGCTTTCGCTAACAAATTCAGAGTTTTTTCCATCGGATGTCGAGTCAAAATGTCATCAGGCTTCAAGAAGTGCCCAGCCTGCAACCGAACAATGTCCATAACGGACCCGCATACCGAATGCGTTCGATGCCTTGGGGGACAGCATGACATCGCTGCCTGTCCAAAATGCCAAGAGATGACTGCAAAAGGCAGAAAACTCCGCCAAGAAAAAATGGCACAGATTTTTCAAATTCATTCGGGGCCTTCACCGATGACTTCTACACAATCATCGCCGGTAGGCCTTACAAAAAAGATCCTGATCAAGAAAAGACTTCCGGAGGGTTCGGGGGATGCCTCTTCTCCAACACCCTCCACGTCATCGACAAGGTCGGTATCCGAACCACGATCGAAGCACAAGCACCGACGGCATCGGTCTATCCCGCCGCTCCCACCGCCGGAGGAACCGACCGCTAAGAGGCAAAAGTCTTCCTCAACTACGGTTCCATCGGTTCCAGAATCGATACCATCGACATCACAGCAAGTATCGACTTCGATTACTGACTTGACTGCTTTAATTAAACAAATAGTCACTGATGCCTTACAGCATCAAATTCCGGCGTCATCGCCGATGCCGACAACAATGTCGATGCCGACCACCGTGTCGATGCCGGCGGGATCGCCGAGGTTAACCACTCCTTCGATACCGGCTTCACAGCCGATGCCGGCGACTCCGCCGATGATGCCGACGTCTCAGTCGATGCCGGCATATACGCCGATGTCAGCGATGTCTTCATCGATTCCGCTGATAACTTCTTCGATGATGGATCCAGTTCCAACATACATACCATCGATACCATCGGTTCCTTTACAATTCCCGATGCCTTTGATGCCAGCCAGACCTATACCATCGATGATTCCAATATCGATGTTTACCTTCACTACTTCATCGATGCCACCGATTACACAATCGATGTCTCTCTACACCATGGCACCGTCTAAGCCACCTTTGCCAAGAAGAACATCTTCCACACAAAAGTCATCGAGGAAATTTAAACATTCTTCACTGAAGCCTACTCCCACATTTCCAGACACTTCTAGTTCTGAAGCACAGTTACACAGCATCCTCACTAAGAGGTATCAGGACCTTCTGGCTTCATTGCCCATAATACCTGGGCAAGAAGAAGAGGATCGAGAGACTTCACCGGACCCACAAGATCCCTTGCAAGGCCCTTCAGGGATACCTCCACCTCAAAGGCCTGAACCTCCTCAATATCACATACCTACTTATGATACTTGGTCAGATACAGAATCTGAGCCTTCATCAGAAGATTTCTTGTCTGAGGCCTCTCCACCTCAAGCCAAAAAGCAGTCACCTCCAGAGGACCTTTCATTTTCATCTTTTATTCAAGAAATGTCTGAGTCCATACCCTTCCAACTCCAAGCTGAAAAGGATGAGAGGCAACAGACGCTTGAAATTTTACAGTTTGTGTATCCTCCTAAGCACAATCTGGCCATCCCGGTACATGAAGTGCTATTACAGCTTCAGCAGAGGATATGGGAACATCCATGTACAACCCCTGCTGTAAATAAGAGGGTAGACTCTACCTATCTTGTTCAAGCAGCCCCAGGATTTGAGAAACCTCAACTTCCTCACAATTCCCTTGTGGTGGAATCTGCTCAGAAAAAATCTCGCAGAACCAGGACTCATGCCTCAATCCCTCCAGGAAAGGACAGTAGATTTTTAGATCTGATGGGAAGAAAAATCTACCAAGGAGCCATGCTCAACTCCAAAATTGCTGCATATCAGCTTTACATGACGCAGCACCAGAGAAATCTCTGGAAGCAGATTGAAGAGTTTCTACCCTCTCTGCCTCAACAACACCAGGAGGCAGCACAAATCATTATCCAAAAGGGCTTGGATGCAGGAAAGCATGAGGTAAGGGCAGCCTACGATGCTTTTGAAACATCCTCTAGAACAGCAGCATCCGGCATCAGTGCCAGAAGATGGGCCTGGCTAAAGGCTTCTGATGTACGCCCAGAAGTCCAGGACAAATTAGTAGACCTTCCCTGTCGGGGAGATAATTTGTTTGGCACCAAAGTGTAGGATGCCGTCGCCCAACTTCGAGAGCATTCAGAGACACTAAAACAACTCTCTATGCTACCTCATGACCCTGCAACCCACACAACTCGCAGACCACTGCGTAGAGAAGCGAAACGTCCCTTCTATCGCCCAAAGAGGTACTATTCTCCCGCTTCTAGGTCAAGACCTCCAAGGTCTCAAAGACCACAACAAAGACAACAACGGTCTGCGAGGCCCCAACCACCTCCTCAAACAGGATCTACCTCAGGCTTTTGAAACAAATTTCAGAGCACAAGGCCAATATCCCAATCCCTATGCCACCTTGCCAGTTGGAGGGAGAATATCCCATTTCTACAAGGAATGGACAACAATAACAACCGATCATTGGGTCCTGTCCATAATTCATCAAGGCTACCGCCTAGACTTTACATCTCTCCCTCAGGAGTTTCCACCACAAAACTCCCATCTCAATTACATACCTCAATTACAAACAGAATTATCCGCTCTTCTGAAAGCAAAAGCTGTGGAACAAGTACCACACAGTCAGAAGGGCAGAGGATTCTATTCCCGGTATTTCCTCATTCCAAAGAAAACCGGAGGCCTACGTCCCATTCTAGATCTCAGAAATCTCAACAAATTCTTAAAAAAAGAAAAGTTCAGAATGGTTTCACTAGGAACCATGCTTCCACTTCTACAAAAGGGAGATTGGCTTTGTTCTCTGGATCTTCAAGATGCTTACACACACAATCCTATATTCCCGCCTCATCGCAAGTACCTGCAATTCACAGTAGGACGTCGGCATTTCCAATACCGAGTGTTACCATTCGGCCTCGCTTCAGCTCCCAGGGTATTCACCAAATGCCTGGCAGTGATAGCAGCACACTTACACAAACAAGGTGTTCATGTTTTTCCTTATCTCGACGATTGGCTCATCAAAAGTCAATCACAACAAGGAGCAATAACTTCACTGAATTACACCATAGCTATACTTCACAAACTGGGATTCCTCATCAATTATCAGAAATTCCACATGAACCCTTCTCATCTACTCCAATTCATAGGAGCAGAGTTAAACACAGACATTGCACACGCTTTTCTACCAGAAGATCGTGCAGTCACACTGTCCCTGTTGGCACACTCAATTTCCATGCAACAACAAGCGACAGCTCATCAGTTCCTTACCTTACTAGGCCACATGGCCTCCACGGTTCATGTCACTCCTATGGCACGACTCGCCATGAGAGTAACCCAATGGACTCTACGATCACAATGGATCCAAGCCATCCAACCATTACATTATCCAATCCAAGTAACCCACCAACTACGCTCCTCGCTGCAATGGTGGACAGTCAGGGACAATTTACGCAAGGGCCTACCCTTCCAGAAACCGGTCCCTCAGATAACATTAACTACAGATGCGTCCACCTTTGGGTGGGGAGCTCACATACACTCTCTTCAAACTCAAGGAACTTGGACAAAACTCGAAGCCACATATCAAATCAACTTTCTGGAACTTCGAGCTATACGTTATGTGCTGCATGCGTTCAAGGACTGCCTTTCACACAAGACTGTTCTGATCCAAATGGACAATACCGTAGCCATGTGGTACATCAACAAACAGGGAGGTACGGGCTCGTATCTCCTTTGTAAAGAAGCTGCACAAATTTGGGACTGGGCCTTGAACCACTCAATGTTCCTACAGGCCACTTATCTAGCAGGAATTCAAAATGTGCTAGCAGACCGACTCAGTCGTCAATTCCAACCACACGAGTGGTCCCTGAATCCCTCAGTAGCCGCCAAGATATTCCAACATTGGGGACAACCAACAACGGACCTCTTTGCCTCACCTCTGAATTATAAAGTAGACAACTTCTGTTCTCTACACAAACAGAAGAACTAGCTAGCCAAGGATGCTTTTGCTCGCCCTTGGAACTCCGGCCTGCTATATGCGTATCCTCCAATACCGCTTATAACGAAAACTCTAGTGAAGCTACAAGACAAGGGAACCATGATACTCATAGCCCATACTGGCCTCGACAAGTATGGTTTCCCACACTACTAGACCTTTCAGTCAGGGATCCAATACGCCTGGGAGTAGCTCCCAATCTCATAACTCAGGATCAGGGTCGGTTGCGCCATCCCAACCTTCAATCCCTATCCCTGACAGCGTGGATGTTGAAAGCTTGATATTACAACCACTCAATCTTTCAACAAATGTTTCTCAAGTGCTTATAGCTTCACGCAAACCTTCCACAAGAAAGAATTATTCTTTCAAATGGAAAAGATTCACTTTGTGGTGCAGACAAAACAATATTGATCCTTTCACTTGCCCCACTACTTCTCTTCTAGACTATTTGTACCATCTTTCAGACTCTGGTCTTCAGACCTCATCAATCAGAGTACATTTGAGCGCAATCTCAGCTTATCATAACAAGATGGGAGATGCACCTATATCCATAAATCCTCTTGTCAGTAGGTTTATGAGAGGTCTAACTCACCTTAAACCACCAATTCGGCCTCCAGTCACACGATGGGACCTGAATCTGGTTTTAACAGCATTAATGCGTTCTCCCTTTGAACCCATTCATTCTTGCGATCTCAAATTTCTCACATGGAAAACTATCTTCCTTATAGCCATCACATCAGCTAGAAGGGTTAGTGAGTTACAAGCACTTGTCACGTATGAACCTTATACAAAGTTTCTCCATGACAGAGTGGTTCTACGAACACACCCAAAATTCCTTCCAAAGGTAGTTACAGAGTTCCACTTAAATCAAACCATACCCACATTCTTTCCACGGCCTCATTCTCACTAAGGAGAAAGAGCTTTGCACACTTTGGACTGCAAACGTACGTTGTCCTTTTATCTGAATCGCACTATGTCCCTCAGAAAATCCAATCAACATTTTGTCTCTTATGATCCAAATAAGCCGGGTAACGCAGTGGGTAAGCATACTATATCAAACTGGTTAGCAGATTGCATACAGTTTTGCTATGAAAAAGCAGGCCTTCCTCTCCAAGGGCGAGTAAAGGCACATTCAGTGAGAGCAATGTCAACTTCAGTAGCACATTTTCGTTCAGTGCCAATCATTGACATATGTAAAGCAGCAACATGGAGTTCTCTTCACACCTTTGCAGCTCATTACTGTCTGGATAAACAAGGACGACAAGATTCAGCCTATGGACAATCTGTCTTACAGAACTTGTTTCCAGCTTGATCCCAACTCCTTCTACAACCAACCTGCTGTGATCTTCGGCTGCCTCATTTCCTCAACAACGCATCACTGCTAACTACATGGACAATGACTCAGCCTCTAGCTTGCTATTCACCCATATGTGAGGACTAGCATCCTGCTTGTCCTGGGATAAAGCAAAATTGCTTACCTTGTAATAGGTGTTATCCCAGGACAGCAGGATGTAATCCTCACAGAACCCACCCGCCACCCCGCGGAGTTGGGCCTCAGACTTTTATTATTTTACTTTGCTAACGCTTATTGCTACATACCAGACTGAAGTGAGACCCCTGTGGCAGGGAATATCATGGCATGCTCAGAAGCCCCAGGCTGCCAGTTAAAAGCTTCTAGAAACTTTGCCAGAAGTTTTCCCGCATTAGGGCTCCGTGAGTGACATCACCTATATGTGAGGACTACATCCTGCTGTCCTGGGATAACACCTATTACAAGGTAAGCAATTTTGCTTTCTTTTGGGGGGTAATTTTATGAAAGCCCACACAAATATACACCAAATTTTCTAAGCAAATTTACTCATATTTGCTTTGAAAGTTACTCCCAATAAAACTACCTACATACAGTTGCATCTGCCTATTTAGTATGGGTCGTTTTACTGTGAAAATTTGCAGGCATATTTTTTAAAATCAAAAAGTGTGCACATAAATGAAAACTCCATGTAGGTCCAAGTCCTACCTCTGGAATGCCTCTCCTGACTTATGGGTCTGTAATTTTAGTTTTTAACAGACTTGCGTTCATTCTTCTGTAACTTTTGCTTTGTATTCAAAATGTTTAAAATCATGAGAGGTCTAGAACGAGTTAATGTGAATCAGTTTATTTACTCTCAGGTCGATACAGTAACGTTGAGTTAAAGATTCCCCGTCTGTAACGTGCTGGGAGCGCACAATACAGACGAGTAAGGCCATCCAGCGATACAGTCTCCAGTTTCACGCGTCCTTAGCGCTTCCTAAACCCTTTCCTAAACCCTTTCCGCACCCAGCATGTAAATGAACGAAAAAGCTGTATAATGAAGGAATTAGCTATTCCCCTGCGATACTGTAACGGGCGCTGATATTATCTCCTCCATAACCCGCTGTTCTGCCGCGGCCTTAACCTGCTAGTTTACCGCCTCTCCCTAGTAGGAGTTAGTGTAGTGTAGTGTAAAAACATTGCTTACCCGCCCTGGTCCCGTCCGGTCTCCTGCAGCTCCGTCCGGTCCCCTCCTCCCGAAGCAAAAAAAAACCAAACGAAAAAGTAGCAAGGCTCGGGCCTGCTACGGTAAGTGTAAAAAGTGTAAAAAGTGTAAAAAACAAAAAACCTGTGTTATATAAAAAAATAAAACAATTTTAAATACCTGTCGGAGGGCCGTGGGTCCAGGCGGCCGGTGGGCGACGGGCAGCCATCAGCGGCATCCGGTAGTCCCTTCTCCCTTCCTCCCGATTTCACACGGGCATTCATCCAGGCAGAGGGAGCCGACGGCGAACGACCTCCGGCTCCCCCTGCCTGGATGAGCGCCAAAATCGCACGGGCGGGTCGGCAGCGGGGGGGGGGGGGGGGTGGTGCGGCAGCGGCAGCGGGGGGGCGGCAGCAGGATCCGGGAGCGGCGGGTAGGCAGCAGCGGGGTCCGGGGGGCAGCGGCAGCAGGATCCAGGGGCGGCAGTGGCAGCGAGATCCGGGGGGCGAGTAGCGGCAGCGTGTTTGATCGGGCAGGTAGGTGGGAAAAAAAGATGGCCGCCTGCACGGGGGAAAGCTGCAATTGGCCGCTGAAGACGTGACGTCACACCCTGTGACGCCAAACGTCGTGACGTCACGTCTTCAGCGGCCAATTGCACGCTTTTCCCGTGCAGGCGGCCATCTTTTTTTTGCCACCTACCTGCCTGCCCGATCGAACACGCTGCCGCTACTCGCTCCCCGGATCTCGCTGCCGCCCCTGGATCCTGCTGCCGCTGCCCCCCCGGACCCCGCTGCTGCCTACCCGCCGCTCCCGGATCCTGCTGCCGCCCCCCCGCTGCCGACCCGCCCGGGCGATTTTGGGAGAAGGGACTACCGGATGCCGCTGATGGCTGCCCGCCGCCCACCGGCCGCCTGGACCCACGGCCCTCCGACAGGTATTTAAAATTTTTTTATTTTTTTATATAACACACAGGTTTTTTGTTTTTTACACTTTTTACACTTTTTTACACTTCCTGGTGCCTGTCATTTCAAATGTCATTTGAAATGACAGGTACCAGCGCACCCAGGTTACTGTATAGGCGCTGTTACAGCGCCTATACAGTAAAATGGGTTGCGCGGGCATAACCCTTCCCTAACGCTTCACAGCCGTGGCATGCAATTGCATGTGATTAGAAGAGAGAATCAGGCGTTAGGTCAGGAGAACTGTGCGTGCGGGGAGGAAGGGTGCGCCTGACACTGCCGCACTGTTTTTACCGCGGCCTTACTGTATCGAGCCGTCTTTCGGATAATGGAAAGACTAGGGAGCACTCCATGAAGTTAGCATGTGGCACATTTAAAACTAATCAAAGAAAGCTCTTTTTCACTCAACGCACAATTAAACTCTGGAATTTGTTGCCAGAGGATGTGGTTAGTGCAGTTAGTGTAGCTGTGTTTAAAAAAGGATTGGATAAGTTCTTGGAGGAGAAGTCCATTACCTGCTATTAATTAAGTTGACTTAGAAAATAGCCACTGCTATTACTAGCAACAGTAGCATGGAATAGACTTGGTTTTTGGGTACTTGCCAGATTCTTATGGCCTGGATTGGCCACTGTTGGAAACAGGATGCTGGGCTTGATGGACCCTTGGTCTGACCCAGTATGGCATGTTCTTATGTAGATTGTATAATTGTGGTCTCTTTTAAGGAATCATGCAGAATAAGACTGGTTAAAGTTGAATTATGTAATGGATAGGACTTGCATGAAATAAGATCAGTAAGTTTAAAAACAAGCAAATGGATACCAAAAAATTGTAGGGTCTTAATGATACAGATACTTTTTTTTTTTTAAGTAGTAGCAAGGGATGTGTGGGAAGGGGCTCCAAATGTTGGTCAGTTCCAGTAAAGAGGTCATGGCATCATTATTTATTTATTTATTTATTTATTTAGATTCTTTTTTTATACCAAAGTATAGCGAGAAGCCTTCACTCCGGTTTACATTGAACAACTTCATACATGAAACATTTAATAATATAGAATATAAACATAAAAACATTAGTATTATAATTAACATCTCGGCTAAAGCAGAGTGATAAGGAACATCATTAGATGTTGTTATAGTTATTATTATAGTTCTATACAAAAGATTTGTCTTTTGGACAGCTATACTCACAACCTTCTTTCTTTCTTTTCTTTCTTTAAGAATTCTTATAAACTGCTTATTACAAATCAGATGATCTAGATGATGAACAAAATTACAAAAATCATTTGATCAGACATGTACAGTTAAACAATTATAAAAAAAAATAAAAATTACACAAAACATAACAAAATACTTATAGAATGGTACTAAAAGCTTTATGAAATAAATATTGTTTTTTTAAAGAAGCTTTTAATAACAGATAGTAAAAGCAACTGGCAGAGATGCCCTTGCCTGAATGTCAGCCAGCAGAGCATATTTATGGGAAGGGACAACCAATAAAAAATCATCCTGAGAATGTAGTCACCGGGATGGAACATATAACCAAGGTTCTTCATTTTCAGTTTAAACCGTTTTTCACCCATAAATTCCTAGATTTTTCCACAGGTGGCAATCTGTTTAAACTGTTATTTACCCTAATTTTAGGCTGATTTAAAAATACTGCTTCAGAACTGCAGATGTAGCATTTCAAGGCCCCCAGCCACTGCTAAAAGGCAGTGTGGGCCAAAGTGTATGCTGTCTCAGGTCTCACCCTCCACCAGTTAAAGTGCTCACCCTCCAGTGCCATTCATACCATGCTTCAAGTCCCATCTCCTCACCCCCCAAGCAGCCAAAGTGCCTGCTGTCTGGTGCTATGAATGCATTTTAAATAGGCCCTGTCCACCAGAAACACTTTCCGGCATGCTCCGTGCCCCTACATTAAAGCAGAAATGTGTTGCAGAGTGAAGCAGCCTCAGTAAGCATGCTGCTGAGGTAGAGAAGACGCCTGGAGTCGCCACCAGTAAGGATGAATGTTGTTAGTGTGTGTGAAGAGGAAATTGGGGGAGGGAGATACGAAATGAGGAGGTTGGAGAAATAGAGGGGCATGTTAGGCAGGGGATGGGGGTAGAGATGGGGATGTTGATGAGTGGGTGGTTAGGAGAATCTGATAATGTTTTATTAGCCTGGATTCTGTCTACCAAAATAAACTCCAATATTTACCCGCAAAAATAATGAGCCATTTTTTCCAAATGATTTTCTCAGAGGGCAAGCAGGATGGTAGTTGTCATATATGGGTGACATCATCAGATGGAACCCAGACACGGAAAACTTATGTTAAAGTTTCTAGAACTTTGACTTGGCATACTGAGCATGCCCAGCATGCTCTATACCATGCGTCCACGTGGGGGCCACCTCAGGTCTCTTTTTCCGCTGAGTTGTAAGCATCATGGTGTGAGTGTGCTCACTTTGGCTTCTCTTTGGGCATTTTGGAAAACTTCTCATTTTCTCAAATTTCTTGCTCTTTGCAGGTTTTTTTCTTTTGGTACTCAACGCCGGGTCCCTCTGTGCTTCCCTGTAGTGTTCCTTGTTGGGGATTTTGAAACTTCCAGTAAGTTTCCTTTTGTGGTCTTTTCTCTCGTGGCGGCGGCGGTGCTTTGGTACCTGCCGGCCATTGAAACTAGCCACCATTGATGATGTCTGGGGTTGCTGCTTATGCGCACAAATGACCTCGAAGGGACGTCTCTTCTGCTCAATAAGATGGAGTAGCTGAAGAAAACTGAGCCATCGGCATTGGCATCGGTGGCACTGGCATGATGGACCTTGGAGCTGCACTGATGTACACAGTGTCATCAACATCAGTGGGATTGTTGGTTCCATCAGTGTCATTGGTGGATAGGGGTGCCAGATACTGGTCACAGACTACCTCCTCCAGGCCAAGCACATTGGGTTCTTCGTCATTTGCCTTGGCACTGGGGAAGGCCCAACCCAAGCATTGGCACCGGTCCCTGTCAGTGCATGGTGCCGGGCATGTGGTTTCACCAGCTCAAGTCACAATGCCCCTGGAGTTAACCCCGTGGTGAAGAGCCCTTCATCAGTGCCGGGGGTCTGCAACGGTCTCCATTGGTCCTGATGCAAGTCGCTGATCCACCTCACAGGTCCGAAGAGAATATGTCCATCCCTCCTTCCTTCCAGGTACTGGCATCTGCAACGTTCGAGAAGGAGCTGGATTGGTGAATCCAGCTGGAACAGGTGCTGCAGGGTATCTGTTCTGTGTCCCCGACGTAGCTGCACCATCCATCCTGGAACTACTGCCGGAGAAGCTCAATGCGCTCATCGGTACATTACTGACTCAGCTAGTATCTGTTCCCGGGACAGCACTGCTGCCTGGCGGAGCACTAATGCCTCCCTCTACCGTTATGGTGGTCATTGCCAGCTCCTCAGAGGAAGCTGCACCTAGGCCAGCAGAGATGCAGAGGTCTTTTGCTCCCCGCCCAGCTTTGCCATAGGGACCCATTCCTCAGCGCCTCTGGATGAAGGCTGAGCGCCTAGGGCCCATCCTCTGTGGCTAACAGTGAGAATGAGGGTTCCTATGAACCCTGGGAAGATGATATCTCTGAGTCCTCTTCCGAGGGCTCTGAGTGTCTCCCCTCAGGACCATCTCCTCTAGAAGAGCAAAGGAGGTCCCCGCCCAAGGACTTATCCTTCACAGGTTTTGTGCAGGTAATGGCGGTAGACATTCCGTTTCAGCTGTTGATGGAGGAAGATGCCAAGATGCTGGAGATCCTCCAGTTTGTGGAGCCTCCTAAGGAGATCATGGCAGTCCCAGTGCTAGATATCCTTAAGGAGCTGAAGTTGAGGATTTGGGAACACTCCCTCACAGTACCTCCGGTTACCAGGCAGGCAGATGGGGTCTACCTAGACCAGAAGGCTACCAGGTTCGATAAGCTTCAGCTGCCCCACCAATCTGTCGTCAAATCCACCCTCAAGAGCACCAAGTACTCTCGGACCCATTCCTCAGCGCCCTTGGGGAAGGACCACAGGACGTTAGATGCTCTTGAGAGGAAAGTGTTCTAGGCAGCCATGCTTATTGCCCGCATCACCTCCTACCAGCTCTACATGAGCCAATACTCGCAGAACCTCTGGAAGCAGGTGCAGGAGATAGTCCTATCTCCAGTTGCTGATGCATAAGGGTCTGGAGTGCAGAAAACACAAGGTCCGTACGATCTATGATGTTTAGAAATGGCAGAGAGAACCTCTGCAGTGGGAATCTGCGCCCGCAGAATGGCATGGCTGCAGGCCTCAGATCTCCGTCCAGAGGTTCAAGAATGGCTTGCTGATATACCGTGTACTGGGAAGAATTTCTTTGGAGATAGGGTGAGGGATGTGGTGGCCCAGTTACGGGACAACCATGAAACCCTCCAACAGCTCTCCACTGGCACTCCAGACCCGTCTTCATCCAAGAGACTGGCAAGGCAGGGGCAGAGGAAGTCTTTTTATTGCCAGAGGATGTAATATCCTCAGCCTCCTTGCCCCCATCAGCAGCATGTGAGCTCCCATGGCTGTCCCAGGCAGCAGAGAGCTCCCAAGCCCCAGCCGGAGCCTCAGTCAACACCCAGGATGGATCAGCCTGCGGTTCTTCATGAACAAGTGTGGCCCAGTATATCCTCGGACCAGTGGGTTCTGTTCATTGTCCGTAAAGGGCACCAATTAAACGTATGATGTGCCTGCTAAATTACTTCCCCTGTACCTGTTTTGGCGGCCGGTAAAGCGTCAGGAAGTATTGCTTGTGGAGCTCTCCACCCTCTTAATGGCCAGGGCGGTTGAGCCTGTTCCACCAAGGCAGAGAGGGTGGGGATTCTACTCCAGGTATTTCCTGATTCCAAAGAGAACAGAGGACTCCATTCCATCCTAGACCTAAGGGCCTTGAACACATTTCTAAAAAAGAAAAGTTCAGGATGGTTTTCTTGGGCACATTGATCCCCCTTCTACAGAGTGGAGACTGGCTATGCTTTCTCGATCTAAAGGATGCGTACAACCATGTCGAGATCTTCCCAAGTGACAGGAAGTATCTCAGATTTGTGGCAGGAAAACAACACTTCCAGTACAGAGTGTTGCCGTTTCGGCTAGCATCAGCCCCACGTATCTTCACAAAATGCCTGGCCATTGTGGGGACGCACCTCTGTAGGTTGGGAGTGCATGTTTTCCCCTAACTGTGTGATTGGCTGGCTGGTTAAGAGCACATCTCAGGCAGGGGCTGTCAGGTCCATGCATTTGACCATTCAGGTGTTAGTCACTAGGGTTCGTCATCAACTATTGGAAATCCCATCTCAGTTTATCACCTCAATTGGACTTTATAGGAGCCCTGCTAGACACGGCTCAGGCAAAAGCCTTCCTGCCTTGTTCATGGGCTGCCACCCTGCCATCCATAGCTTTGAGATCCAGGAGAGCCAGGAGGTATCAGTGCAGCACACATTAAGGTTGTTGGGCCTCAACATGTTGGGAGTGACATGGCCGCAACCATCCATGTCACTCCCTTGTCACATTTACATATGTGCAGATCCCAATTGACCTTGGGATTGCAGTGTTGCCAGGAGACGCAGTGCCTCCAGACTTGCATCCGAGTCACCCCATCTCTGTGGGACTCTTTGTCCTGGTGGTGGGTACTCTCCAATCTGGAACCGGGGGGGAGGTCTCTTTCCTCAGTCCTCCTACGCAAATTGTCCTAACCAAGGATGCATTCACCCTAGGCTGGGGCGCTCATGTAGAGGGGCTCCGCACACACGGGGCCTTTGGTCCGCTCAGGAAAGCTGTTGCCAGAACAACTTCCTGGAGTTCTGGGTGATCAGATACACGCTATGAGCTTTCAGAGAGACTGTCCAACAAAGTTGTCCAGATGTGGTATGTTGTCGAGCAGGGAGGTATGGGATTGTACCTCCTGTGTCAGGAAGCAGTCCAGATTTGGTCATTGGCCCTGTCCCACGGGATGGTGCTCAGGATAATGTATCTGGCAGGTATGGAGAACGTGGTGGCGGACAGACTGAGTCATACCTTCAGACCCCACAAGTGGTCTCTGAACCTAGGAGGTAGCAAATCAGATCTTTCACCTCTGGGGAAGCCAGACGTAGATCTTTTTGCGTCCCCTGGAACAGGAAGGTAACTCTGTTTTGCTCCCTGTACTGGACAGATGGCCAACCAGCCTTTGGATGACCTTGCCCTTCACTGCGTATCCTCTGATTCCCTTGCTGGCGAAGACTCCTACAGGAGTTGTCCATCCGGAAACCAATCAGTCTGGGGACTTCTCCAGATCTCATCATGCAAGAACAGGGCAGGCTATGGCATCCCAACCTCCAGGCCCTGTTGCTCACAGCCTGGATGTTGAGAGGTTAATCCTGCGGCCACTTGATCTTTCTGATGATGTGTCTCTGGTCCCGGTGGCTTCTAGAAAGCCTTTCACAAGAAAGTCCTATGGATTGAATTGGAGGAGGTTTTTTGTGGTGTGAGCAGAAGGCCCTACATTCATTCTCTTGCCCCACACAAAAACTGCTTGACTACCTTCTGCACCTCTCGGAAGCTGGCTTAAAGACCAATTCTGTTAGAGTTCACCTGAGTGCTATTGGTGAGTACCACCAGGAAATGGAAGGTGCGCCTATTTTTATACAGCCTATAAGTGCCTGTTTCATGTGGGGCCTTACCTCAGTTGAAGTCTCCCTTAAGACCTCCTGCTGTGTCTTGGAACCTCAATGTAGTAATAGCTCAGCTGATGAAAGCTCCTTTTGAGCCGCTGTGCATCTGTGACCTGAAATACCTGACCTGGCAAGTCATATTTTTGGTGGCGATCACTTCAGCTTGCAGGGTCAGCAAATTCCAGGCCTTAGTGACTTATCCACTTTACACTAAGTTTTATCATGACAGGGTGATCTTGCGCACACACACCCTAAGTTCCTGTAAGGTGGTGACGGGCTTCCATCTTACCTAGTCTATTGTCCTGCCAACTTTCTTTCCCAGACCCCATTCTCACTAAATAAATAAATAAAATAAATAAGGCGAACAAGCACTGTACAGTTTGGACTGCAAGCGAGCCTTAGCCTTTTGTCTGGAGCAGACAGAAGGCCATAGACAGTCCACCCAACTTTTATTTATTTATTTATTTTTAAATAGCAATAGGTTGGGAATTGCTGTTAAACAGACACAGACATCACACATTCGCATATCACTATTGTCTGAATAGGGATGGCTGATCTGACAGTAGGTTTGGCCAATCTGTACTTCGGAATCTCTCTGAGGTAAAGAACCCAACCCTCCCTCCCTAGGGCCCTTTGTTTGGGTTCAGGCTGTCTCCTCCTCTGTTTCCAACAGCACTGCTGTTGTTTTGCCCATTCGCACCTGGTTAGTGCCTGTTGGTCCCCTTTTTTTATTGTGGAGCAGCCTGTAGCTAGGGATTCAACCATGTGTGAGGACTATCATCCTGCTTGTCCTTGGAGAAAGCAGAGTTGTTTCCCTGTAACAGGTGTTCTCTGAGGACAGCAGGATGTTGGCCCTCACAAAACCTGTCTGCTACCCCGTGGAGCTGGGTTTCTCCTATTTTTGTTGTTTTGAATCAAATTCTATGTTATAAAACTGAAGAGGTACCCCGTGTGGGTGCATAGTTTAGGGCCTGCTGGGCATGCTCAGTATGCCAAGTCAAAGTTCTGGAAACTTTGACAGAAGTTTTCCGTGCTGGGCTCCATCTGATGATGTCACCCATGTGTGAGGGCTAACATCTTTCCTCAGAGAACACCTGTTACAGGTAAGCAACTCCGCTTTCCCCCCACAGAGCACCTTGGAAACTGCCTAATTTTGCATAATCAGTTCTCAGTAATAATGTCTGAGTTCCTTGTGATGCTAGAGAAATCTATTAAGATATGCTCTTCAGATTATGAATTGGAGGAGAAGCCCTCAGATGGGGTGGGAAGGACCCCACTGCAGGGGCAGGAATGATGTAACTTCTGGTTTGAAGCTGCTGGTTTCAATTAAATTTGCAGTAGCGCCCACATATCCATTCTACTGTGGTCATTAATAGAATCGCTTAATATTATCAGTCCTTCATCTTAGAATGCACATTCTCAATGCATTTCATTGAAGTTCTCTAAATATCATTAACACTTAATACTTTACTGCAGTATATATTTAGGGCCTCAAAATACTAGTGAGGATAATAAGCTGTATAATCTATAATGGCTTTTGCCACTGTGTAGTTTAGCTTTGTATAGCTGCTAGTTATACTTGTGTAATCATAAGTCCAATTTTATATTTTTTTAAATTTTCAAATGTTGCATTTTAGAATGAAAGTACTTCCCTTTTATAATACAGATTGCCCCACATGGTTTTGCAGCTTGTGGATAATACAGTGCTTCAGGGGCTCCAATTCATTAAGCGTGATTCAGAACTGCTGTCATGTTGCCATCTACTTTTCCCCAGGCACACGCCTCCATGTTAGTTGAAACAATTTAAACTGTTATGTGGATATATATTTGAACTTTATTTGCTAGTTGGCAAGTCAGGCTTTTCTGGGATATGCTTTTAACTTCTCTTTGTATTACTCCACAAATTATACAAAACAAATAAGACAATCAAATAAGACACTCTGTTATTTCAGACATGAATACATCTCTTCAACATGTTTAGACATAGCCAACATTAGTATTTTCCATTATGTGCATTCAACCTTCTAACAACCTAAAGAACATTCTCTTTCCCATAACCCCATCCTCCAACCATTACATGCTGAGTCTATAGCAGTGTTTCTCAATCCTCTCTTGGAGGCAGACCTAACCAGTCAGGTTTTCAGGATATCCATAATAAATATGCATGAGATAGATTTGTATGCCCTTGGTCTCCAATGTATGCAAATAATCTCATGCATATTCATTGTGGCAATCCTGAAAACCCAATTGGCTAGGTGTGACTTCAGGAGAGGGTTGGGCAACATTGGTCTATATACTGTTTCCTTACTGACCCGTATCCATTTTCTTATTAAAGCATATAGACAATATCTCATTCCACTCTGGTCATGCAAATATATGAGGGTAAGTCAGTAAGTAAGTCACAAACATACATGGGATTAATATTCATGAAATGTATTTAAATGCAAAAGATGAATTATTTACTGTGAAATATACAGAATATAGTCACAAAAACAGTTTTTCTGGAAAAACCAACTACTTTTCAACATAATCACCGCAAACATTTATACATTTGTCCCAGCATTTGAAAAGTCCATCAAAACCTTCTGCATAAAAGTCTTTTGGCTGGCATCGTAACCAGTGCTTCACCTCTTGTTCCACTTCTTCACCTCTTGTTCCACTTCTTCACCGCTGGTGAAATGTTTACCACCGAGATGGCTTTTCAGTTTGTCAAACAAGTGAAAATTGCTGGGTGCCAAATCCGGACTGTATGGTGGATGTTCAAGAACTTCCCAGTGCAGGTTTGCAATCGTCTGACGAGTCTCAGTCGAAGTGTGGTCTGGCATTATCGTGAAGAATCAGCACTCCTCTTTTTTCCATATCTGGGCGTTTTCTACGAATAGCTCCTTTAAGCTTTAATAGAGTAGCACAGTAGGAAGCCGAATTAACAGATTCACCACGCTTCTGAAAACTGGTTAAGAGTATCCCATCTCGGTCCCAAAACACAGTCAACATCACCTTTCCTGCAGAAGGCACAAGCTTGAACTTCCTCGGTGTCGGTGATAGTGGATGCTTCCACTGCATGGAATCGTGTTTCGCTTCTGGTTGATAGTGCTGCACCCACGACTCGTCACTAGTAACAATACGTGCCATCATTGATTCACCTTCGTTTGCATAACGGCAGAGATTTTCCAAACAGACACCCATCCGGTTGTTCTTATTGTCTTTGGTCAGCTGTTTGGGAACCCATCTTGCACAGACTTTGCGAAAGTTCAATGCATCGTGCACTAAGGAATATGCTAATCCGTGAGAACACCGAATTTCTTTGGCAACTTCGTCAATTGTTACCCTCCGGTTAGCGCGAACCATCTCTTCAACCTGCTTCACAGTTGCCTCTGTCGCGATCTCTACAGGTCGACCAGGTCTGGTTTCATCGTTCACGTTGGCATGTCCTTGTGCAAATTTATCGGTCCAGTTATAAATTGTTTTACGTGAGAGACATTTCTCTCCATATACTGGATACATTTCTTTATGAATGTCTTTTGCCACTAAGCCCTTAGCCCATAAAAATCTGACAACAGCACGTTGTTCTTCGACCGTACAATCTGTCAACACGGCAGCCATTTTCCTTATGTACACAGCCCCTGCGCATGCACAGTTTAAATAACTATTTATGTACATAAGCACTTCTAAGGTGCTGCCATCTATGGAATATGACAACATTACAGATATGTTTTATTACCTTAGTAGAGAGATTTGTGACTTACTTACTGACTTACCCTCATATTATGAAAAGATGTTTTCTTTCAGGCAGCAGCTTATCAAGGAATCCCCACAGATGGCATATACTCAGACTTACTTTCCTTAGTTGCCTATATATTAGTATTAGAATTAGACAATCCCGGGCTGAAGAAAACATAAAAAAAATGAAAAAAATCGCCATGAAACTGAAACTGACAACGGAGGGAGTCCTCAGAGAGAATGAGACCCGCCCACAAAATGACATCATCATGCTAACAGCAGAGCCGGTAAAAGACGCCGTTCCATCGGGCAACGAAGGTGAGGGGCAACCCACTAACATCAGGTACCCTGAGAGACAATCCCGGGCTGAAGAAAACATTAAAAAAATGAAAAAAATCGCCATGAAACTGAAACTGACAACGGAGGGAGTCCTCAGAGAGAATGAGACCCGCCCACAAAATGACATCATCATGCTAACAGCAGAGCCGGTAAAAGACGCCGTTCCATCGGGCAACGAAGGTGAGGGGCAACCCACTAACATCAGGTACCCTGAGAGACAATCCCGGGCTGAAGAAAACATAAAAAAAATGAAAAAAATCACCATGAAACTGAGACTGACAACGGAGGGAGTCCTCAGAGAGAATGAGACCCGCCCACAAAATGACATCATCATGCTAACGGCAGAGCCGGTAAAAGACGCCGTTCCATCGGGCGTCGCGCGCCGAAGGGGCGTGACAAAGGGGCTTTCCCCTTTGTGCTCCCCTTCGTGCTAACTTTCGTGCTGTGTGTAAAATAAGTTTAGTTATGTTTGTTATTTAATTAACCTCTATTAAGCTGTCTAAAAATTTTGCTTTTACATTTTTAATTCTAGATGTTCTATGTATTCGACTAAGGAATTATATTTCCTGCTTGTTCAGTTTTCAGTGTAAACCGGCCTGATTTGCATTTTATGCAAGAAGGTCTATATATAAAAATTAAAAATAAATAAATAAATATTATCCATTTTTAAAAGATTAGTCATGATTGATATCTATAAGGCCAAATCTATTGGATGCTTATCAACCCATTTTAATCAATATAACTTTTGTGGCAGCCTCTAAAAATATGTATTTATTATTTATTTAACATTTTTATATACCGGGATTCAAGTAAAATTTAAATATAATCTCGGTTTACATTGTAACTGAAAACAAACATGTAAGAATGCCATTACATAGAACAGGGCATAAAACTTGGATCTGAATAATAGGGGAAAACGCATATTTATATTATAAAGAAGCATAAATTATATTATTAGAGACATGAAAGAGGACATGTTTATGAACCAGGATCCATGTACATACTGAAATTATGAGGATCTATGTACATACTGAAATTATTTAGTGACCGGGTATTCTGAGAAAACTTTGGAGTGATCTGCTGTAGAGAAGGGTTGCTAAATTGTAAGGGTGGCATGAATGGATAGTCTGTAATTTAGCCAGTTGGCTAGTATGGTGATGCCGAGGTATGTCAATATCATAATTGGAAAGCTTGCTCAAATAGCCAGGTTTTTAGTCTCTTTTTAAAGTTGATTGGGCATTGTTCTGACTGGAGTTGTGGCAGTAGAGAGTTCCATTGTGCAGGACCTGCTGCGGACATGGCTCGTTTGGCTTAGAGAGGTTTTGATGTATGGTGTTAGGAGAGTGTGTTTGTACGTAGTTCTCGTCGTTCTGGCTGGTAGATGTGGTCAAAGTGGAATGTTGAGTTCCAGTGGAATGAGCTTGTGGATGGTTTTGTGTATGATTGTTAGTGTTTTGTATAAGATTCTGTACTTGATTGGAAGCCAATGTAGGTTCCTTAAGATGGGGGTAATATGGTCTCTCTTATTGGTCTTAGTCAGAATCCTGGCTGAGGCGTTTTGCAGCATTTGTAGGGGTTTAATGGTGTTAGCTGGAAGGCCGATTAGCAGAGAAGTGCAATAATCGATTTTTGAGAAAATGATTGCTTGGAGTACTGATCGGTAGTCTTGGAAGTGTAGGAGTGGTCTGAGTCGTTTAAGGACTTGCAATTTAAAGAAGCCCTCCTTAGCAGTGTTATTGATGAATCTCTTTAGGTTTAATTGATCATCCATGATGACTCCGAGGTTTCTCACTTGAGAAGAAAAGGTTGGTAGACTTATAAGGTTTGAGTTTGGCATAGCGTATTTACCGTCTTGAGAGATGAGGAGTATTTCCGTTTTATTGGAATTGAGGATTAGGTTAAGGCTTGAGAGCAGGTTGTTGATGGATATAAGGCAGTTGTTCCAAAATTCTAGTGTTTTTTGTAGGGATTCTTTAATCCCTACAAAATTTAATTTAATGTAATTAAATTTAATTCAATTACATCAAATTTAATTAAATAAATAAATAAATAGAGAAATTACATTTATTTAATTAAATAAATTTAATTTAATGTAATTAAATTTATTACCCAGGATCATGTCCTTAATGTATAAGATACCTGAAAAGAAGAAATGATGCATAAAAGTCGAACCTTTCAATGGAAAGAATTTGTAAAACTAGTAAGAATGTAGCTGTGTTTAAAAAAAAAAAAAAAAAAAAAAAAAAAAAAAAAGGATTGGATAAGTTCTTGGAGGAGAAGTCCATTACCTGTTATTAACAATGAGACCTCAAGTGTTATCCTTAGGGTATACATTTGTGTTAAAGTATCCCTGTAGATAAATTAGAGATAATGAGAGTAGTTTTACATTCGTATTTCCAGAACAGCTGAAATCCTTCCTGAATGCCAGGACTGTAAGATCTATTCCTGGAGATTGACAATCAGTAATAAATGTTGCACCACTGGCATGTTAAGTCAAATGGCTTGGTAATTTCCTTTGACTCTCATAAATGCTGGGCCCCATTTTAATTTTGCCTGATTTGAAAAGTGATGTACTTTGCAAATTGCCTGTAATAGATTTTTGTTTATTTCTGATGTTTCATCATCTTTCTGTTTTCTGTGAAGTACGTTTTTTGTGCTTGTTTCAATTGAAAAAATTAATAAAGTGTAAAAAAAAAAAAAAAAAAAAAAAAGGTTTGGACAAGTTCCTAGAGCAGTTTATGGACTGCTATTAGTCAAGTTGACTTAGGGAATAGCCACTGTTTATTGCCAGCATTAGTAGCATAGGATCTATTTAATGTTTGGGTACTTGACAGATACTTGTATATCCTGGATTGGCCACTGTTGGAAACAGGATGCTGAGCTTGATGGACCTTTGGTCTGACCCAGTATGGCAACTTCTTATGTTCTTATGACTTAGAAAATAGCCACTGCTATTACCAGCAACAGTAACATGGAATAGACTTAGTTTTCGGGTACTTGCCAGGTTCTTATGGCCTGGATTGGCCACTGTTGGAAACAGGATGCTGGGCTTGATGGACCCTTGGTCTGACCCAGTATGGCATGTTCTTATGTTCTTAAAGGGAGATCTTTAGAATTGTCTACCAGTCATAATATGTTTATATTGATGGTGCCCCAGTATAGTCATTACTCTCTCCTCCTTTACATAGTGTAGTGAATAGAAGTCACTTTTTTTTTCAAGAATTAATTTATCATATTGCAGATAAACTTACCTTAGCAAATAACCTGGTCCACAATTCCAGCCAGAAATCTGACATTGGCTGCTATTAAGATATGTTTTTATCTGCAGTATGATTAATTCTTGAAAAGAAACTGAATTTTAGTCATCAAACTATATATGGAGGCACGTGATGATTATATTGGGGCATTGCCAACATAAATATGTTGGGGCCGATGCAATAAAATGCGCCAAGCCTAATGCACAGGTTTATACATGGTTGGATGCATGTTCTGGATGTGCTAGACTAGCACCCCATGCAGTAAAGAGTGCATCCAAAACTCACACCCAAACAAATGCATAGCCTATAGTGCCCATCACATGTAAATTCCATGTAGATGAGGCTATTAGCTATTATCCCCTGATGCAGAAAATCACCAGGCGCCCAATGCACACTTTTTAAAGCGGAAAATTTAACTCCAGCCCTGGAGGTGACACAAAGTCAATCTGTAAGTGAAGGGCTGATGAGAAATTAAAAAATATGGTCCTTTGTGGTTCCTCCTACCTAGTAGTTTTGTGACACTTAAATTTACTGCTTATGGTGTTGAAAAATAAATGTATATTGGCTTGAGTTAAAAAAAAAAAAAAAAAAAAAAAAAAAAAAAATCTTCTAGATGCACAATTTAGGTACCCATAGCAAGGGATGCTTAGCTATAGTTGTCTTCAGCAACCTCAGCAAAATCGGCCAGAAGTGGGATAAAAACAGATGCTTATGTTGAGCACCTGTTACAATTGTGGGTGCCTGATGCATTTGAGCTCTAGGGATGCACAATTCTCCTATGTGTCCTTTTTTATGCAGCTCCTCATTTAAATACTGCATCGGGTGCCCTGGGGTTGTGGGTGTGTGCATGTTAGGAAAATGGGCATCGTAGTGCATCAGCCTGGTTGTAACTGATAGCCATTTATGAAGATCTCCTCTCATAATTTCACTAATTTTGGTTCTATGGTTGGGAATTTTCTTTTTGCAATTGTATAGTATCAAAGTGATTATTGTTGGGTAGTATATTGCATTTCACTTTGTATGTGATAGATTTAATAATGGGAAATATCACAGAAAGGGTGGTAGATGCATGGAATGCCCTTCCAAAAGAGGTAGTGAAGACAAAAACTGTAATGGAATTCAAAAGCATGTGGGACATAGAGGATCTCTAGTGGTTAGAGAATGGAAATGAAGAAATCTGTTACACCTAAATTTAAGATCTATGCATGAGGGTAATCTGCATGGACTGGCAGTTTACTATCCTTAACAGAAGGCATAGGATATATGCATGGAGTGGTAATTATTACCCTAAGCAACTTGCTGGACATACTGGATGGACCATTTTGGTCTGTCTGCTGCCATTAACTATGTTACTACTGTATATTACCCCAAAATGTCTTAATCCTTGTGTATCCAAGAATATTGTGAAAAATGTGCCTATTTCCCTTCACACACTTATCTAAGTTTAGCTATCCCATTTTAAATCTGTTTTGATCTATAAAGCATATTTGTATAATTTGTACTGTTTTTCACTCTTGTATCTGCTTTGCCAAAAAAAATAAATAAATCTGTACTCAAAATCATGTTCTATCTCTGTTTCTCTCTTTCTAATATTTTATACAAGACACTTTTTTTTTCTTTTTATTGCCATTTCAGTCTTCTTGCTGAATATGAAATAATTTAAAAAATCCATCACTTTCCTTAGTGTAGCTTTTATGTCGTGCCTTACCTGCAGACATGCAAAAAATTGTCTGGGAAATATTAACTTAGATTGCAGTTTCATGAAAGTAAATATATCTAATGATCTCAGAACCATCATATCTGTAATAGTTCTCTTTTAAATGTTTATTTTGACATCAGAGGAGATTATTACAACAAATTGTACACATAGTAGAACAACGTTGTGTTAATTTACTAATCTCACCTACATAGCTTTAAGATATTGTAAAACCATGGTAGTATGTGCCTCTGTGCTCTCCCCTCCCCACTGATACACATCTATACTAGAAACATAGAATCATGACAGCAGAAAAAGATCATATGGCCCATCTATCCAGTTAATTTAGCATTATAATTATCATTTCCTTAGAGATCCCCCTGTATTTATACCATGCTTTCTTGAATTCAGATACTGTTTTTGTCTCTACCACCTCCACTGGGAGACTGTTCCATAAATCACCACCCTTTCTATAAAGAAATATTTCCTAAGATTACTCCTGAATCTACCCCTTTTCTCTCTCATCTCATGACCCCCTCGTTCTAGAGCCTCCTTTCCATTGAAAAAGGCTCACCACTTGTGCATGGAAAACTTTGAGATATTTGAATGTCTCTATCATATCTCACTCATACATAGCACCACTCCACTGTACCACTGCTTACAAGATTTCCAAATATACTACATTTAACCCAAAGTCAAAAAAGTTGAGTATATTAATCATGTAGCCTGCTGCATCTTGACATTCTCTAGCAAATAAGTCATTAAGGAGGTAATTTTAAAAGGAGTTACACATGTAAATGTAACATGCTATCATAAACATTTTAAAAAGCCATTTACACAGGTAAAGTGCACATACACATGAATATCCCATGGCATATATTGTAGCAGTTTTCAAAAGTCCACTTACTCGTGTTAAACCCAATTTTAAGCATGTAAATGCTTTTTAAAATTGGGCCCAAAATCGACATCTTTGAGACCATTTGAATTTGTGATATGACTCAAGAGTCCACGCAAGCTCATAATAAAAGGCTTTCAAAGGGTAATACATTTTAAAAAATCAACAGTTTCCTGTTGACATATCAATTTTTCAAATTGAAAAATCTCCAAAATTAATTTTTACCATAGATCTATATCAATCCCTGTTTCCTCTGTCCATTTGAAGAGTATATATTAGTAGTAGTAGTTCTGTAATTTATCATGTTTATCATCTTCCTCTGCACCTCTTCTAGTTCGTTATATCTTTTTTGAGATGGGGGCAAATAGAAATGAAACAGTACTCGAGGTGAGGTTGCACCATGGCTCAGAACAGAGGCATGATGTATTTTTTTTATTTCCATTATTTTTCAGACCATTCATAACATTCTGTTGAAGATTTTAATGTAATGTCCACATGGACTTGAAGGTCCTCTTTCCTGGGTAGTGACTCCCAATACAGAACTCAGCATCAAGTACATGTAACTGAGATGATTTTTTCCTACATACATTACTTTGTATGTTTCCACATTAAATTTAATCTGCCAATCAGTTGCTCAGTTTACTAGTTGTGGGAACATCATGCAAACCGGCATGATGTTCCCACGAATGTCGGTATATAAAAATCAATAAATCAATAAATAGTCTCAAAAGGTTCTTCTGCAGTACCTCACAATTCATTGCTGTTTTAACAACTTTGAATAAATTTGTCAACTGTAAACTTGAAAATCTCATTTGTCATTCCCTTTTCCTGATCATTTATGAATATTTTAAATAGTAAAGGTCCCAGTATTGATCCCTGTGGTTCTCCACTAATAACCTGTCTCCATTTGGAAAACTGACTATTTAGTTATACCCTCTGTTTCCTGTCTTTTAACCAGTTACCACAATAGAAATTGCCTCCTATTCCATTATTTTTTAACTTCCTGAAGAATATCTCATGGGGGAGTTTGTAAAATGCTTCCTGAAAATCCAGTATATTTATACACACATATATATCAACTTGCTCACATATACCTACATGTATATCAAACCTTCAACAAAAAAATCTAAAAGATTGGTAAGGCAAGCCTCCCCTTTGCTAAAACATGTTGACTCGTCCCCCATTAAGCGGCAAGTGATTTTTTTTTTTTTTTTTTTGTAAGAATGGTTTCTACCATTTTGCATGGCACCGATATTAGGCTATCAGTGTCAAGAAAGCTCCCAGATTTGAGAAGTAGCAGCTGGCATACCAGTTGGTGGTGATTTAATCTGTTTTCAAGAAGGCTAATAGGTTCAGAATTCATTCTATAGTGCCTTTGGGGGAAAGATTTTCATATCCTGGAATCGCTTAGGAAGAAAGCTTTTCCAAGGAGCTATACTCAATGTCTGCATAGCATCCTTTCAACTCTTCATGAGGTAGTATACATGGGACAGTCTTAAAAAGGTGAAAAGTGATAGAACAGCTTCCTTGAAAGCAGCATGACAACTTCTAAGCGCTGGTGGCTTGTGCAAAACACATGGTCCAGTTGACCTTTGATGTTTTCAAGAAGGCATTGAGTGTCCGTGTAGTGAGTATTAGTGCCTGAAGACTCATTTGACTGATGGCTTCAGACATTCAATTGAATGTCCAGGAAAGACTCTTAGACATTTTGTGCACTGGAGATAATCTCTTTGAAGATAAGGTCAAAGATGTGGTGGCTCAGATTAAAGACCACTGTCTGATGCTTCATATCCTCTCCAGTGCCACTTCAGATCTGCCCGCCTCAGCCAGGAGATACCAGAGTGGGACATTGAGGAAACATTTTTATCAATAGAGGAGATGTTTACCTCTACCCCTTCGTCCTGACAGCAGCAGCATCCTTGTGCTCTACCTTGGCAACAGAATCCTTGTGCTCTACCTTGGCAACAGAGGGCACCAAAACCATGCCAGTGCATTAGCCAAAACCAAAGATGGGGTTTAAATGTATCCTGGAGAACACAGTTAAGATCCCAGTACCTGTGCTAGAGGACCTTCCTTCCAGAGGCAGGCTGAAGTTTTACATAAACCATTGGAAAAGTAGGAGTTGAACAGATAGAGAGTGGGAGAGACAGAGAAAACAATAGACTCTAACTTGGATCTGTCTCTTTTCCCCCACAAGGATTTTCCAGTTTAAAGTAGAAGTTTTTCTGGTCGGAAGGACCCTGTGAGTGAGCCATATTCCAACTGCTCGGTACCCCTGAAGAATACATCATTTGAAATGCTGCAGTGTCAGGCATTTGTTTGAATATCTCAGTTCCTGTCTCCATTTGCTAGAGGAATCCCTGACCGTACAAACTCTATTTAAGATAAGTATTTTTATCTAGAATACATATATGTAAGATATTTTAGATGAGAGCTTTTATACAAGTTTCTGCATTGTGGGAGAAGTTATGTTCTCTCTGCAGACTATAATTGAGATTTTAAATGCAACACTGAAAATCCACCCAAAATGAAATTTTTCTCAGATGACTCAGTGACCAGTGATTATAACCATGTGACCATTAAGAAAGGCATAAGTTTTATAAGATGAATTTTGAACAGTCCTAGTGCCTGTATATGAAGGTCATACAATTAATGGATATATGATTTTGCTGTAATTGCCAAACCCGCTTGAGGGGTAACTCGGCTTCAGGAACTGCTGCAAATATAGTTTTCCTCGCTCTTGAAGACCCTATGCTGTTGAGTACATTCCACTAGGGGAAAGTGGATGAGGATTTTACTCCAAGTGCTTCCTGATACCAAAGAAAACAGGAGGACTCTATCTCATCCTAAACATAAAGACTTTTTGAACAAATTTCTGAAAAGGGAAAAGTTCAACATGGTTTCTCTTGGCACTTTGCTTTTCTATAAAAAAGGGGACTGGCTGTGCTCTCTACATCTTAAGGATGCTTACACCCACATAAGGTTATTTTCAGATCACAGAAAATATCTCAGATTCATAGTAGAGGACACCACCACCAAATATCATGTGCTGTCTTTCAGGCTGATGCAGGACCCATGTGTTTTCACAAAATGTTTGGCAGTAGCGGCAGTCCATTTGCACAGGTTGGCGAGGTATTTATTCCCCTCTTTGAGTGATTGGTTGGTCAAGAGCATATCTTAAGGAGGTACTGTAGAAGTTTCTAGGGTTCATCAAATACCTCAAGCACCACATGAACCCATTCTCTCAATTGGAATTTCTTTATCCTGCTAAACTAGCCCAGACAAGTGAGTTTTACTCAGTCTCTGTTTATGGAGACAGAGAACATCTTTTTCTTCATGGCAACATACCTGGATTAAGGGAGGTTACAGCTTGTGTGCCCTTGTCAGTAATCTGTTTTCAGCAGATAGTGGACATGTGTGTGGATTGGTGTAACAAGATTCCAGAGTCCTTGCCTCATGCTTTGGCCTGTTTGAACAGAGACTGGATTGCTCCTTTGATAATAGTCCTCCTTTGGGATGACTCCACCTGTTGACCAGTTTTACTTCCCAGGGCTTTTTGTTTGTTTTTTTCCTTGTTGAAAAAGTATCTGGGTTAATCTCAGGGTCCTTGGTGGTCCTAGTTGATTTCCCATTTTAGGCGATTCCCAGGCATTTCAGCTTGGTTGAGCCCTCTGGGAGAAGGGAGTGTTTTTTTTTCTTTCTCTCTCTCTCCTTTCCTTTGTTTATGGCTAATCCCGCCATAAAATGTGGTTGAAGGAAAAAAGGATAGAACTGGATTACTAGGAGCAGCAGTTGAGAGAGTTTCTGTAGCATCTTTATTTATTTATTTACGATTTTTATATACCGATGTTCATCTCAAAAAGAGATATCACATCGGTTTACAATAAGGTACAATAGGTAATTCACTATCCCCTAAAAGGGCTTACAATCTAAAATTTTTGTACCTGAGGCTAAGAGATTACAAAAATAAAATCATCAAAATCAAAGTTCTTAACAATTAAGCAAAAGGTATAACAAGGAGCATATTAAACAAATAACACAAAGGGGAGTGCCCCTTTGTCGCACCCCTTCGGCGCGTGGTGCCTGCTGGTTTGGCGCCTTTCAAACTGCCCGGATCCGTTTGCGATGATGTCAGGGGAGGGGGCGGGTCTCAGAATCATGGCTTTCCCCACAGAAATCTCTTCTCAGTTTCAGAGGCAGTTTTTTCTGTGGGATCTGGATGCTTTTGAAGGGATAAGTGCTGCAAAGCAATGTCAACCCATGTTGGAGGTCTCTCCCCGCTCCCCACTAGCGTTGATGCAGTTCTCATTTTATGGCCATGTCTCACAAACCCAACCTGTCTCTGCTTCCCCTTAATCTCTCCTCTGATTTACTGTCCCCCTCCCCTTGCTTTATATGTGACAGGACAATAAGGCTTGAGAAAACTGCAAGGGAAGGGTATACAGGAGAAGGGGAAAGAGAACAGAAGCTGATGAGTGTGGAAGAGAAAACTGAAGTGGGGGAAAGTGAGCACAGGAGGAAATGGAGAGCATGAATGAAAGGAAGCGAGTGCAGGAGGAGAGCATAGAAGAAAAGCAGAGTTTGAAGGCAGTGCATGCACATGTGTAAGAGTGCAGAAGGAAGATGGAAGAAGAATGGCAAGGAAAACAGCAAAAACAGGAGGTGAGAGATAGTTGAAAGACACTTTCAAAACAAGAATGAAAACTCTGCTCAAGGAAAAAAAAAAGAGAATGAAGAGACAGCTGAAACAGAAAACAAGGAAGACAGAAACCAGAGAAAAGACAAGTGAAAGAAAGCAAGAGAGAGAAATGAGCAGCAGTTGATTTTTATTGACTAAGAGAAAACTGACTTAACATCAAATATCCTGGGACCTCATGAGAAGTATTGTAGCTTGTTTGTATCTACTGTAGAAAGAGTCTGAGTTCCTGAAAATGCTGGATTTAATTGACTGACTCAGCTTTTTCCAGAGCGTAGTGCTCATTTTTGCAAGAAAAATGCCAAACTTGATAATTTGCACAATGAAGGTCTAGAATTCATTGCTGGAGGATAAAGTAGTGGCAGTTAGCATGCGATAGTTATCTCTGTTAAATGTGAACCGGAGTGATATGTATTGTATACAGGAACTTCCGGTATATAAAAACCAAAAATAAATAAATAAATAAATAACCATACATTGTTATTAATCTAATCAGGTAGACTTGACGAAAGATACTGCTTATCCCTGGGCATAAGCAGCATGGAATCTATCTATTTGAGATCCTGCCAGATACGTGTGACCTGGATTGGCCACTGCTGATAACAGGATACTGGGCTTGATGGACCTTTGGTCTGATCCAGACATGTTCTTAATATTTTCTAGTTTAAAAAATAAAACATTTAGGGGTTGAGTCATCCATGATATTTTGAACCACCTTTTGGCGAATAGCAGGTATTGCCAGATATCTTCACTTGTAAAAGCCAATATTTGATGACGGCCCTCCCCCCCCGAAGAATCTTCAGAGGGAAAGTTCTTTCATCTCGCCCTTCCTTTTCAACATCAAATATGCCAACAGAAACACCTAAGGAGGATTTACACTTAATAGCATATATATGTTAAATTTTAAATTTATTTGGGACAATTTAGAATATAGTAAGGCTTTGGGTAATAGGTGTTAGGTAGCACGAAGGATCTTAGGGCTGACTTTGCATGTGGTGAGTAATGTTTTCACAATTCCATTGCCTTCACTGCCAGGATTATTTATAGATGACCTGAAACATATATTTTACATTAAACATTTTTTGAGGAGGCACATTTGTAGTGTGTTGCATAACTAAGAACTTTGCTACTTGCTTGCATTCTGAATGGGAATGATGTGTCTTTGTATGCAGAGGCAGCGGCTTTATTACATATAGCTGTCCTATTAGTCGCAACAACTCTATCCTTTCTGTTGCATGTTCTCTTGTATTATTTATGCATCTTCAGCAGCTGGTTGAAAATGCAGGCAGCATATCTGTCCCCAAGGCTGCTATCAACACTACATGGAACATTTTTTCTCTTACATATTTAGTGCTTTTCAACAAAGACTGGAAAGCATGAATGGGCTAGTTAAATCTCTCCATCCAGAGGCATGATAACTCGCCTGCTGGTGGAATAATCAGGCTGCACTTTTAGTGAAAGGTGACCCAAGTCCCTGACATTTACTTTGTTCAAAATGACCTTGATCTGTAAGGGCAAGGTCATTTTTCAATAGGGTAAAATTTGAAAAGTATTCCAAATTCATGCATATGCAAGGTTTGTGCTTTTATTGTTAATTCTATTTGTTTGAATTTCTGTGCATGAAAAGCCACTGTGTAGGATGGTTTTGTTTGGTGTATTGATCACCAAAGTGTTTCATCATATATTTTAGAGACCTATTTATTAAAGGCTTTCTCCCATGTTGTGTCTATGAAAAAAATGTTTAGTAAATAGGGCCCTAAAAATTTAAATTCATACACTTAAGTTTGTGAGTTATATTGTTAAGAAGAAATCTACATGCCTTCAATGCCCATGAGCACAGGTAGATAAATCATTTGATTTAGTGAAAATGATTGCTACCAGATGTTTGTTTTCATTCGGGCCGATACAGTAAAGCGCGGCCGCAGTTACCCTGTTTCTAACCCGCTTTGGACGCACAATTTGGACGCGTAAGGCGAACCTGCGATTCAGTATCCGGTTTTACGCGTCCTTACCGCTTGCCGAAATGGACGCGTATCCGTCTCCGCCTGCCGCATGTATATGATATGTTAATGATTGATTTAGCTAATCCTTCCGATACAGTAACGTGTACCCAGATTATCGCCTTTTTAACCAGCTTATTTGCCGTGTCTTTAACCTGCATATTTACCGCCTACCCTGACCCTGGCATTAGTGTGGTGTTCAGTCAGCTTCCCGCTGCCTTGAGCACCCTGCTGTACGTCCAAGCCGCGACCTCAGACGTCCGGCAACCCCTGTGTGCTGAGCCCGCGTTCCAGCATCTCCAGCTACAACTCCCGCAGCTCCAGGGGCTCCCTGAGCGCATACCCGGAGCCGCCGCTGTCCTCGCCCCATGCCTCCCTGCTGGGCTCCGGGTTGCCGGAGGAGCCCGTCCCGCCCGACTTCGGGGACGCATGCCGGCACAAGTCACCGCCCTGGCTGGAGCAGCCGCTGCTGCCCGCCGCCCCAATCCTGACCGAGGATCGGCCACGCTGCACAAGTTCCACCTCCCCTACCAGATGACTCCGTGCAGGGAGAGTGGACCCACCCAGACGTTCATGGACCTTCCCGCTGCCTTGAGCGCCCGGTTGGACGTCCAGCCAGGCGCTCAAGGCAGCGGGAAGGTCCATGAACGGTCGCAGCGACCTGACCAGCTACGACAGCGGCAGCAAGCCCAGCAGCAACCGGACCAGCGGTGTCAGCATGGGTTACGACCAGCGGCACGGCGTGGCTGGTGGATCTGAGTTGGTGGCAGGAGGGGGAGGCTCAGGCCCTGGACTGCAAAAAAAAAAAAAACCCAAACAAAAAAAAAAAAACAATCTTGGGCTCTTTTTTTTTTTTTTTGGAGGTGCGATGCGTGTTCTGAGGGGCCGGGGAGCGGGCTGGCCCCTCGGCCTGACCATGCTGCTGTCGCTGCGCCAGCCCAGCACGGAAGGAGAGCCCCTGGCGGGAGAGAGAGAGCCGCACGTGCGATCGCTTCTGGCAGGGGGAGGGAAGGGGCCGCGGCGGGCGGAGGATCGCGGCTCTGAACTAACTTTGCCCGGGAATGGAACCCCTCTGCTGAGCTTCCCGCTGGCGCCTGGATTAAGGACCCCCTCCCCCAGCCTGTCCATGGGGCTCTTCTGGGTTGCCGGAGGAGCCCGTCCCGCCCGACTTCGGGGACGCGTGCTGGCACAAGTCGTCGCCCCGGCCGGTGCAGCCGCCGCTGCCCCCCATCCCGACCAAGGATCGGCC
Source organism: Rhinatrema bivittatum (assembly GCF_901001135.1). Lineage (NCBI taxonomy): Eukaryota > Metazoa > Chordata > Amphibia > Gymnophiona > Rhinatrematidae > Rhinatrema > Rhinatrema bivittatum. The sequence goes on along the minus strand of NC_042615.1, from coordinate 59,192,691 downwards.
ACGCTGCACAAGTTCCAGCTCCCCTACCAGGTGACTCCGTGCGGAGAGAGCGGACCCAGGCAGAGAGGAGGTTGGAAGCCTTGACCCTGGAACTGGAGAAGGAGCTGGAGCTGCACATGAAGAAAGAGTATTTCGGTGAGTAACTAGTGTGTGGTACTTGCTTCAGTGCAGACAAACGTTCATGGACCTTCCCGCTGCCTTGAGCGCCTGGCTGGACGTCCAAGCCGTGACCTCGGATGTCCGGCTTGGATGTCCACCCAGCCGCTCAAGGCAGCGGGGTCTGTAGGAAAGAACCATCCACTTACTTGGTAGAATGACATTTCAAATGACATTTGAAATGACAGGTACCAGTGCACCCTGGATACTGTATAGGTGCTGTATACCACTGTATACTGTAAGATGGATTGCGCATTCCTACCGCTTCATTGACGCGCTTTGAACACCACTTGGATTTGTGTCTAATTTGAATACTGAATCGAGTGGTATGTGAACCAAAATATGCGCGCGGCAAACGAGGGTGCCCCTGGCACTGCCGCACTCTTTCTTACGAGTCCTTACTGTATCGGCCCGATTATTTGGTTCAAGTCAGTTTATTGCCCTCTTTTTGCCATACAGAAAATAAAAACATATAGCAGATTGTCACCATCTCTGCTATAAGATTTTCTTGCATTGTGAAAGAACTGCCAAAAAGGACTTATTTAATTCTTTCTTCCTTCACTATGATGAATATTTTTTTTTTCAGTTAGATGATTTGGTCACTCCCTTTGAAGTGGGATGGGAATTTGGAAAATGGGTGGAGGGTAAACACATTTTTCTGACTTTACATTGTAATCTTCCTTGCAATAACTTTGTTAAAAAGGTGGAATATAAATTGTTTGACTTGACAGCATCCTCCTACTGCTTTAAGGTTCTAGGTCAAATGAAACTGGTCTCCATTGAGCTATGGTACTATGATTTCTCATTCACAGCTATCCAGGGATTTATCCCCTATTCTGTTTTCGCTTTCCCAAAGCCATGTTTTGTGTGGAGCAGGGCCTTTATGTGATGATTAAATTTAGGGCTTTTTATAAGCCCTTCTCTCACAGATAATCTGTTACCACCATGCTTTTTTGGCAGCTGAACCCATGAATGGTTCCTCAGTTTCTCCCACTTTAGGAGAGAAGTGGTATAGGGAAGAGGTGGGGTTGTGTGCCTGATCTGCTTCAGGGGAATCTTGGTCTCCGAATGCCACTACTGTGTTTTAATTTTCAACACCATATCAGTTGCATTTAGAGATCAAGGATACCAGCAGCTCCCCTGAAGCAGAATCTTTGAAACATAAATTCATCTTCTTTGTGTGAGATAAGTAATGAGTTGTATTAATGCTGTTAGATTTTTTTTTTTTACACCTTTTGAGCTTAGATGGACACACATTAGCATGTCAAATATGTTGTGCAGTGAACTTTGTACAACATTGAGTTCCCTTAAGTACCTTTAAAGTTGGACTTTGGAATTTATGCCAAGTACAACAGTTCTGAGCCCTTCAAGTTTTGTCTAAGTGCTTGGGTCTAACATATGATGGTCCTCCTTTAAAGTTGATGTGTAAGTATATAAATTTGAATTATTTATTGTTAAAGATTCTACAATAGTGAGCCATAAGGTACTACCAGGTGTTGCGGTGTGCAATAATTGGATGATTAGGATATCTTTCCTTCTTCCCAGAGGCTATGAATATTACCTCTGTAGCATTCCCAGCCCTGGAAGTAGAGATCTGACCTGGGAATTTAACCCAGGACCTTTGCATGGCAGCACTTGTCACTAAGTCACACCACTGGTGCAACCATTTCATCTGCCATTGACCTTGTGCCAAGCCATCCATCTGCTTTCCTCCTTCCACCCCCTCTGTTTCTCTTGTGTATGATTTTAGAAGGATTCAAATGGTTTCACAGAAAGAGGATCCTGGGAATGTTTTCTTTTTCCATTGATAAACAGACTGAATTAGCTATTACATGTGGATGATGTCATCCAGCGACACCAAATGGACTCATCTCTCCAAGATAGTAGAGCTTTGTGTTCTACTGAGCATGTATAGGAGTTTCCACTTGGGCATTATCTTGTGAGCTGCCTCACTCATTCTTTGTTCAAGCACTAGAATGGACATGTATACTTTCTCCTCAGAATTTTTTCTCAAACTTTATTTTTGTCTGACCAATTGGTCTTTTTTTCGCTGCCTCAACAGTCCCCCCCAATAGCACTTTTCAGTGCTAAACAGAGAAAAAAAATTGCCACAGAAGAAAAACCATGGTCCTTACCAAGAGGCTTAGCAGCCTCAATATGTCCTAGAAAAATGAGCCAATCATGAATGGTTTCACCAATGGCTATGAGCTGTGCTACATCTACTTGGCCACTGAACATGACCAGAAAAACTCTTATGCCTGCAGTAGGATGTCCCCAAGTTCGCAACAGTCCAGGAGCTGCATAAATCTCTGAGAAGTTGCAGCAGAACCTCTTGCAGTGCAGCTTTGTCTGCCTCAGTGGGTAAAGACTGGAGCAGCAGCTCCCCCAAAACTCTCCCCATTGGTGCTAGCAGGAGCTGTGGGGTTAAATTCCCACAGTCATGGGTTGAAAATAAAGCGCCACCAGTTGCTAGAGCTTCAGGAGCCTGCCTCCAAAAAAATAAATATTCAAAGTGCAGCGCATTGGCACCATTGTTATCAAAGCAGCTCTTATCAGTGCAGTCTGTGCAATTTGCATCAAAGCCCATGCTATATGATTCACAATGTACAAATCAAGAATAATTAATGCTCTCGGCACTTGCGTTGTTGAAGCACATGGCGCATGACCAACCTGGCCACAGGATTCATCGAGAGGCTTGATGCATCAAAGCGATCAATGCACGGTGCATCTTATCGCATGAAACAGGATGCATTGAAGAATTTGGTGCTGACTGGACTCTTTACACAGCCAGCATCGGGTGCATGGTATATAGAAGGAGAAGCATTGCACCCCATTGCATTCAGATGTAATGGCGTTCCAGCTCAGTGATGCACGTAAGGCTCTGGCTTAGAGACTGGAGCACATGGTGCAGCCAGGATGCAACTGATGTTTCCATCGGAGCTTCATTTATGCACTACTCCAGATTCCTCGACGCAAGCAAAGCATCTTGTATCAAAGCAGACCAAGTCTGTTTTTAAAGTCTTTAAAGCATTCAACTATGTCAGAGCTCCAGATCCTTCAAGTGACTTTACCATCGCAATTGTATATGACCCATCCTAGGTCAACTGGAAAGTGAGTGAGGTTGACTTTCCACCTCCAATCATTAGAGTGCTTTCACTGCCTCCCTTAATGGTGGAAGGATTCCATCTTGAACTGCCTGCGCCCATGTGCTTCATATTTCAATTTACTTCTGGCCAATCACAATCTGAAATACAAGAACCCATCCTGGTATCAGAGGAAGATCTACCCTAGCCTACTGTGGGCCAGATACCATACCAGTCAGTGAAACAAGACCCATTCTGGTAAAAAGTTTCTTCTTTGCCTTTTCAAGTATCCTGATGAATCTCTTCAGCCTGTTCTTCAGTCACTACCATCAGCAATTCCACTTAATGGCATCCTGGTGTTGCCCATAGGGCTAGACACTTCTTCAAAATTGATTATTCAAGCTTCTTCTTCTTCCCATTCCATAACAGTGGAGTCTAGCAGATTGGAGGTGGCTACCTCCCTTCCTAGTGGAGCAACCTCCTTACTTGTCTTCATGTTTGTTATACTTCTCCCAGGACAAGCAGGATGGTAGTCCTCACATATGGGTGACATCACTGGACGGAGCCCTATCACGGAAAACTTTTCTGTCAAAGTTTCTAGAACTTTGACTGGCACACTGAGCATGCCCAGCATGCCATGATCCCTGCAGCCACAGGGGTCTCCCTTCAATCTTTTTTTTTCCGTGCTGCAGTTTGGCTTGCGATTAGGAGCTCTGTGAGAATTTCTCACACAGTTTTCCTCATGGAAAAATTTAGTATTTACTTAAAAAAAAAAAAAAAAAAATTCCCTCATAGGAATATCCCATCGGGATAGTGTTTTCCCATCGTTCGGTGAGTAATTTCACTATTCCCGGTCGATTCCTGCTCCCACCTTTTTCGGTGTCTGCAGGCCATCGACCATTTTTGGGCCTCAGCCTCTGCCATTATGGCAACAGGTTTCCGAAAATGTCCGTAGTGCCCCTGAACCATGTCAATTACTTACCCACATGATGTCTGTGTGCTGTGCCTTGGCTCATCACACGATGTGTCTGACTGCCCAAGTTGTGCCCAGATGACTCTGAAAGGGTAGGCGGGCTCGCCTCGACAAGATGGAGACTCTGTTCAAAATCAAGTTGACTCCATCGATGTCCACCCAATCGTCACCGGCAGAACCATCGAAAAAGTTAGTCATAAAACCTCGCCGGGAGCACCAGGGCAGCGGTGACCATCCATCACAGACTCCATCTATGGCATCCACATCTACCTCTGTGCTGGGGAAACACTGGCACCAACGTGAGTTGCCTCCCAGTGCTGGCACCGACCTCGCATCGGCTTTGATGGCTATTGAGCCACTTGCAAAGAAGACACTGGTAGAGGAGCCTCTAACACCCTCTCCACCCAAAAAACCAAGGCGATTCCCACCGATATCAGTGCCGGGTACTGAGCCCCCACAGGTCCCTGTGGAGGTGCCAGTAGTGCCTAGCCTGCCGCCCCCTGTGGCTGCGATATGTACAACAGCTTTCAGGGAGGAACTGGACGGTTTCATCCACCAGGCAGTGCTCGATGCTCTCAGAGACCTATAGCCATCGATACCGGCACAGACACCGGAGCCATCGATATTTGCACCGTTGCTAACCAGACTGGATACACTCATCTGTGCCCTTCCAATACAACCCAGGCCACCAATGCCAAAGCAACCGGCAAAGCCTCTGACATCCCCGATTCCCATTCCGGGGTCCACAGGTGATGAAGGTACGGATTCCAGTCCTTTGTCACCGATGCCAGAACAGATGCTTGGTCCATCAGGGCTCTCTGGACCAAGAGGCCCTTGTTTTCCATCGATGCCTCCGGTGCCGCTGAAACCCGCATCTGTGCCACCATGTCTTCCATCGAGGCCATCGAAGGATCCATCGGTGCCAACCCGTCCTACCATACCAATCTTCTTCTCTCCTTCAGGATCTCGACAAGAGACCTTTTCTGACACATGGGAAGATGTTGACACCGACACTTCCACGGAGGATATCTTATCAGAACCATCTCCTCCAGAAGAAAGTCTCCCCCAGAGGATCTCTCCTTTGCCAATTTTAATAGGGAAATGTTAGAAACAATTCCCTTTGAACTTATTACAGAAGAGGCTACACGCCACAAAACATTAGAGGTTCTCCAATTCGTGGATGCACCAAAAGAAGTGATGGCTATACCAGTACATGAAGTGCTAGTAGATCTGCAACATAGTCTCTGGGGACATCCTTGTACTGTTCAACCTGTGAATAAGAGGACAGATGCGACTTATCTTGTCCAACATATTCCTGGTTTCCAAAAACCACAACTGCCCCATCAGTCGGTGGTAGTTGAGTCTGCACAAAAGAATGCCAGAAGACTGCGACCACACTCTTCAGCACCTCCTGGCAAGGACCAAAAATTCCTTGATATCTTAGGTTGCAAGATGTTTCAAGATTCTATGCTAGTGTCACACATAGCTGCATGCCAACTTTACATGACACAGTATCAAAGAAATCTCTGGAAGTAGGTTCAGGGAATAGCCGACTCTCTCTTCCCAAACAACAACAAGATAGTCTCAATGCCATACTACATAAAGGCCTTGAGGCTGGCAAATATGAGGTTCGTGCTGCGTATGACTCCTTTGAAACAGCTTCTCGCATGTCAGCGACAGGAATCAGCGCCAGGAGGTGGGCCTGGCTAAAAGCCTCTAAATTGAGACCTGAAGTTCAAGACAAACTTGCCGATTTGCCATGTACTGGTGAAAACCTGTTCGGTGATGAGATACAAGATACAGTGGCTCAATTAAGACCATAATGAGACCCTGCGACAATTATCCACAGTGACTACTAAATCCCGTTCTTCGGCACGAAGATCCACTAGAAGGGACCCTAGGAAACAATTTTATCGCCCACGCAGATACCACCCACCTGCATCTCGCATGAGGCCAATCAGACTGTCTCAGAAAACACATACTCAACAGCCCAAGACATCCAGGCCTCAGCCACCACCACAAACAGGCCAGGCCTCTGGATTTTGAGGCATATCCAGAGAACAGCAGTCCCTCCATAAATCCAAAACCAGATTTGCCAGTAGGAGGTCGAATTTGCCACTTCTTGACCAACTGGCTCAACATAACCACAGACCAAAGGGTTATATCCACCATAACCCAGGATACCATCTAAACTTCCTCATGGTACCCCCAGACTTACCACTAAATCCTCTGTGGATGCAAGAAGATCACAAAGGTCTAGAGTCAGAACTGTCCACCCTTCTGGGCACCAGGGCCGTGGAACCTGTTCCCCGGGCACAGCAGGACAGAGGGTTCTACTCCCGCTATTTTCTCATTCCAAAGAAATCAGGCGGCCTCCACCCCATCTTAGACCTCCCAATCTCAACAAATTTCTATGAAAAGAAAAATTCAGAATGGTGTCCTTGGATATCATGCTTTCCCTTCTGCAAAAAGGAGATTGGCTCTGTTCTCTGGATCTTCAAGTCGCTTACGTCCACATTCCAATATCCCCACATCACCGCAAGTACCTGCGTTTCCTAGTGGGACATCAACACTTTAGTACCGGGTCCTGCCTTTTGGACTTGCCTCGGCACCCCGTGTATTTACAAAGTGCCTAGCAGAGGCTGTGGCCCGTCTATGCAAGAAAAGCATACACGTCTTTCCTTACCTGGACGACTGGCTCATTAAGAGCCAATCCAAACAAGGAGCTCTCAACGCTGTCAAGCTCACTATCAATCTGCTACACTCTCTCTGGGATTTCTCATCAACTATCAAAAATCCCAACTGACTCCATCTCACCTCCTGACTTTCATTGGAGCAGATTTGGACATCACAGTAGTAAAGGCCTTCCTGTCCAACGACTGCGCAGACGCACTCTCCAGACTAGCTGTTTCTCTGCGCACAAAGAAAACAGCCTCAGCCCATCAATTCTTAAAGTTGCTGGGACACATGGCTTCCACGGATCACGTCACTCCTATTGCCAGACTGGCCATGAGAATAACTCAATGTACTTTGAAATCTCAATGGCTCCAAGCCATTCAACCACTTTCATCCCACCTTTACGTTTCTCGCTTCTCTGGTGGATGAACAAAGTCAACTTGCTAACAGGTCTGCCTTTTCAGCAACTAGTTCCACAGATAACTTTGACCACAGTCTCATCCACCTTGGGTTGGGGAGATCATTTGAACAATCTTCAAACTCAAGGTACTTGGACACAGCTCGAAACAACGTTTCAGATCAACTTGCTAGAGCATAGAGCTATACGTTATGCTCTATATGCGTGCAAGGACTGCCTTTCATACAAGACTGTTCTCATACAAACAGACAACACAGTTGCAATGTGGTACTTTAACAAGCAGGGTGGCACAGGCTCTTATCTCCTCTGCCAAGAAGCCGCGCAGATCTGGGACTGGGCCCTTGCACACTCCATGTATATACGGGCCACTTATCTGGCAGGCATGCAGAACGTATTAGCAAATCGCCTCAGCCGACAGTTCCATCCCCACGAGTGGTCTCTGGATCCTGTGGTAACGACCAGAATCTTCCAATGCTGGGGTCAACCAACTGAATCACAAAGTGTACAGATTCTGCTCCCTGTACAGGCAACAAAACAAGTTAACAATGGACGCCTTCGCTCGCCCCTGGAACACAGGCCTCCTATACGCGTATCCCCTGATACCGCTGATAGCCAAAACTCTCGTGAAGCTACAACAGGACAAAGGGTCAATGATACTCATAGCCCCATATTGGCCTCGACAAGTATGGTTTCCCATGCTTCTCGACCTCTCGATCAGAGAACCCATTCGCCTGGGCACAGCACCCACTCTCATAACTCAAAACCAAAGCATGTTACACCATCTGAACCGTCAGACCCTATCCTTCTCAGCCTGGATTTATTTATTTAAAAACTTTTCTATACCGTCGTTTAGTAGTATACCATCACAACGGTTTACAGATAGGCACATAAATAAGTCTGGTTAGGATTATAAATTAGCTAGAAGGTGCCAATAAAGTTTCGGTTACATAATTCAAATAATATACGCTATTTGGATTGTGGATTGGAAATTCCATTTATATGAATAATAGGATATCCATATACGAGAATACTGTACTCTTAAATTAATCTTTAGGTATGAGATAAAATAATAAAGGAGGGATAACTATTTGTTGACTTTTAACAGTGTGCCGGAGTTCTCTTTCTTGTCCGTTAGTATTCCTTACTCCCCACTCTCATTGTGAAAAGCTTTTTTGAAGAGCCATGTTTTTAAACTTTTTTTAATGAGTTTTAGATCTTTCATTAATCTTATTTCGAGTGGTAGTGTGTTCCATAATATTGGACCGGCCAGGGATAGTGCTCTCTCTCTTACCTGTGTCAGTTTTACTGTCTTTACAGAGGGGATGGTTAGTAGAGCTTTATTGGCTGATCTTAGATTTCTCTGGGGGACATGTAGTCATAGTGCAGTGTTTAGCCAGTCAGTATTTTCCTCATAGATTAGTTTGTGGATTGTGCATAGTGTTTTAAATTGCACTCTTTGTTCAGTTGGCAGCCAGTGTAATTCAGTGAGTGTTTGAGTGATGTGATCTCTTTTGCTTTTTCCAGTTAGAATTCTGGCTGCAGAGTTCTGTAAGATTTGTAGTGGTCTTAGTGTTGTATATGGTAATCCAAGGAAGAGTGTGTTACAATAGTCTGTGCTCGCGAATATAAGTGCTTGAAGAACGGTTCTAAAGTTCGCTTGGGTTAATAGGGGTTTTAGCCTTCTAAGCACCATAAGTTTGGCATAACCTTCCCTAACTTTCACTGATATGTGTTGCTTAAGATTGAGTTTATTGTCAATTATTACACCTAGGTTTCTGGCTTTTTCATTTAGTTCGACTATCTGATCCTTTTTAAGTTTGATGGGATTCTGTATTAATTCAGTGGTTTTTCTTTCAAGGTGTATGAATTCTGTCTTTTCAATATTAATTACCAGTTCCATTTGGCTTAATAGTTGTTTTATTATATCTAGGTACAACATTGCTAAGTTTAGTGTTTTTTCAATTGTTTCCTCTACTGGTAGGATAAGCTGAATGTCGTCAGCGTATATGTAATGTATGATAAAGAGGTGGCATAGAGGCAGCATGTAGATATTAAATAGAGTTGCCGAAAGTGCTGATCCCTGAGGGACCCCAGTCATTAGCTTGATTTTGTCTGATATTGTGTTTTTTATCTGCACCTGAAAAAATCTATTGTGTAGGTAGGAGCAGAACCATTCAATTGTTTTGTTTTGTAGTCCTATTTCTTCAAGCCTTTTTATTAGTATGCTGTGATTTACTGTGTCAAATGCTGCTGATAGGTCTAGTAATATCATAATGTAGTGTTTTCCGCTGTCAAACCCTCGTAGTACATTATCTGTTAGTGAGATTAGTAATGTTTCAGTGCCCACGCCATCTCTATTAGACACATGTTTCTATGTTTCTATAGTGTTTTCTGAAGCCGTGTTGTGAGGGGTAAAGTATGTTATTGTTGTCTAGATGTTCTGCCAGTTGTTTTTGTACTATTTTTTCTATTAATTTAGCAAGCATGGGTAAGTTTGAAACAGGTCTATAGTTACTTAAGACATTTGTGTCACTGTTCTTTTTCTTCAGTATTGGTTTAATTATTGCACCTTTAAGAGATTCTGGCATTAGTCCTTCACTAAGTGATAGGTTAATTATTTTTGCTATAGTATAGGAGGTTATATCAGCTAGTTTTTTGATGTCCATGGTGGGAATGGTGTCATTCTTATGTGGAGCGGGGTTCAAATTTTTTATCATGGATGTTGAAAGCTTGATCCTCAAACCACTCAACCTTTCAACTGATGTCTCTCAAGTGCTTGTAGCCTCACGAAAGCCTTCCACACGAAAATCCTATTATTCTGAGTGGAAAAGATTCACCACATGGTGCACGCAGAAAGGTATTGACCCCTTTTTCTGCCCCACGCCATCTCTATTAGACTATCTCTGGCACCTTTCAGACTCTGGTCTCCAGACTTCTTCGGTGAGGGTACACCCGAGTGCTATGTCAGCATACCACAAAGGAGTTTGGGATGCCCTGGTAACAGCACAACTCCTTGTGAGTAGGTTTATGGGCCTACTACAGCTTAAGCCTCTTCTACGGCCACCAGTCACTGAATGGGACCTAAATGTAGTACTTACAAGGCTCATGCGCTCCCCGTTTGAGCCTTTGCACTCCCGCGATGTTACATTTCTTACATGAAAAGTTCTCTTCCTAGTAGCCATTACATCTGTTCGAAGGGTTAGTGAGTTACAAGCACTTGTTACATACTCATCCTATACCAGGTTCCCACATGACTGAGTGGTCCTACGTACTCACCCTAAATTCCTTCCAAAGGTGATTACTGCCTTCCACTTGAATCTGTCTATAGTCTTGCCCACCTTTTTCCCAAGGCCTCACTCTCACCAGGGCGAGAGAGTTTTACATACTTTGGATTGTAAACGTGCACTTGCATTTTACCTAGACCACACTGCAGTCCATAGGAAATCCACCCAACTCTTTGTTTCTTTTGACAAAAACAGACTAGGAGTTGCAGTGGGCAAACAAACTCTCTCCAACTGGCTAGCAGACTGTATCGAATTCTGCTATGAAAAAGCAGGCCTTCCTCTCCAAGGACGAGTGAAGGCACATTCAGTAAGAGCAATGGCAACCTCAGTAGCACACTATCGTTCAGTACCGATTGCTGACATCTGCAAAGCTGCAACATGGAGCTCTCTTCACACATTTGCAGCACATTACTGTCCTGGGAGAACACCTGTTACAGGTAAGCAACTCTGCTTTCTCCCAGGACAAGCAGAATGGTAGTCCTCACATATGGGTGATTAGCAAGCTACAGGCTGACTCATATTTAATTTGGACCAACAGCGTACAACTTCAGCAAGAGGCACAACAACTGGCGTACTGTTGGGAAAAATGAGGCAGCCTGAAAATCACAGCAGATTGGATGTGGAAGGAGTTGGGATTATACTGAAAATATGTTCTTCAAGACGGATTGGCTAAAGGATTGGCTAAAGGATTGGCTAAAGACGGATTGGCTAAAGGACATCAAGACTCTGCCTTTAGCCAATCCGTCTTGAAGAACATATTTTCAGTATAATCCCAACTCCTTCCACATCCAATCTGCTGTGATTTTCAGGCTGCCTCATTTTTCCCAACAGTACGCCAGTTGTTGTGCCTCTTGCTGAAGTTGTACGCTGTTGGTCCAAATTAAATATGAGTCAGCCTGTAGCTTGCTAATCACCCATATGTGAGGACTACCATTCTGCTTGTCCTGGGAGAAAGCAGAGTTGCTTACCTGTAACAGGTGTTCTCCCAGGACAGCAGGATGTAGTCCTCACGAAACCCACCCGCCACCCTGCGGAGTTGGGTCCGAAACATTTTATTATTTTATTTTTTGCTCGCACCTTTTGCTACAAACGAGACTGAAGGGAGACCCCTGTGGCTGCAGGGATCATGGCATGCTGGGCATGCTCAGTATGCCAGTCAAAGTTCTAGAAACTTTGACAGAAAAGTTTTCTGTGATAGGGCTCCGTCCAGTGACGTCACCCATATGTAAGGACTACATCCTGCTGTCCTGGGAGAACACCTGTTACAGGTAAGCAACTGTGCTTTCTGGGCGAGTGACCTAGTAACTTTGGGTTCAGATACGGACTCAACAGCTTACCCTCAGCCAGAGCTGCCAGAATATACATCTCCTTCAGAAGCCCTTACATGCTCAAAGTTCATTGAGAAAATGGGAGCAAACATCTGTGCTCATGTTCATAAGGATATAGAACCCTGCTTTAAAATACTAAGGCTGCTGCAAATTCTTGATGTCTGTCTGAACAAGTAGCTTTACCTATACACGCTATTCAAAATAGCCTGCAAATCAGAATGTGGGAAATGCCTATCTCTGTCACACCAATTGCAAGAAAGTTGGACCTGAAGTACAGGATACAACAATCTCCTGTGTTTAGTGTGATGCAATTACTGCACACATTGGTGGTGGTTTGAGTCAGCGATTTAAAAAAACAAACAAAAAAAATCCCAACAAAGAGAATGCAAATCCATTCCAGTTCCCTACCAGGGAAGGACCACAGATTTGTAGACTACTTTGGCGAGGAAGTATATCTGTCTTTCATGCTGACTGCACACATCACCATTCATCAATTTTATATGGTCCAATATATCCTCGACTCTCTCCAAAAATTGAAACCTATTGTTACGTAGGGGGTGTTTAGTGTGTCCTTGGGCCTCAGCCCAGGCCCAGACCTTCAGGGCCGGGCCGAGGGTTGACGGCATGCTCCCGCATGGCTGAACACAGTCTTACCCTCTGCCAGGCCTGCAAGCTCCCAGAGCCAACAACATGTGATGTTGGTAAGGGAACGGTCCTCCGACTGTTCAGAGCCCTTTCGGACCTGCCGCTTGATCGGCATTGGAGTAGCAGGCCTGGCCTGAGGTTGAGGGCAGACGGAGGCCTTGACACGTAGACAGGACTATGATTGATGCGACGGCATCTCAGACAAGACTGGGCTGATGTGACAGCATCACAAGCATGACGAGGAACTTAATCCAAACAAGACAAGACATAAGGCAGGAGGACATTGGCACTGTCTCTCAGGGCGCCCTACGCAGCCCACCTTCACAGGCGGACCCAATGGGCTGTCCCACTACTGGGAACGGGACGAGCACAGGGCAGACCCAGACAAGGAGGAACTCCAATGACAAAGCCGGTGTCATCTGAAGCTTCCCCCAAGGCTGGCGGGAACATACGCTCCAGGGCGCAGGGATGGGTCCCACCTGTTGGCCACTCCTAGGCCCAACAGATCAGAAGGCCCGGAGCTCATGACGAAGACGCAGGGAAGAACATCCTGGCAGGCAGACACAATAGGATGAGGAAGATCATGGCGGAACATCAGGACATGGTCAGGGACCTCAGGCAAAACATCAAGACACGAAGACGTGGTATAAAAGCAGATGAGACGAGGAGCTCCACGAAGAACAGAAGACCTTACAAGGCTCTGGCAGGCAGGAGCCTCCAGAGGGAAGTCACGACGATGCAAGGCAAAGACAGACTGAAGTTGAAGTCCTTTTATAGGGCTGCAGACCGGCCAACTCCCTGGGAGGAGTTTGGCAGGCCCACACCTAGCTGGCCCTATAACTACGGAGAAGTGCTGCGGGCCGGCCCAAACCAGGAAGTCCATGCAAGCCCAAGCAGCCTCAGGCAGGCCCCACGGACATTGAGGCCTCCCAGGCCCTGGAGCAAATCCTGGACAGTTCGCAAGCGAGACCCTGGCTTGGAGCGGCCTCCAGGAAGCGGTAAGGAGCCTCCTGTAGCACCGCTACAAGAGGGTTCATAACACCTGTCCTCCAAAAAGATGAAGACTTCTTACACTACTCTTAACCATTCTTGCATGTGGAAGAGGGCATCAGACACTTCTTCCGTTCAGTCTATGAAGCTTATGATTCCGTCTCATGAATCTCTGCATTATCTATTAAAATGTGATGCATGGCTTCGGGCCAGCAGCATTAGAAAGGAATTACATGAAAAGCTTGTGGACCATCTCTTTCTCAGAGGCAATCTTTTTGGAGAAAAGCTATGAGATGGTTGGGTAGATAAAGGACCAAAATGTGACAGTTCAATCCCTCTAGACAGGCCTCGGCCAACCATCTGCTCCGAGTTGGCTGTTCTAGCACTATAAATGACCTTATTTCCACAGATGACCATTCCGGTCTTACCAGCAAAGCCATCTGCAAGCTCTCCCAGCTCAGCGTTAATAACCTCTTTCTATTAGGTCTAGACAAAGGGAATACAGTCAACCAAAAACCAATCAACTGGCCCAGTTTAAGGCTGGACCAACTTTTTTATCCCCTCGACTAATCCACATCTATTACTTCTGGCCCAATTTTTCTAGAACAAATGGTGCCAAATAATCATTGACCTTTGAGTCCTGCACAAAATGCAGTATGGGTACTACTTGCATTTCTGTTTGCTATCATCTCTTCTACATTATTTACTGCTTCAGCCAGATCCATCGTACTTGCTGCAGCTTTGCCTAGAAGTTCAATCACTCCTGCAGCGATAGATGATGGTGTCTTAGCATACCTGGGGTTTTTACTCCAGATACTTACTTATCCTCAAGAAATTGGGGGGATTGTGGCCTATTCTAGATCTCAATTATCTGAATAAGCACATATGTTGGGAGAGATGCAAAATGGTTGCCCTCAGCACAATTCTATCATACATTCAGAAGAACAAATTGGTTGTGTGCTTTGGACCTCCAAGGATTGTAGGGAGATATCCCATGTTTTACCACTGAAAGCACCAAATATGAATCATAATAGCCAAGAAGTATGCAGACAAATATACTGACAGGCCAAAAAACAGTCACAGCCAAAAGAAAGAAACTTTTCCTAGATGAGAACTTTAGACCAACACTGTGAAGGATGCTTATCAAGATTTGCTTGTTTGTAAGAGCATGTGTAAATAAAACCAAGGCAGAGGGTCAATGCAGCTACTTAAGCTCATAAGCAGGAGTCACGGACTGGCCAAGGGAACTCCAAGGGTCAGAAGGGACCCCCCCCCCCAAACCCTTGGATGAAGGGAGAGCACTTTGAAACTGAGAAAACGCTGATTGAGGCATATGTGGCACGCCCCCCCTACCGAAGAAAATAATAGGGGAGAAAAGACCTGCAATGAGCAAAGACCCACCACGTACTATATTCTTATGCATATTTATCAGCTGGATAGTATAAGACGGTGGGGCAAATAAGGAGAAATGGAGCAAACCCAAAGCAGCCCAGCACCACCTGCTATTGAGGAGGGAGAAGACTAGGTATTGCCAGGAGACTGGAGAGAAGAGACACCCTGCTTTTAGGTTTGGACAGTGACACAGAGTCTGAAATGGTGAGAGGCCGAGAGCAGCCCAGCAGCTTTGCTAGTACCAGAACTTGGAAGCAAGCCGAAAGCAGCCCAGTAGCTCTGCCCGCCCCAGACCCAGATGCAAGCCTTCTCCCCTGCCCACATTCTCCAGACCTCCAACCAGCATCTGCTTCAGAGGTGAACAGAGGGATATCGCCTGAAGTTGGGACCAGGGGGTAAGTATGCTAGCCATAGGTATTAATATATTAAGCAGGCTAAGACTTATGGCATGTTTGAAACCACACATGGTGCAGAACTTTCTTTAGGGTAAACTGGTACTTAGTGGCTAGGATGTTAGAGACAGGAATTGTTATCTTATAAATTATAAATCCTGCCAAATCTGATAAATAAGTTTAATTCTGAGAACATGTCTTTTTCCTGAACATAGGATCGTGAAGTGGGAGGGAAACTGGAAGTGTCCTGTTGCAGACAGGTCTCTGCACCCCTAAACTTACTTACAAGATGTTTACCTGCACATACCCATCCATTGTTCCTATTAGTGCTATCATCGTTTTAAGGTGCATTCTACCCACTACCAGTACAAAGTTATCCTCTCTGGCCTGTCCGCTGTCCTGCAGTCCTTACTGTTTGCAAAATAGACTACCGCAATGCTCTCTTTGTAGGTCTCCCACAATGCGCTCTCCATCCATTGCAACTATTGTAAAATGCAGCTGCAAGGGTTTTATTGGGTTTGAAAAAGTATGATCATATTACACGGGTCTTAAAATATTTACATTGGCTCCCAGTATCTTTTAGAGTTCAGTTTAAGTGCCTATGTTTAATTCATAAAGCTATTTTTAATGATAAAAATGAATGGTTTAATGCCTTACTTTGGCTGCAGACAACACAACGTAGTTTAAGAGCAAATTACCAAGGACAACTAGCAATTCCATCACCAAAATTATCACACTTAAATAAAGTACATAAATGAGCTCTTATCTCTGGCTGGGGGAATTCTGCGCAAATAAATTGAAAATTCTGCAAAATTCCGCATACTTTATATTGGTTAAAATAGCACAATATACATGACAATCTTTAAGTAATTCATTTAAAATATAATATAGAAAAAATTTATTAGTTAAAGATGTAGAGTTTTAAATATTTTGAGCAGAATTTCCCTAGAAGTACATTGCAAGAATGTCCCTTCCTTCCTCTCTCCCTGCTCCCCTGGCCAGTCTTCTTTCATTTTGCCTTCTCAGGCCCCCAAATTGGCATCTCAGAGACAAGGTGGAAAGAGGATAACCAATGGGATAGTGCTATACCAGGGTACAAATTATATCGCAATGAAAGAGAGGAGCATCTTGGTGGAGCTTTATGTCTAGGATGGAAGAGTCCAACAGGTTAAAGATCCTGCATGAAACTAAATACACAATCAAATCTTTATGGGTAGAAATCCCTTACTTGTTGGGGAAGAGTATAGTGATAGGAGTATACTACTGTCCACCTGGCCAAGATGGTGAGATGGTCAGTGAAATGCTAAGAGAAATTAGGGAAGCTAACCAAATTGGTAGTGCAGTATTAATAGGAGATTTCAATTACCCCAATATTGACTGGGTAAATGAAACATCAGGGCATGCGAGAGAGAGAAAGTTCCTGGATGGAATAAATGACAGTATTTTGGAGCAATTGGTTCAGGAACCAATGAGAGAGGGAGCAATTTTAGATCTAATTCTTAGTGGAGCGCAGGATTTGGTGAGAGAGGTAACGGTAGTGAGGCTGCTTGGCACTAATGATCAAATTTGAATTAATGACTGGAAGGGGGACAGTAAGTAAATCCATGACTGTAGCAATAAACTTTCAAAAGGGAAACTTTGATAAAATGAGAAAAATAGCAAAAATAAATAAAAATAAAAAATTGAAAGGTGTAGCTACAAAGGTAAAAAGTCTGCAACAGGTGTGGAAATTGTTAAAAACAAAACAAAACAACCTAAAACCACAGTCCATATGTATTCCTTGATTTAACAAAGGTGGAAGGAAGGTCAAACTGTTGCTAGCATGGCTAAAAAGTGAAGTGAAAGAGGCTATTTTACCCAAAAGATTTTCATTCAAAAATTGGAAGAAGGATCCATCAAAAAAAAAAAAAATAGGATTAAGAGTAAGCATTGGTAAGTTAAATGTAAGACGTTGATAAGACAGACTAAGAGAGAATTTGAAAAGAAATTGGCCATAGAGGCAAAATCTCAGAAAAATATTTTTAAATAACTGCGAAGGAGTTGGTTGGACCATTAGATGATCGAGGGGTTAAAGAGGCACTTAGGGAAGATAAGGCCATCACGGAAAGATTAAAAAATTTCTTTGCTTCAGCATTTACTGAAGAGGATGTTGGGGAGATACCTGTTCCGGAGATGGTTTTCAAGGGTGATGTTTCAAATAAACTGAAATAAATCATGGTGAACCTGGAAGATGTGGTAAGCCAGATTGACAAAATGAAGAGTAGTAAATCACCTGGACCGGATGGCATACCGACCAGGGTTCTGAAAGAACTAAAAAATGAAATTTCAGACCTATTTCAATTAATTTGTAAACTATCATTAAATAATCTGTTGTACCTAAAGATTGGAAGATGGTCAATGTAACCCTGTTATTTAAAAAGGACTCCTGGGGTGATCCGGGAAACTACAGACTGATGAGCCTGACTTCAGTTCCGGGGAAAAATAATGGAAACTGTTATAAAGAATAAAATCACAAAACCAACATGGATTTAGCCAAGGAAAGTCTTGCCTCACAAACCTCCTTCATTTTCTTAAAGGGGTGAATATACATGTAGACAAAGGTGAACTGGTAGATGTGGTGTATTTGGATTTTCAGAAGGCGTTTGACAAAGTCCCGCATGAGAGGCTTCTAAGAAAACTAAAAAGTCATGGGAAAGGAGGCGATGTTCTTTTGTGGATTGCGAACTGGTTAAAATACAGGAAACAAAGTAGGATTAAATGGTCTGTTTTCACAGTAGAAAAAGGTAAACAGTGGAGTGCCTCAGGGATCTGTTCTTGGACCAGTGCTTTTTAATTTATTTATAAATGATCTGGAAAGGGGTGAGGTGATCAAATTTGCAGATGACACAAAATTATGTAGAGTAGTTTTCTCACAGGACAAGCAGGATGGTAGTCCTCACATATGGGTGACATCATCAGGATGGAGCCCAATCACGGAAAACTTCTGTCAAAGTTTCCAGAACTTTGACTGGCCCCTACTGGGCATGCCCAGCATGGCACTAACCCTGCAACCAGCAGGGGTCCCCCTTCAGTCTTCTTTTTTCCACCCAGCAGTAGCCTTGCGGTTTAGGAGCTCTGAAGAGATTCCTGACAGGAATTTTCCTCACGGAATTATCTAAAGTTAATTTGCCCCACAGGGGTCCTTCCTCTCACTTTTCTCTAGCCGTGGTACTTCGGTAAGTTTTTTGACCGTTTTCCATCAATTACCGTCGAGTTTGGCCCTTGCGGCCTACTGGCCGTCGACCGAACCGCAGCTCAACCTTTTCTATGGCCATGGCGTCGGGGTTCCATCAGTGCCCAGACTGTACTCGCACCATGTCTATCACAGACCCCCATGGAGTCTGTGTAATGTGTTTAGGCCATGAGCATGATGTCCTGACTTGCACTAAATGTGCCCTTATGACACCTAAGGGTTGCAAGGCCAGAATGGAGAAAATGGAACTCCTCTTCCGTGCTCAAACCCCGACACCGTCCATTGCATCGACGTCTTCGGAATCGGCACTGTCTACTTCGCGCCAGCATCAACCACCGAACGGTGACCGACCGCCATCGATGTCTTCACGGCCGTCGACACCCTCTACTCCCCCTCAAGATCGAGGGGATCGCAGGGAAAAACATCGCTATCTGCATCGTAAGACTCGGACCTTTGAGGGAGCGAAATCATCAACCTCGTCACCGTCCGAACCACTGTCAAAGAAGCCCCTTCCAGGAAAGGCACCGACCCTTCCTGCAACCATGTCATCGAGGCCACCCTCACCCGTTCAGGGTTTGGGAGTCGAGAATTGCGCCTGTAAAGGTGGTCCCTCCAACTGTGCCTCTGCCTCCCTCTTCTGTTCCGGAGCCGGGGCTGCTTGCTCCAGGACTCCGAGAAGAACTGGACCGTCTGGTTCAGGAGGCCATCGACAAGGCGATGCAATGTCTCCAGGTTCCTCCAGCACCCCTGTGGAACCAGTCATCGACCCGATTCCCGCAGTGCTTGCACCGTTGCTATCCCGGATGGAGGCGCTGATGGCAGCCTTTCCACCAGTGGATCCCTGGTCTCTGATGGCTCGGGTGCCCTCCCTGTTGACAGCTTCATCAGGGGGAGAAACACTGTTTCGCATTCCTCCATCGGGAGTTTTGCCTCAGCCATCGATGCCAATTCGTCCCTCACCACCGATTCCTCCATCTTTGCCGATTCGTCCATCGGCGCCTTCGATGCCGATGCCTTCCATGTCATCATTGGTGCCCCTGGGGATTCCTTCGATTTTCTTGGAGCCTCGCCCTGGGCCTTCAGGTATCCAACCTCCTTCTCATCCTACAGGTCAGTCTACTGACCCTTATGACACTTGGGTTAATGATACTTCAACAGACACCGATGACTTACCTTCACCTCCTTCTCCCGCTGAACTTAGGAAGCGTTCTCCTCCAGAGGACCTCTCTTTCATAAATTTTGTGAAGAAAATGTCTGAGTTGGTTCCCTTTCAACTTCAGACGGGACAGGATGACAGGCACTAGATGATGGAGTTACTCCAATTCCTGGATGCCCCCAAGGTGATTACCTCTATACCCATTCACCAAGTTCTTATGGATCTCCTCAAAAAGAAGTGGGGAAATCCTGGATCAATTGCTCCTGTACACAGAAAGGCTGACACTACTTACTTAGTGCAATCAGCCCCAGGTTTTCAAAAATCCCAGCTCGACCATCACTCAGTTGTGGTAGAGTCGACTCAAAAGAGGGCAAAAAGGTCGAAACCTCACTCATCTACCCCACCTGCTAAGGAACAAAAGTTCCTAGACAACATTGGTCGAAGAGTGTTCCAAGAGGCCATGCTCATCTCCCTAATTGCTGCTTACCAGGTTTATATGACCCAATAAAATAGGGTCATCTTCAAGCAGATACAGGACCTTTCTGAGTCCCTCCCTGAACAATTCCAAGACCACCAGCTACAAACCCTTGTCAACAAAGGATTTGAGGCGGGAAAACATGAGATTCGAACATCTTATGATATATTTGACACCTCTACCAGAGTTCTCTGCAGCTGCCATTTCGGCAAGACAGTGGGCCTGACTCAAATCTTCTGACCTTCGCCCAGAAGTACAAGACAGACTGTCTAACCTACCATGTGTAGGAGACAATCTGTTTGGTGAACAGATACACGAATGGTGGCTGAATTAAAAGACCATCATGAGACCCTTAAACAGCTCTCCTCAATGCCTTCAGACTTCTCCTTAAGACAGCCCTTCAGGAAGGACTCTAAGAAGTCGTTCTACCGTCCAAGGAAGGCCTATCCACCACCAGCAAGGTCCTGTACTACGAGACCTTATCAAAAGCGTCAACCTCGTCAAGCCCGAAAGCAAAAGCCACAAGCTGCTCCCCAGCCAGGACCTGCTTCCGGTTTTTGACTTCTGCTTGGAGAGCAGCAGCAGCCGGATTCCTCTGCCAAGCATACCAGTGGGAGGTCGACTGTGCCACTTTCACAACATGTGGCAGTCAGTCACAACCGACCAATGGGTACTGGCAATCATTGCTCAGGGTTACCACCTGAACTTTCTCGCCCTGCCACTGGACTCCCCACCTCTACAGACGTGGAGAACCTCCGAACACTCCATTCTTCTGGATCAAGAGGTCTCCCTCCTTCTCCAGTCGAGCAATAGAACCCGTTTCGCATTCACAGCAAGACCTAGGGTTCTATTCCCGGTACTTTCTGATCCCCCAAAAATCGGGAGGAGTATGTCCAATTCTGGACCTATGTGCTCTCAACAAGTACATCCAGCGGGAAAAGTTCAAGATGGTAACCTTGGGATCGCTTTTACCTCTTCTACAAAGAGGAGACTGGCTCTGCTCTCTGGACCTCCAGGACGCATACACACACATTGCGATAACTCCATCTCACCGCAAGTACCTGAGGTTTTTAGTAGGCCTCAAGCACTAGCAATACCAAGTGCTCCCATTCGGCCTTGCGTCTGCATCACGAGTATTTACCAAATGTCTCGTGGTTGTCGCAGCTTTCCTCAGGAAAGAAGGTTTTCACATCTACCCCTATCTAGACAACTGGTTAATCAGGGCTCCAACCCAGCAAGCTGCTCAGTCGTCCCTCGATTTGACTTTACGCACTCTGATTTCTCTAGGATTTCTTGTCAATTACGAAAAATCCTTTTTAGTCCCATCTCAAACCTTGTCGTTCATTGGGGCAGACTTGGACACCTTGCAGGCAAAAGCCTTTCTGCCGCAACAACGAGCGCTGACACTCTTATCTCTAGCTTACCAGTTGCAGTCTCAGCAAACAGCAACAGCTCGCCAATTCCTTGTCCTTCTCGGACACATGGCGTCCTCAGTACATGTTATTCCAATGGCCCGCCTGGCCATGAGACTCATGCATTGGGCTCTGAGGTCACAATGGATTCAAGCTGTTCAGCCTCTGACGACCATTGTCCACATCACCAACCCACTCCGTCTGTCTCTGGCCTGGTGGCAAGATCAGTTCAATCTCCTCCGGGGACTGCCCTTTCAATTACCAGATGCTCAAGTCATTCTCACCACCGATGCTTCCAACCTCTGGTTGGGAGCCCATGTGGACGATTTGCAGACACAAGGGTCTTGGTCTACAGAGGAAGCCAAACACCAAATACATTTCCTGGAGCTTCGAGCAATGCGATATGCTCTCAGGGCTTTTCAGGATTGCCTATCAAATCAGGTCATCCTGATTCAGATGGACAACCAGGTGGCCATGTGGTACATCAACAAACAGGGAGGTACAGGCTCCTTCCTTCTGTGTCAGGAGGCTGCGCGGATTTGGGAGGAAGCTCTCTCCCACTCGATGTACCTCAAGGCCACCTACGTGTTGGGAGTGGACAATGTACTGGCAGACAAGCTAAGTCGCGTCTTCCAACCGCACGAGTGGTCTCTCAACCCCTTGGTAGCGGCCTCAATATTCCAGCAATGGGGATATCTTCAGACGGATCTCTTTGCGTCCCCTCAGAACTACAAAGTGGACAACTACTGCTCTCTCATTCACAGCCAAGGTTCTCAGCCCAGAGATGCATTCTCCCTCTCGTGGGCAACCGGTCTACTCTATGCATTCTCTCCACTTCCTCTTCTCGCGAAGACCCTAGTGAAGCTACGTCAGGACAAGGGAACCATGATCCTGATAGCACCTCACTGGTCACGCCAAGTGTGGTTTCCCATACTCCAGGATCTCTCCATTCGCAGGCACATTCCCTTGGGAAAGGACCCGCTCCTGATAACTCAGAACGACGGGTGCCTGCACTATTCCAATCTTCAGGCCTTGTCTCTGATGGCATGGATGTTGAAAGGTTAATACTTCAGCCACTTAACCTTTCAGATCCAGTTTCACGTGTCTTGATTGCTTCACGGAAGCCTTCCACGAGAAAATCTTACTTCTATAAATGGAAAAGGTACACATCATGGTGCACCTCTCAGTCCCTTGATCCTTTTTCCTGTCCAATTCCAAGCTTTTTGGACTATCTCTGGCATGTGTCAGAGTCAGGTCTAAAGACCTCTTCCATCAGAATGCATGTCAGTGCAGTAGCCGCCTTCCATAAAGGTGTCAGGGATGTCCCTATTTTGGTACAACCCCTCGTAACACGCTTTTTGAAGGGCTTGCTCCACATCAAGCCGCCTTTACGTCCTCCGGCCCCTTCTTGGGATCTTAATCTTGTTCTCGGTCGGCTCATGAAACCACCATTCGAGCCTCTTCGCTCCTGTGACCTAAAACATCTTACATTGAAAGTGATTTTCCTTTTGGCTATCACTTCAGCTCGCAGGATTAGTGAGTTACAGGCCTTAGTTACCTATCCGTCTTACACTAAACTCCTGCAGGACCGGGCGGTACTCCGCACTCACCCTAAATTTTTACCTAAGGTAGTTTCGGAGTTTCACATTAATCAATCCATCATATTACCTACCTTCTTTCCCAGGCCCCATTCCAATCCATGGGAACAGGCTCTGCATACCCTTGACTGCAAACGGGCTCTAGCTTTTTATCTAGACCGTACAGTTGCCCACAGGAAGAGTACTCAGTTATTCGTCTCGTTCCACCCCAACAAATTAGGGCAACCTGTGGGTAAGCAGACTCTTTCCTCCTGGTTAGCGGACTGCATATCTTTTTGCTATCAGCAAGCAGGCATTCCTTTTCAAGACCGTTTTAAAGCACACTCTGTGAGGGTCATGGCGACTTCAGTAGCACACCTTCGATCAGTGCAGCTTCCTGATATTTGCAGGGCTGCTACCTGGAGTTCCCTCCATACTTTCGCAGCCCACTATTGCTTGGACAAAGCCGTAAGACAAGATTCCATCTTCGGCCAGTCTGTCCTGCGTAACCTATTTCCAACATGACGTACCTACACCCTTCCGTCTGCCCGGTGGGGTTCAGGATGCCCTCTACCAAATTCCACCCCAGTTGTTGTGCCTTTTGCACGCCGTTGGGTACATTTGGTGCATGTTCGGTCATCCTCAGCTCGGTACTCACCCATATGTGAAGACTACCATCCTGCTTGTCCTGTGAGAAAGGAAATGTTGCTTACCTGTAACAGGTGTTCTCACAGGACAGCAGGATGTTAGTACTCACGAGACCCGCCCCACGGTGTTGGGTTGTTTTAGTTTTTGGCACTGCCTGTAGCTTTCAAAAAAGACCGAAGGGGGATCCCTGCTGGCTGCAGGGTTAGTGCCATGCTGGGTATGCCCAGTAGGGGCCAGTCAAAGTTCTGGAAACTTTGACAGAAATTTTCTGTGATTGGGCTCTATCCTGATGATGTCACCCATATGTGAGGACTAACATCCTGCTGTCCTGTGAGAAGACCTGTTACAGATAAGCAACATTTGCTAAATCTCAAGCGGATAGTGATAAATTGAAGGAGGACCTTGTGAAACTGGAAGATTGGGCTTCCAAATGGTGGATGAAATTTAACGTGGACAAGTGCAAAGTGATGCATATAGGGAAAAAATCCTTGCTCTGGTTACACAATGTTAGGTTCTATCTTAGGAGTTACCACCCAGGAAAGAGATCTAAGCGTCTTAGTGCATAATACATTGAAATCATTGGCTCAGTGTGCTGTGGTGATCAAAAAAGCAAAGAGTTAGAAATTATTAAGAAGGGAATGGCAAATAAAACGATGGATGTCATAATGCTTCTGTATTGCTCCATGGTGAGACATCATCTTGAATACTGTGTGTAATTCTGGTTGCTACATCTCAAAAAAGATATAGTTGCACTGGAGAAAGTGCAGAGAAGGGTGACCAAAATAAGTGGCATGGAACAGCTGCCCTGTGAGGTAAGGCTAACAAAGTTAGGGCTATTCAGTTTGGAGAAGAGATGACGGGGGGGGGGGATATGATAGAAGTCTACAAAATCATGAAAGGACATGAATAAGTTAATGTAAATCGGTTATTTACTTTCTCAGGACAAGGGGGCAGTCCATTAAGTTAGCAAGTAGCTCATTTAAAACAAATCGAAGAAATTTCTATTTCACTCAGTGCATAGTTAAGCTCTGGAATTCATTGCCAGAGGAAGTGGTTACAGCAGTTTGTGTATCTGGGTTTAAAAAAGGTTTGGATAAGTTCCTAGAGGAAAAATCCATGAACTGCTGTTAATAAGCAATTGTAGCTTGAGATTTATTTAATGTTTGGGTACTTGTCAGGTACTTGTGACTTCGATTGGCCACTGTTGAAAACACGATACTGGGCTTGATGGACCCTTGGTCTGACCCAGTTTGGCAATTCTTATGTTCTTAAAAGTGTAGAAAAAAATTAAAAACAAGTATAAATATTTCTATTTAATAATCTTTAATAATCTTGTTCAGACCTGAATTATTAATTGATTGCTCAAAGGAAATGGGCTCAATTATTGGATTATTTCTTGGGGGGGGTGGGGGGGGGAGACTGGAAAATAGAACGGGAAGTAAAAACCTAGTATTCTGGAGGCTGCCTAGGTCCCTGGCAATTTGCAGGTTTTCAGGTTCTGATATGCAGTCTAAACAGATTTCTGGTGTATTTCATATCCATAGTGATCCGTTATTTTTAATCACATTTATGTATAGAAAGCAATAAACAATTATATATTAGTAATTAAATCACTATAAAGAACAAGATTTCATAGGCATACTTTGAATGATTAATTTTTAAGCATGCGTATGTCAGGAGGAATGTTTGCTAACATTGTATGACTGTAAAAAAGAATTGCTAAAATGAAAGTACAGGGATAGCATTTCAATGAGCAAATGAAGCAAGGAAACAATTTATGTGGGGTCTTGTGGGATTGTTTCTGTGAAAATGCTATAAAGTTTGCCTCAAAGTGTAAGGCATTTCCTGTAGTCTCAAGCTTGATTTTAAAAATTACATGCTACAAAATCGCACAAAACATATGGTTATAATTGATGATATACGGGATACCAATTGTATTTCTTTTGGATTGACAAGTCCTAATTTTGTTCCAAAAATAAAAATGTTTCCAGTTCAATGTATTTAAACATGTCCTTTAGACATGTCCTTATTTCTCTACATTCAAAATGCCGCTCAACATAATTGGAAATAGACTACCTAAAAGTGATACAAAATTGTTCACAAAATAAAATCCTGTTTTATAGCTACTGCAGTTCTGGCTTTGCACGACGCTTTGATTATTTCATCTTGTATTTTTCTTTTACTCTCCTCTTCTACTTTTTGGGGGTAATTTTCAAAAGGATTTAAACTCGTAAAACTTGTAATTACCTGGGTATCTATTTTCCCTTATTTTAAAAACCTTCACTCCCCACCCGAAATATACCTTGTTGGTCATTGTAATGACAGATCTTGGCCAGATTCCATTCACCAAAGTTCCCTCTGGAATGGTCTCTAATTCCAGCCATTAGGTGGCACCCTAAAGTGATGGCCTTGATTCTTTCCATCTGCCTACCCCTCCCAGTGGCTGTGAATGCTGCCTCTACAGTATTCTAGCCAGCTCGAGGACAGAAGACCCAACTTGGGGTTCAGACTGAGGACATTCCACATGGCATTGCAGAGTCAGGCCTGGATTTAGGCATAGCCAACATTGGCAGTTGCCTAGGGTGCCAAATTTTGGAGGCACCAACTATCCAGGCCAAAGAGAATTCAGCTTCTGCTTGCTATACTGCTATGTGCCAGCACAGCTTCAAAGGTGTACCCATTGCACTGCCTGTGGGTGTCAGAAGCTTAATCTGGCCCTTTGCAGAATACATACTTTCTTTGTACAGGCTTTCAACATTTTCTGTTTCAAGGATCTTTCTCATTACAGTCTTTGGGACCGGGTTTATGCACATAACTGTCTTGACAGAAAATGTGCTGGTCTTTGCACACAAAAAGAATGTGTGTAAATCAGTTTTGTGCATACCTTTATGTGCCAAAAAAGAAGTGTTCTGTGTGGAATTTGATTTATGCACATGCTTCTGATTTTCAAAAGTCTGTGCATAAATCCACTTGTACAAGTTTTACCAGTACCATGTGTAATTTGTGCAAGTGCATATGTGCATCTACTGATGGCTAATTTTCAAAGTGAAACTATGCTTTCACCTAGAAAATTAGTGGAAAGTCTGTGGGTTAAAAATATTTGCACACTTTCTATACTTTGAAAATTACCCTCCCTGTGTCCTGTCTCACTTCAACCTGCATCTCTTCCAGTCTGTGTCTCTCTTCTATTGTCTGTTTTGCTGTTTTCCAGTGCCTCTGCCTTCTCCCTCAAGCTTCTCTTTCATTCAATTTCTGTTTATTTCCTTCTCGCTTCAGTCTTTCTGCCCGAGACCTCTTCTCCATTAACTTTCTCTTTCGTCTCTTAATATAGTCCTCATCCTTTCCATCTTCCTTTCTTCTATATAACTGTAGTTTTTCCTCCCTGATCTGTCTCCTTTCTCATAGAACCTTTAGCCTTTATCATTGTTCATATCCTCAACTTCACTAAGGGCCAGATTTTAATAGCTACGCACGGGTGTAGATTTGTGCGTGCAACCTGGCGCACACAAATCTACACCCAATTTTATAACATGCGTGCGCAGCCACGTGCATGTTATAAAATCCGGGTCAGCGCGCGCAAGGTGTTGGACACTTGTGCACCTTGCGCGCGCCGAGCCCTAGGGGAGCCCCGATGGCTTTCCCTGTTCCCTCCGAGGCTGCTCCGAAATTGGAGCGGCCTCGGAGGGAACTTTCTTTCCGCTCCCCCCCAGCCCTACCTAAATCCCCCCCACCTTTATTTTGCTGTTTACGCCTGCCTGTGGAAGGCGTAACTTGAGCACGCCGGTCAGCTGTCGACATGCGATCCCCCGGCATGGCTGCTGTACCGGAGGCCTTGGTCCTGCCCCGCCCACTTCCCACCCCTTTTTCAAAGCCCCGGGACATACACACATCCTGGGGCTTGCGTGCATCGCCGGGCCTATGCAAAATAGGCTCGGCGCGCATAACCACCCACTTGCCTGTTTCTTAGCCTGTCATCTTTAAACATCTCTCCCTCTGTTTACCCAACCCAGGTGTACAACCCCTTTGTTTCCTTCTTAAGTCTAGTTTATCTTCCAACCTCTTTCCTCTCCCTTCTTTTGAAAGGTTCTGCTTTCTCCTGTCCTCCACTTCCCTTGCAGCTTGTCTCTTATTCCATCCCTTGTGGCATTTGTTTGTCTATTCACACCCGTAGGTCCTATGTACTGTACTTCAGTGGTGTTCAACATCTCCTTAACGGTGTCACTTATCATCCATCTCTAAAGGCTTTCAGAAATCACATTACCAACAAAATGTTAATTTAAATGATTGGGTATTCATGTACTTTTCTAAACCATCTGATTATGGACTTGAGTAAACTCTTGTGGGATAGTCCTAACTGTTGGATACAGAGTATTGAAAAAATGTTCTAGGAGACAGATTCATTTGGGACATGCTGGATCGACATGAGTGGTCATTGAATTACAAAATAGCAACACAATCTTCCTCAGGTCTCTCTTACCCAATATAGATCTGTTTGAGACAGTCCTGAAAAGAAAGGTATAGTAATCTGCTGCAGCAAGATATCAGAAAACTACGTAAATATAGATCCTGAAACAATATGGTGAGTGGCTAAGCTCAGAGAGACCTCATATTTGAATGCCAACAGGCTAAGCTAATGTAAGCTTTTGATAGCATTAAATTATTTTTTAATCATTGGTCTCTATGGGCTGGATGTAAGGGGTGCTTTACCGAAAAAGCTGCCCTTTTATGCACATTGAATCTGTAAGTACTTCCAAAACGGATTGCTCATAAGCTTAAATCCAAAAAATGTACTTATCTTGCCATGTAATGTCCGTCGGTAAGCCTTAAGGTGATGTTGAGATAATGGTGAACTCCGACGTTGCCCCGACACCAAGTGTTTCGGAGTGAACCTCCTTCAGGGGGCCAGGTACCACTGAAAACGGCTCTGTTGCTATCCGGAAAAACTTTACATGCTGAGGATGAAATAAGTGCAAGAGACAATGTGCATAAGTAATACCACTCAAATTTAAGAAATGGCGCGGAGGTAAGGAGGAACACTTACTGATGCAAGAATGATTATTAGTGCGGCAGCATCGATAGCGTCTCAATATAGCTCTGAAAGTACAACAAGATGCAGTCTGTGATAATAGAGCTGTGAACATAAATCTTATGCCGTGTGTAGGTACCTGTTCCTCACACAGTACTGACTTTGACGATGCTGAACTGGAGACAACTCGCTCGGCCGTGAGACATCTATTAGAAAAAGACTCAAGACTTGGCTGTTTATGCAAGCTTTCCCGGACTTAAATTAATGCACCTCGCCATCAACATATCCAACACAGCAGCTGTACCTCTTCTCCTTGTATATAATTTAGTCTCTGCTAAACTATCTTTATTTCCTCTGATCCCAGTTCAATAGTCCTTGTTAATTGTAACTGCTTTCTTCGACACGTTATTTCTGTTTTTGATGTATTTATTGCACCCCTGTTTATTTGTAAACCAGCATGATGTGATCATTTCATGAATGCCGGTATATAGAAACCTTAAATAAATAAAATAAATATTTAAAGATTAGCATTAGCAACCTGGTTCCACCTTGGCTAAGGTTGAGCCCATCCTTTTGGAAGAGACTCCCCCTTCCCCAAAAGGTTGGCCAG
Source organism: Rhinatrema bivittatum (assembly GCF_901001135.1). NCBI lineage: Eukaryota > Metazoa > Chordata > Amphibia > Gymnophiona > Rhinatrematidae > Rhinatrema > Rhinatrema bivittatum. Next base: position 59,163,218 of record NC_042615.1, on the reverse strand, counting down.
CTCCTTATAAAACTAAATCCCTCTTCCCTGTACCATCATCTTATCTACACATTGAGACTTCTGTGCTCTGCTTTCCTCTGGGGACCTGTGCTTGCAACAGGAAGCATTTCAGAGAATGCTGCCCTGGGGTTTCTGGATTTCAGCTTTCTACCTAAAAGCCTAAATTTGGTTTCTAGAACTTCTCTCCAACATTTTCCTATGTTGGTGCCCACTAATACCACAAGAGCAGGCTCCTCCCCAGCACTGTTTAAAATCCTATCCTGGTGACATGCCATCTAGCTATCTACATTCCTAATAATCAAATCACCAACTATGACTGCTGATCTAACCCTTCTCTCCTGGGCAGTAGCCTTGGGACACTTGTCCTTGGTGCGAGAGGACAATGCATCACCTGGAGAGCCAGTTCTTGCTTCAGGAACACTTAACACCACAGTGATATCTTCGATCAGGAGGCCTTCCTCCGAAGCAGCACCGGGGCTGCTAGACTGGAGTTGGGACTTGGCTATGATGTCTCCTCTATATACTTTTCTGTCTGTCTCTGCTCCTCCAGGTCTTCCCCTCTAGCCTCCAGAGATTGGATTCGTTCTCAGAGAGCCAGGAGCTCTTTGTACCGGGTGCACACTTACAACCTCTGACCGGTGGGAAAAAAATCATATTTGTGACACTCGATGCAAAAGACTGGAAGGCCCTCCCCCCTCTCCCCCCCCCCCCCTTTGCTGCTGGATTGCTGCCTTCATCTTAATTTTTTTGAGTTCTTAGTTAAGTTTAGTTGCTAATGGAGTAGGAATGCGTAAATTAGAGTCCTTTTAAATTTACTGGTAGTGACCTGCAAAAGGATATTAAACTATTGATAAGGGCAGGGGAAATGATATGTTTTACATAGCAGCCTAAATGATTTTTAATGTGAAAGTTTCTCTTGCTTAGGAATCCAAGGATGAGCTAGGTGTGGGTGGTGGGTGGGAGGAAAAGACAGACACTAGAATTACCTAACTTTTGGTTTACTTTTTATATCCAACACACACAAAGATTATACCCCACTATTTCACCTCTCCACCAAACTTTTTAATTCCTAAAATTTCCCAAAGCAATACTAACCGATCCTCTTCAGCCACCAACAAGATGATCTTCTCCTCTCAGTGCTCCCACTGCTTTCCTTGAGTGTTTTGATATAGACTCCCACACTATTTTGGTTGCCTTTCTCTCAACATTTTTCTTCCTTTTTCTGTCCTTTATGACATATGGTCTTCAGAACTGAACACAATACTCTTGTAGACCTCACCAAGGACATATACAAGGCCGTTATCACCTCCCTTTTCTTATTGTTCTTTCTTTCTCTATGAAGCCCAGCATCTTGGCTTTAGCCATTGCGTTGTCACATTGCTTTGCTTCTTTTAGATCACCAGACATTATTACCCCATGGTCCGTCTTCTGGTCCGTGCACATTAGTCTTTCGCCCCCAATTGTGTGCAGGTCATTTGGATTACTGGGGAACACAATTTTCGTTGAGTTAATCTGACACTTGTTTTTGACTAACTTTTGACATCTGAATCAAAAAATGGCCCCTGTTTTTCTCTATCATGTCAACTTTTTAAGGTACAGGATACCCTCCCTTTGACCCAAAAATCATACAAAAGGTACATACAAAGGAAGTAAAAGAAAAAATTACCTGAATATACTGTTTATTTAGTTATTTATCCATACAAAGGCTATATATTGTTACTGTAAGTCAAATTGTGTACAAGTAGTAAAGTTCTGCTACCAAACATACATATTAAGATAGAAATTTACGTTTATAGCTTTTCTGGCAGTGTTCAGTCAGTGGACAATCTTGCCTGATGCTCCAACAATAGTCAGCCATCATATGTACATCCCATCTACTCTGATATACTGTGCCTCCATGACCTTCAAATCTTGGTGGAATTGTTCACCATGCTCATCACTGACTGCACCAAGGTTTTTCGAGAAGTCAGCAAGATGGCTATGCAGAAAATGCACCTGGATGCTCATGTTGCAATGAAGCATTTTGAAGCTCTCCAAGAGTTTCTGGACAATTTTGGTGTAGTTCTGTGCTCATGTATTTCCAAGAAAGTCCTTGACAAGGTTTTTGAATGACAACCAAGCATTCTTTTGGAGTTCTGACATTGTCCCGATGAAATGTTCAACTTTAATGAGCTGCCGAATCTGTGGAACGTCAAACACCGGCCTTTATCTTTTTAAACGACAGGCTAGGAAATGCCAAAATGAGTTGCTTGAAACAGTCTCCTACAGTTGGCAAAGCTTTAACAAATTGCTTCATATTTAGTGCATTTTGATAAATCCAGGCCTAAGATAGGCTGTAGAGAAAAAAATTGATGTGATAGAAGAAAACTAACTGCAGTTTTGAAATCAGCATGCCTATTTAAGTCTAAAACAGCTGAAAAATCAAACTCAACAGGAATTATGTTAAAAATTGTTCCCCAGTGTTATTGCACCCCAGATGCATACTCTACTTCTTAGCATTGAATCCCAACTGCTGAATCTTCAACCACTCTTGAAGCTTTCTTAAATTGCTTTTCATTCTCTCCACTCCTTCAGGCATATATACCCTATTGCAAATCTTAGTATCATCTGCAAAAAGATAAACTATATCTTTTATCACCTTTGCAACATTACTCACGAAAATATTGAGCAACACTGGTACCAATACCAATCCTTGAGGCGCTCCACTTAATACTGTTCTCTCTTCAGAGTAGGTTCCATTTATCATTACTCACTGTTTCCTGTTAGTCAACCAGTTTGTAATCCACTTCACCACCTTGGCTCCCACTCCCAAGTTCTCATTTTGTTCCTATGCAGGTCCATGTCAAAAGCTTTGCTGAAATCCAAATAAATTGCATCAAGTACTCTTTCTTGATCCAGTTCTCTATTCACCCGATCAAAAAAATGAATCTGATTTGTACTTACAGGTCTTTCCCCTGGTAAATCCATTCTACCTCGGTTCCAGCCATCCACCAGATTGTAGATAGTTTACTATCCTTTCCTTCAACAGAATCTCCATTAATTTTTCCATCAATGAGGTGATGCTAACCGGCTTGTAGTTTCCAGCCTTTTCTCTGGTACCACTCTTAAAAAGCGGGACCAGAATGCTTCTCCAGACTTACAGCACCACTCCTGTTTCTAGGGATCTATTGAACAGGTCTTTCAGTGGACCTGGTAACACAACTGAGCTCCATTAGTATTCTAGGATGTACCTTATCTGGCCCCATGGCCTTATCCACTTTGTTTTCCTAGCTCTTCCCATGCATTCTCTTCTGTAAGTGGGGTTTCATCTATCCCATTCCCATCCATGGCCTTGTCAACTAGCAATGGTCCTTCTTCAGGGTCTTCTTTTAAGAACACCAAACTGAAATATTTGTTTAATATTTCTGCTATTTCTTAGTCTTTCTCCACACATTGTTCTTTGTCACCTTTCAATTATACTATACTACCTTGGTGCTTCCTCTTTTCTTTAATATACAGTGGATCCTCAAGTTACGACTGGCTCGAGTTACGACCAACTCGGGTTACGACCAACTTTTCCGGTTTTGAGTTACGAAGAAATTTCGAGTTATGACCAAAATATTGGAGAGAGACTAGCCATAATGCCCTCACACTAGGTAGGTATTTATACCCCTATATGGGGCCCACCTAGTTACTCGAGGTGAGGTGTAGGGGTTAGGGGCCACTTTGACATGCAGAGTGTGACGTACGAACAGAACAGTGTACTCTTGTGAAGATTTGATGACCTTCGGAGTGAGGAAACTCACCCAAAGATGAGATTTGTGTAATGTTCTCTCAACCTAGCTTGATGTTACCAGGTAGAGAGTCCATATACAGATATCGTAAAGGAACTGGTGGAGGAACACTCGGAGGAATTGTCTACAGAGGAACTTCAGCAACTTCTGGCTGAGCAAGAGAGAATGGCAGTCTGGTAGGCTAGGCACATTTTATAACTTTTTGGTGAGTACACTAGGAAATTATTGGTGTTTCTAGTAATTACAGACATTATACAACCATTTTTTATTATAGAAATGGTTAGGTAAGGGGCGCTTTTGGGAGGTTTGGAACGCATTATAGGTATTTCCATTATTTCCTATGTAAAACATAGTCTTGACTTACAACCAACTTGAGTTACAACCAGCCTTCTGGAACCAATTGAGTTTGTAAGTCAAGGGTCCACTGTATCTGAAAAATGTTTTGTCACCTTACTTTACCTCTTTGGCAATCATTTCTTCCGCTTGACCTTTTTGTTTTTCTGATTTCTTTACTAGTCTCTTTCCACTTCAGGTATTCTTCCCTCAGTTCCTATTTTTGGGATCCTTTATATTTCTTGAATGCTGTTCTTTTTGCCTTTATTTTTTGAACCACTTTCTTTGAGAACCAGATCTGTTTCTTTTTCCTTTTCCTTTTGTTTACTTTTCTAACATATAGATTTGTTGCCTTTGTAATAGCTCCTTTTAATTTGGTTCCTCTTATCAGTAACTTCACCTGAATGCCCAGCAATCAAAATAGGCCATCTGATTGAATATACCACCTGCCATGACTTCGGCCTGGAACTCAACACCACTTGCTCGCTATCTGCCCTGACCTTAGCCTGTTTCTCAACTTCACCTGATCGCTCATTACAGGACCCTCACCTAAACTCTGCTGGCCACTGGAACCGAAGGGCATAACCTGCAGGGAGCAGGGCTGGCATAGGTGAAGCCCTAGATCCAGTTTTCATGACTGTATCTAGGCTGCATCAACCACATCACAGCCCAAATGCTCACTTCTGTGACACACACATTTGAAGACTAAGCCCTAAGTTTTGAATTTAATCCTGGTTTACGTTGGTAGCCAGTGTAATCTCTAAAGGATGGACCTTATGTGGTTTGTTGATGTTGCTCGTACCTGGATTATGTGCTGGCAGAGACAATTTGTTGACTAGCATATGCTGCTTTGATGAATACAATATCTGTCAAAGTCATAGCAGCTTCAACAAATGTGTTTCCAGCTGTGTCAGCTAATTTCAGCTGTGCAGACAATCAGGCTGATACAGTACCGACGCGTAAAAAGAAGTGCGGCAGTGCCGGGCGCCCTCGCGTTTGACGCGCGCACATTTTGGTTTGCAAGCCGCTCGATCCAGTATTCAAATTAGACGCAAATCCAAGCAGCGGCAAAGGAGCGTCCAAAGCGCGCCTATGAAGCGGTAGGTGTTCGCAATCCATTTTACTGTATAGAGCAGTATACAGCACCTATACAGTATCCAGGGTGCGCTGGCGCCATACTTGTCATTTCAAATGTCATTCCAGCAGGTAAGTGGATGGTTCTTTTCTACAGACCCCGCATGGACACCAGGGCCGCTGCCCTGAGCATCCGGACGTCCTTGATTGGAGGCGACCCCCAACCTTCCACGTCTGGGCGCTTAAGGACGTGCAAGGACGTCCGGGCGTCTGTGAAGGTCGGGGCCTCCGAGCATGGACGCCCGGAAAGAGACGGGAATGCTGCCTTCCAACGTCCATGGCCGCTGCCTTGAGCACCCGCCCAGACGTCCAAGATCGGGGCTTCCGTTCATGGATGTTCCCACCTCTTTCCAGGCCGGGCGTCCATGATCGGAGGCCCTGCTGCCTTCCAACGTCCATGGCCGCTGCCTTGAGCGCCCGGCCGGACGTCCAAGGTCGGGGCCTCCGAGAATGGATGCCCGGAAAGAGACGGGAATGCTGCCTTCCAATGTCCATGGCCGCTGCCTTGAGCGCCTGGCCGGACATTCAAGGTTGGGACACGTCCGTCCAGGTGTCCATGTCTCTGGACCCGTGGAGCGGCACGGACGCCTAATTCTAGGCACTGGAGGAAGGCCTTCCGCGGCTTCCTTCTCTCCGGCGTCCGTAGAGGCGTCCATGTCTCTGCTCGACCCGCGGAGCCTCAGAGATGCCGAGAGTACCGTTGGATACTCACAAAATAGAACACAAACATACCTTCTCTGGTCTTGCAGCTGAGTTCTCCTGTTGGCTGTTGTCTCTAATCTGCCGCCTAAAATTCCCTCGCCGAGCATTTCTTATTCTGGTTCTCATCCGAATGAAAAAGATCGCCAAAGCCAATATATAAATGTTGTCCCTGACACTGTGCGGTCTGATGCTGACTGTCACAGAGCACAACACCAAACTAACGCCAGGGTCATGGTAGGTGGTAAATATAGATGTTAAAGACATGGTAAAAATACTGGTTAAAGACGCGCTACTTTGGGCGCGCGTTACTGTATCGAGGGGAATAGCTAATCCGATCATTAACATACCATATACATGCGGTGGGTGCTAATGGCAGCGCAACTTTTTTGGCACGCGGTAAGGACGCGTAAAAGACTATACTGAATCGCGCGCCTGGCTTACGCGCCTAAAACGCGTGTCCAATGCGGGTTAAAAGACGCGGTAGCGCAGCCGCGCTTTACTGTATCAGCCTGAATGTCATGTTTATTGAAGAATTGGCAGTGCTGCAGCATCCAACTTATGTTGCTTAACTCATAGAAACATAGACATGACAGCAGAAGAAGACCAAACGGCCCATCCAGTCTGCCCAGCAAGCTTTCACACTTTTTTTTTCTCATACTTATCTGTTACTCTTGGCCCCCATCAGCAACCCCCTGGTTCCAGTTTCCCTCCACCCCCAACATCGATGTAGAGAGCATTGCTGGAGCTACATCCAAGTGAAGCATCCAGCCCAATTGGTCAGGGGTAGCAACTGCTGCAATAAGCAAGTTACTCCCATGCTTATTTGTTTACCCAGCTTGTGCCATTCAGTCCTTGTTAGTTGTTGTCTGAATATAATTCCTCTTTTCTTTATTCCCCCTGCCATTGAAGCAGTGTGTTGCACTGGATACGTATTCCCAGTGAAGTATCAGGCTTAATTGATTCAGGGTAGTAACCGCCGTAACAAGCAAGCTACTCCCATAATTATTTGTTTGCCCAGACTATGTAATTCATTCCTTGTTGGTTGCCTGAATATAAATCCTCTCTTCCTCTTTCCCCCCTCCCGTTGAAGCAGAGAGCTATTTGGTTTGGGGTAGTAACCGCCGCAATAAGCAAACAGAATGTTGGGAATTATTAGAAAGGGAATGGTGAATAAAAGGGAAAATGTCATATTGCCTCTGTATTGCTCCATGGTGAGACCGCACCTTAAATATTGTGTACAATTCTGGTTGCCGCATCTCAAAAAAGTTATAATTGCGATGGAGAAGGTACAGAGAAGGGCTACCAAAATGATAAAGGGAATGGAACAGCTCCCCTATGAGGAAAGACTAAAGAGGATAGGACTTTTCAGCTTGGAGAAGAGACGGCTGAGGGGGGATATGATAGAGGTGTTTAAAATCATGAGAGGTCTAGAATGGGTAGATGAGAATCGTTTTTTTACTCTTTCGGATAATAGAAAGACTAGGGGGCACTCCATGAAGTTAGCATGTGGCACATTTAAAACTAATCGGAGAAAGTTCTTTTTCACTCAACGCACAATTAAACTCTGGAATTTGTTGCCAGAGGATGTGGCTTAGGAGCGTTACATAGAACAAGGAAGGCATAAAAATATGAAATGTATTTTAACTTAACATATTGTAAACTGTAACATATCCTATCTTAACAATTAACTTCTCATAAATATATGTGGCTAGAAAGGGAGCGGGGGCGGGGAGCGGCCCCTGGACCAGCAGCTGCACCGCCCTTCCAAGAGGGCAAAGATGGTCCCAGCTAGGGGGTCTGGGGGTTTGCTTAGATACCTGGGCCTTGGATGGTCTTCGATACCGGGCAAGGGTGATTCTAGAGATGTCACCAACTCTGATGACCTACAGGAGGATCCGGTGAATAAGAGTCCCATGGATGTCAATCCAACTGGTGATCCAGATACGGATCCAGAGGAGATTCCGGCGGCAGAAAGGAGATGATCAGAGGATTGTCCGTTTGTTCAGGAATGAGAAGTTGCCACCTTTTATTCCGCAAGTCCTGGACAAATTAGGGATTAAGGTGACTTAAGAAGACTCTGATAATGAAGGGGTGAACCTGGTTCTGGATGGACTGCAGGGTCCACCTAAGGCTTTCCCATTGCCCAAGAAGGTGAAGAAGTTAGTCAGTCGGGAGTGGGATTCGCATTAGCCTATGTAAGCAGTTTGAAAATCACCCTCTCTTTCACATAACATAATATTTCCTAGCGTGTAGCAGATGGACTCAGGACCAATGGGTATAGTGTACTCTTGCTAGCAGTTGGAGACGGATCAGATTTCAATCTGACATCAGCCCCTAGTACATATACCCCTGCAGGAAGTGCAGCTCTTCAGTATTTTCCGTCTCCATAGCAGTTAGGGACTATCTGCACGCTCTTTTACAGCGTTAGAACCAAATTCAAAGAAGAAAATCCAAATTTTAAAGGAGAAACCTACCTGAAGACGAGCCCCACTCTCCTGTGGTGATACCCTCGGGTCCCTCCCCCAGTTGAGATTCCCATGGTGATTTCCGTGGTCCCTCGGAGGTAAGCCTTGGACCGGCGGCCGAATCACGGCGAGGACCTAGCCCACGATCCTTGGGCGTGGCTGAGAGGCAGCGGGTGCATCCTCGAGCGCGGCGGTGAAGGTATTTGCCCTCTCCGCCCGCAGCCAGAGACCGCGGGACGAAACCGGGAAGCGCCGAAGACAAGGTAAGGTAGAAATCTTCTGCTTGAATCTGGTTTCCGAGGATCAAGGAGGTGCACAGGTCACCGGCTGGGACCAGTGCCACCGGGTTGATCCGCCCTAGCAGGGCTAGGCCCCGGCTATTTCCAAGGGTCTACCCACGTGGAGACCATCCGAGGGGGTCGCCATATTGCCCACGTGCTCGCCGTCGCCATCTTGGCCCTATTTGCTGCGCCGTCCGCCGTTCGGCCCGAGCACACAAAACCGAGTTAGGCGCACAAAGCACTTGTGCACATAGACTTACACGCACATAAAACCTTGTGCGCATAAGTTGCATGCACAGAGCCGGGCGCATATCTACGGCTGGACGCATAGCTGCATGCACAACTCATAAGCTCATCTTAAGCGCACCGGAACGCATAAGAGTTTACGCGCCGACAGCCATGGCACCACCAACAACAGGGATAAAGGTTCAAGATAAAGATCAAGATAAAGATAAAGGTTCAAGATAAAGGTTCTCACTTATACGTTATAATTTTTATGCTCAATAAGACCTGTCAACTTAATTGTTTAAGTCTTTTTTTTTTTTTTTTTCTCCTTTATCTTTTGGTCATCAATGTTACAACGTTATTGTTAAATTTTGAACTTATGTACACTGTTCCAAGTTTCATAACCTTGTTCTATGTAATGCCTTTTGGCAATTTTCATGTTCTGTTTCAATGTAAACCGATGTGATCTTTATTTCATATAGGAACACCGGTATATAAAAATCTAAAAATAAATAAATAAATAAGGCCTCTGCCCAGCATGTCACATCAGAGCCGCACAAAGCGAGGAGGCAGACGCCCTGAGCACGCAGTGTGAGGAGGCCCTGGGAGATCCAGTTCAGGGCCAGTCCCACCCAGGGCCGAGTACTAGCTCCTCAGGGGGTAGCCCGGACCTTGCAGATCCCAGTGGGACCTCCCCACAGACGGGGACCCCCAGGGAACCAGCGCCCCTCAGCTTGGACCCAGCATCCATCTCGTGGGTGGAGTTCTTCAAGGGGATTCACACCTTTGTTCAAATGCAAACTGAACCTCTGGCTGATCAGCCACATGCTCTACCGGAGGACCCTCATGCCCCAGGCCCTTCAAGGCCTAGGCACAGGCTTCCACTACCCAGAAACCCCACCTATGGGGACACGGACATATCTGAAGAGGAAGCTAAGCCCCTAGAAGAGGGGGAGCCCCCCCCCCCCCGGGGATAGAGCCTCACCAAACCATGAGACGCTTCTTCACAAAGGACGAGCTCTCGGACCTGGTCACCCAATGTCTGACGGAGCTCGCTATCCCGGGCCCAGGTACTTCGGGGGACCCTAAACCGAACCCCCTGCTGGAGGGTCTTTGCCAGACTTCTCGCCATGGCACATCAGCTGATTGACCCGGAATGGAATGCTCCGGAGTCCACATTCAAAGGGGGGACGAGCTTTGGCAGCCATGTACCCCCTGGACCCGGCAACCAAAGATCTTCTTGCATGCCCAATAGTTGATGCTATGGTCTGCACGGTCTCTAAGCGCACCACTATCCCAGTGGAGGGAGGAGCAGCGCTCAAGGATGCACATGACCGACGTCTGGAATCCATCCTCAAACAGTCATTTGACGTAGCCGCTATGTCTCTAGAAATTGCGGTCTGCTGCACTGTGGTGACACGCACCTGCTTATCATAAGCCAGGAACAACACCCCGGGAGAAGACATGGAACCAGCAGTATCATTCCTTGCGGACGCTGCCTCTGACCTAGTGCGCACAGCAGCCAGAGGAGTGTCATCTGCGGTGGCGGCCAGGAGGCAACTCTGGCTCCGAAGCTGGTCGGCCGATGCATCTTCCAAAACGCGCCTCACAAGATTGCCCTTCAAAGGATCCCTCCTGTTCAGCAGCGAACTAGACAAACTGGCCGACAAATGGGGCGAGTCCCCATTGCTGCGCTTGCCGGAGGATAAGATGAAGAGAAACCAGCGACCCTTCCCCATGTCCTCCAGGGGCAGAAGTTCACAGTGCTTCAATACTTACAGGAGCAACTATCAAGTGCCCCGCCCTACAGGCAGGAACCAGTTCTTTCGGAACAAGCACAACAAGAGGGGAACCAGCTCTGGTACAGGCCTCAGCCGCACCCCACAATGAGATTCAGCCGACCCGTCCAAGGGAAGAAGCCATATGGGGCAGACTAGCCCTATTCTACCGCAGATGGGTCGCGATAACTTCGGACAAGTGGGTCCTAGCCATCATTCGGGAGGGATACTACCTGGATTTTCTACGAACCCCTCCGGACAAGTCTCCCTACCACAACCTCTTCAAGAGGGTGGCAATGGAAGCTACACTGTCCAGACTACTGGCCCTCGAGGCCATAACCCCAGAGCCTCCACAAGAAATAAATACTGGACATTATTCCATTTATTTTATCGTCCCCAAGAAAGAGGGAACATTCAGGCCCATCCTGGACCTCAAGTCTGTCAACCGCCACCTGAGGATTCCCCGCTTCCTCATGGAAACCCTAGGATCCGTATTAAGGGCGATACAACCGGGAGAGTTTCTCACATCCCTGGATCTTTCGGAGGCCTACCTACACATCCCAATTCATCAGGAACACCAGCACTACCTGCGCTTCAAAGTCCTGAACAGTTACTACCAGTTCCGGGCACTACCTTTCGGGTTAGCCACAGCACCCCGGACGTTCACCAAGGTAATAGTAGTGGAGGCGGCAACACTGAGGAAGGAAGGAATCCTTGTTCACCCTTACCTAGACGATTGGCTGATCAGGGCAAAGTCACTGGAGGAAAGCCACCAAGCAGCCAGCAGAGTCATAACTCTACTGGAGAGCCTAGGATAGGTGGTCAACACAAACAAAAGCTCCCTACAGCCCTCACAGTCGCTGGAATATCTAGGAGTCCGATTCGACACCAAAGAAGACAAGGTCAGCCTGACCCCCACAAGGAGATCAGAACTGTGGAACCGGCTGCAAACCTTGTTGAACGATCCTCGTCCCACAGTATGGGATTACCTGCAAGTCCTCGGGCTGATGGCATCCACACTGGAAGTTGTGCCATGGGCGCGAGCCCACATGAGGCCCCTACAGCGCTCATTTCTATCACGGTGGAGCCCACGGTCACAGAACTACACCGTACGTCTATCACTCCCGGGCAGAGTCCGGACCCAGCTACAGTGGTGGCTGCAGGCCAGCCACATGAGCCAGGGATCAAGACTATCCTCCCCAACCTGGACCCTACTCACCACAGATGCCAGTCTACGAGGATGGGGAGCACACTACGAGGAGTTAACCGCTCAAGGGCAGTGGAATGGAGAAGAGGCGGGATGGAACATCAACCGCCTAGAAGCGCGGGCAGTCAGTCTAGCCTGTCTGCAGTTCGCTCACAGACTTCAAGACAAAGCAGTCAGAGTAATGTTGGACAACGCCACGACAGTGGCCTACATGAACCGACAGGGGGGAACCAGAAGCCAACAGGTGTCCCTAGAAATAAACCTCCTGATGGCGTGGGCGGAAGCAAACCTCCAGGAGATCTCTGCCATCCACATCGCTGGGAAAGACAACATCACGGCAGACTTCCTCAGCAGGGAATGTCTAGACCCAGGAGAATGGAGGCTGTCATCCGCAGCCTTCAAAATGATAGTGAATCGGTGGGGGACACCGGGTATGGACCTTCTGGCAAACAGATCCAACACCGCAGTCCCAAGGGATCGATGCCCTGCTACAGACCTGGCCACCGGGGACCCTACTATACGCCTTCCCACCATGGCCCCTATTGGGCAATCATTCACAAGATACAACTACACAGGGGGCTAGTTCTTCTGGTGGCTCTGGATTGGCCAAAAAGACCCTGGTACGCAGACATGAGAAGACTGCTGGCAGGGAACCCCCTACCCCTGCCCCCACACAGGGACTTGCTACAACAAGGTCCGATTCTCCATGAGGACCCAGCTCAATTCTCTTACGGTCTGGCCATTGAGAGGGCCCGCCTGAAAAAGAGCGGATACTCGGGGGCGGTAATCGACACTCTCCTCCGAGCACGTAAGTTCTCCACATCATTAACGTACATAAGGATCTGGAGAGTATTTGAAGCCTGGTGCGAAGACCACAACATCAAGCCACGCTCATTTAAAGTTCCCGTGATCCTGGAATTCTTACAGAATGGACTACAGAAGGGTCTGTCCCTCAACTCCATCAAGGTACAGGTGGCCGCATTGTCATGCTACGGCTCCAAGAGCGAGGGCGACAGCATAGCTTCTCACCTGGACGTGTTATGCTTCCTGAAAGGAGTCAAACACATTCGCCCATCACTAAAGTGGCCGGTATCTCTGTGGAATCTCAATCTCGTTTTAGATTTCCTAGCGGGAACCGCCTTCAGACCCCTCTGAGGCCTGTCCCTCCACCTGTTAAAATTAAAGACGGTGTTTTTGATAGCAGTGTGTTCAGCCCGCCGCATTTCAGAACTACAAGCACTGTCCTGCCATGAGCCATTCCTCAGGCTCACCCCGGGGTCCATCCAGCTACGCACGGTTCCCTCCTTCCTCCCCAAAGTGGTCTCATACTTCCACCTTAACCAGACCATCTCGCTACCAACGACGGATGGCCTGAAGAATTCGGAAGAAGCCCGTAGTCTACGCCACCTCAACATCGGCAGACTCCTATCCAGATACCTGGAAATGTCGGAACCAGTACGAAAAATGGACCACCTTTTCGTCCTTCACAGCGGAAAGAGACAAGGGGAAGCAGCCTCACGGGCAACCATCGCCCGCTGGATCCAGGAAGTCATCAAGGCGGCCTACATAGAAGCTGGCAAGCCACCACCTCTACAGGTCAAGGCCCATTCTACCAGAGCCCAGGCAGTATCCTGGGCAGAAACTAGAATCCTGTCACCTGCCGAGATCTGCAGGACGGCTACATGGTCTTCCATCCATACCTTCTCCAGATTCTACCGTCTGGATGTTCAGGCTCGGGAGGACACGGCATTTGCAAGGGCAATACTAAGTGGATCATGGGCAGCCTCCCACCCGGTTCGGGAGTAGCTTTTATACATCCCATTGGTCCTGAGTCCATCTGCTACACGCTAGGAAATGGAGAAATTACTTACCTGATAATTTCATTTTCCTTAGTGTAGACAGATGGACTCAGCATCCCATCCTTGGCTGCTGTTACGCATGGTCTTTCAAATGATTCAAGGGTAAGCCACGTTTTCACTTACCTAGGGCATCCACCCTGCCGGGTGTCGATGCTTTCTGGTTGAGTACACTGGCGGTCTCCAGCTATAGTCAATCAACCAGTTCAAGTTAATCAAGTTTGAACGTTTAACCAAGTTATGAAGTTATTCAAGTTAATCAAATTATTAAGTTATTCAATCAGTCAGTCACACATATATCCGCAATGCTTTTCGAGGAGAATACTGAAGAGCTACACTTCCTGCAGGGGTATATGTACTAGGGGCTGACATCAGATTGAAATCTGATCCGTCTCCAACTGCTAGCAGGAGTACACTATACCCATTGGTCCTGAGTCCATCTGTCTACACTAAGGAAAACGAAATTATCAGGTAAGTAATTTCTCCAATGTAGTTAACAGTGGCAGCTAAAGAACAAAATGGTCCTTTCAGTCTGCCCAGCAAGTTGCTTAAAGTAATAACTATTTGCTCTGTGCAAGTTACCCCATGCCTTCTGAAGGGTAGTAACTGTTTTTCCATGCAGGCACTCCATGCAGCAATGTTAAATTTAAGTATAACAGAGGTTACCCCATTTTTTAATTTCAATTCTCTAGCCATTAGGGATACTACACTTTTGAATTTCATTACTGTTCTGGTCTTCACCACATCTTTCTGGGTGGCATTCCATGCATCCACCCATCTCTGTCGAGAAATATTTTCTAATATTGTTCCTGAGTCTTTTCCCTTGGAGTTTCATGTCATGAAACTCCAAGGGAAAAGACATTGTACATTGTATTGTAAGCCACCTAGGCTCTAGGTGGCTTACAATACAATGTACATAATCATAAAAACGCAATCACAGACAGCATCAATGAAAACATATATAGACTAGCAAACTGTTGCATTTCACGGACTGCTGCTGCTTGTGACTTTGGGCAAGTAACTTCACCCTCTTGTCCCAGGTACAAATTTAGATTGTGAGTCCTCTGGGGATAGGGAAATAACCTATAGTACCTGAATGTAATCCGCTTTGAAATAGCTGATTTTGGTCCTAAAGACTCACTTATCAGTTTTTGGACCCTAATTGCACAGTTTTCACAAACCAAAACACCACTCTGAGAGTCCAGGATCTCTTGTGGGGGGGAAGCTCAGCTTCAAGGCCCTCTCACATTGGTCGCTCCCAGATATCTCTCAGTCTCTTGTAAACTGCATTGACAATCTCCCAACAAGGGCAGCAGCAATAATCAAGCTGGAAATTGTGTGGATTGCACTCATTTTTACTGCTAGGTTGTAAAAGTGAACTATTATTAAAAATAATAGTACAATTGATTATCAAAAGATGAAATGTAATTAATTTGTGATCATAGTTGTCCAATTAATTCAGCTAGTTCCTGTTGGTTTGTTATATTGCCAGCCCTTTTAATTTAATTCTTTGTGTGCATTTTTTTGAAAATAAGAGGTATAGTCACCTTAATTTGTCAGCACTGCATGTGGATAATTTGTTTTTAAGTATGCTTATATACTATAATTTCCTAAATATAGTTCAGTACATATTACAATGTAAATATACATTGATAACAGCAGTCAACATTTAAAATAATACTTAAAACTTCAAAAACAAACACACACAAAAAACATGAGCTTTCTCTTCCCCCTCCTCAGTTTGTAAGCATTGTGGTCTCTGATTCACTTCCCCAACTCCTGCTTCAACTTTCCTTATTAATTATGATCCTGTGCATGGGGCTTAGCTGAATCAAAATTACAGGAGGGGTCAAGAGGACAGGGACTTGAGTCAAGTGCTCAAATGAGACTTTTCTTCTTACAGACTAAAGATTTCCCAAGGTATGTCACCAAATGATTGGTAGCATCCTTTTATCTTGCATGCTTCATAATAGAAAGATTGAACGGTGTAACCAGTTCAGAAGGGTATTTAAATTCACTCTTCCTCTTTCTCATTTAGGTAGTTGTTAACCTGCCTCTTGGGTTTGTCTGTCATTATTCCCATCTATGTACATCCTTCAAATCAATAGTACGTTAAAGAAGCTGACCTGAGGAAACAAACTATAAATAATGAAGAATGGGCATTACTCATTTCTGGTTCTTTCAGTGCTAGAAGCAAAGCATTTCATGTAAATGTGTGACCAGGCACGCCGGTATTTTATTTTCACAGGTGTACCTAGTTTTATTACTAATAAAGTTATGCAAACATTTTCTGTTTACAAAGGGGTTTTTTTTTTGTTTTTATTTTGTTTTTCTGTTAATGGGGTGAAGGTTTTGCTTTCTGAAACATTCAGCCTTCAGCTCTAAATGCCATGACATTGTCCTCTGCAATGTATTTCTATAGTCCAGAGGTTTCCTGTTTTTGTGTTGAGTATCTGACCCTGGCACTTCAGCACCATATTTTTTTTCCTGAGTTTTCTGAGGTTCCATGGTAGTACAGAGCAAAGTAGAATGCATCAGCAAGAAGAGTATTTCCTATCCAGACATGTCTGACATCAGTCTTTCAAATGGGAATAAACAGAACCATTCCTGCTTCCTAGAAGCTGGTTTACTTTCTTTCTCAATTTTGTCATTTCACCTGATATTGCTTAAAATTTCCCACATAATCTGCCCTTTCGATGAGCAGCTATGTAGAAGCAGCACGGAAGGCAAGCAAAGTCCTTGGCAATACCAGCTCTGTTGCATCTGCAGATGAGGATTTAAAATTCTGTGCAGCAGACAGTACCTCCAGCAGGCGAGTAAAAGGTTACTGCATTATTTTGCTTGTTTGCATCCATAGTTTTTAATCTGCAAAGCTTTTTTTTTTTCTTTCACTTTATGCTGCATGCTTGCATTTAGATATGACTGGAAATTGATGAAACAGAAATATGACTACCAGTGGAGCAGAACAAGATGAAAGGAGAGGCAGTGCTAGCTCAGTTGAGCTAGCAACGGAGCAAGCTTTTATGATACTGTATAGCAGGGGAGTAAATTGTTCTAGTATATTTCTAATCTGCTTTCATATCACCTGCTGTTTTTAAACCTTTGACAGTGATGCTGTTGCACTAGGGCAAGATAGTGCAAGAAAGGTTCTAGTGATTGGTAATTGTTAAAGTCAGATTATCCAGGGATCAGGTTAAGCATTTCAATGCATGTTGAAACAAATGCTTAAAATAAGCAGCATGCTAAGATTTTGGAAAACCTAGCTTTCATTAAGGGTGGCATGTTTTTACATGTATTTGTAGGAGATAGGTGATGTTACATAGTACTTTACTTTGTAATGATATGAGTATAGTATCTGGTTAGATCATGGATTAATTCACAGAGGACTCTGAACCCACTGCATCTTATTGGTAGGATGAATTATATTATAATCCTGTTTGAAACAAGTGTGATTGATGCAGATTTTCTTGTTAAATTATTATAGTACATTAGTACAGAATATAATAGCTAGGTTAGTTTATTGTGCTTGCTGTGTGAAACTGACTGGTCTTTTTGAGCACTAGAGTTGTAAAAGGTCAGCAGCTCTGATTAGCAAGTGGAAGGATATATCCAGTAATGTTTCCTTCAACTGCTATATCAGGTCAGCAGTGCTGAATGCTGCTGCAGTAGCAGTGGTTCCTTTCCAGTTATTGAGCTGTTCTTGAACAGGATGGTGGGGTCTGTGAGGAGGGGCGTGGTTCATTCCTGTTGGCTCTTAGAACACAGTGCAGTTGCAGAGGGAACAGGTTGAATAGGCTCAGCTCATGGAGCAGGCAAACGGACCTGAAGTGACAGAGCATAGAAGCAGTGGTCAAAGAAAGTGAAATGTAGAATGTCCGTCACCTTGATTTCAGTCTTCTATTAGATGCCTTACCACCATTACTAAGCTGATAAAAAAAAAAGCAAGCTTGAAAACAGCATCTTACCTTTTTTGTACAGTAGTTCACAAAGCTTCTTTTTCTTTTTCTCCAGTCCTGAGAATTTACTTGGTGATGAGGTTGTGGTTGGTATTTTCTCCAGGAGCGCAGTATTGTCCTTTTTTGTTTTCTCAGGGCTAATTTCAGCCAGGGAGCTGCGGAATGAAACCCTGGTTAATTTTGAGTGTTTATGGGATGGTACGGCTTCTGATTTCTTAAGGAAAAAACTCTTCTGATGAGCAAGTCAATGTGTGGCTGTGGCTGCAGCATTATTTCTTCTTTAATGAAGAGGCTGGGCCGTTCGACCTGCTGCTCCAATCTGCTGTCTTGCAGCCATACATCAGACCAGTTGCAGAGACTATCCATCGAATGCCCCAGTCAACCAAAGGTAACCATATAGATTTATTTAAAATAAAAGCCACAATTACTAGATATATTTTGATGTAATTTAGGGTTAATGATAAAAGATGTATAAAAGAGGTTATTAGCAGATTTTTGACCTTGCAGTAGCTATCCAGTATCATTTTGCAATCCTCAGGTTGTGTAGCAATGGAAATGTGCTTCAGTAATTGATTTTGTAATAGGATCAGGTGATTTACTGGCTGCACTGACAACTGCTTGCTTGCTCTGAATCCTGGAGCACTCTAATGGATGTTGTGATTGCAGCCTGGAGTTGCTCTGAAACTGCTGGGTACTTAAAGATGCAGTGCATCCTTTTTCAGACAGGATAATTATATTTAATTTTTTCATGTTATATGAGAGTAGGAGAGAACAGCTTCTTTCAACAGAGAGAAAAGCAATGGAAATTCACATTTTTAAAAATATTTTTTTGAAATAGGTAAATAGTGTGGTTAAATGGATTAGAATGATGACCTGTGAGCCAGGAGAATTTCTTTGAGTTGTGAGTTGAGATCCTGTTCTTTCTTGGATATCTTCATGAAACTTGGCCACTCTACCTATGCCTTAGTTTTCCCAGCTATATTTGGGTAATATTTTTCCTTCTCTTTTTTTTTTCCATTGGGATGTTGTCCTGCAGGTCAGACAGTAAAATTGGTAGCCACACTGGTAGGGGTATACATATTTCTAATGTATTAGATTGTAAAGCATTTTGGGTCTCTTTGAATGAAGATAACTGTTTAAATTTAAATTATTCTCATTGGTTCTCCAAATTAATGTATTTGAAATGACTGTAGGGAGATGCTTTTACAAACATGAAGAAAGCCAAATGGTAGCATGTTCAATATGAACGGATTAAATTATACAGCATTTGCTTTATTTACTACAAATCTGATTGCAAAAATTTATTTTATCTTGTATAACATGCACAATGTGGCATTGTGACAGTTGTATTTAATTGGTACATCTTAACACTCAATTTCTTGGAATAAGAATCCTGTGTAATCAAAATCAAATGTAAGGCTGGACTGGATTTAATGAGAAGATGAAAGTATCCTGAAGCTCTTGCTTGAATTCAGAAGCTCATAGATCTACTGTTGAGTCCAAGTCATTTTACTGTTTCTTATTAAAAGAGGATGAGCAGTTCTTGAAAATGTATTAAATTATATTTTAAAAAGTAATACTTCTTCCCCCCTCCTCCTCCTGAAAATGTCATATTTTTTTTCAGTGCTACTCACTTTTTGACTGCCTGCCTCACGAGCATTTTGGGGCAGGCAGCAAAATCCTTTAATACACGTTGTCATGTTGTTTGTTTAATGTGGTCATGTGTAACAAATCATATTTTCATTTCTCTTGGCCTTTCCGGCAAAAGAACTTGACTTCTCCTCGTTCCTTGGAGCATAACAGTGCTGTGTTTTATTGCTTTCATAGACTATAAATGAATGCACAGATCACGAATCTTTCCTTAAAAGCTGTCACATAGCTGATAAAAAACAAGAACTCTAGAACTGAAGTTCTTATTGTGCTCTAATAGTGCTTTTCCCATGTCTCAAGATCTCACACAGGTTTACAGATAAGTTACACAATCTGTAGTATACACAGTAAAAATTGCATAGAAAGTGCATAGTATCTATTGCGGATAAGGTATTGAGAAAGGTAACTGAGTAGCTTGAATTGTCTTAAGTTTGAATCTTCTGAGCAGTAATGCCTTGCTTAAAGTTTCAGCTTTCCTCTGTTTTCAAGTCCCATGCCTTTCACGAGCTTTTAAACAACACAGTCAACTTAGAGACTCTGAGAACTCAGATGCAGAAACCTGGCAAGAGGTGACAAAATATTGCATATAGGAACAAGAAAAGACCTTCCTTGTTAGCTAACCAAAAACAAAATTTGTTAAAGGAAAATGAAGTGATTTGCTAGAGATTATACCGTTTATTAGACTAACAAATGTTTAAAGATGAAAGGCAGTATGTGACCTGGCATGAGGAAAGGATCATGATCTGTTTATATTAACTATTTTATTTTAAACAATTTATTATTTTATATTGATGAAATTTTTGTAATTTTATATTCTATATAATTTTTATGTTCTTTTAAGTTCAATTTGCTCTCAATTATCCTTTGTCTATTTTATTTTTATTTTATTCAATACATGTAAACCGTTTTGACTAAACATTGTTTGTAAAGACGGTATAGAAATACTTTTAAATAAATAAATAGCAATTCTGGATGCTTTTATCTTAAAATGTTACCTTATAAAGCCGTCATCTCTGTCCATCTACATTGGAATTGATTCTATTATTCTTTTTACCTCTGTAGAAATTTTTAAAAAATGCTAATTGTTTATGGCTTTTTTTTTAATCCTTTATTTTTCAATTTTTTAATGTAATAACCACACTGCAAAGCAGAACACAACATTGAGAAACATTGAGAAAACATCTGGATCCCCCCTACCCCCCCCCCAGCCTCATTGTTAAATACAGTATCATACCATTCGCTATAACATAGTTAGTGGGATAAGTAACAATGTCCTGGTGGAAAGTGGTGGGCATCATGGTGTTACATTGACTTGTATTAACCTCCGGAGTGGGGTACACCCCCTGGACATTATGTGGCATATAAAGCAGAAATGCATCATAGACCCGGTGTCATTTGGGGTGTATGTGGTAGGCTTTACGATATCGCAAATAACCTGCTCCGGGCTTTGACGCTTAGACAGGAGAAACGCCGACCATTTATCCATGAACTCCTTATATTTGGCAGGGGTTGGCCGTTGTGCTGTGATAATGTTCATATATCGCTACGCGATGTAATTTCGCTCTCCAGGACATCATGGAAGTTGGGTCTTCCTTTAACCACATGTCCAGTGTCACTTGTTTCACCAGCCAAAAGGCTTGCTGCAGAAACATCCTCTGTTTGCTGGAGATGGAATCCAGCAGAACATCTATCACCTCAAAAAGGCAGAAAGCTGGGTCCATTGGTAGAGTCGTGGCTAAGATGTTGTTGAGAAAGTTCAAGACACAGCGCCAGTAGACCTGCACTTTATTACAGCTCCAAAATAGGTGGTTTAGGGTACCGTCCTCAGCTTGGCATTTGATGCAAGTGGCACTAGTGGTCAAATGAAGTTTGTGAGCTCGAAGGCGAGACATGAATGCCCGGCGAAGAAACTTGTATTGTGTTTCTCTCAATAACATTTTCAGAGATGTGTTTAAGACTACCAAAACAGCGCTCCAGGGATCCCAGGGTGACATGACAGCCCAGCTCTTTAGACCAGTACTCTGCTAGTCCCAACAGTGGCCCAGTGGCCGCCAAGCCTACTATTGCTCTTCTCAAAGTAGCGCATGTGAACAGTTTCCCATGTGGTGTAGAAAAGAATTTGACAAAAACTGGTCCATTCGGTGTGGCCAACCTCTGTAGCAAATCATATTCTATGAAATGTCGAACCTGTAAGTACATATAAAATTTCTTGTTGGACAGGCCATAATCTTGCTTAAGAGCCGCAAAGGCGAGTACTGCCCCCGTGTCTTGGTGCAGAAATTGAGGTAAAAATTCCAGACCTTCAGCTGCCCAGGCTGTAAGAACCGATGGACCAAGTCCCGAGGGGAATCTGGGATGGCCGCTGATCGAGAGGAAAGGTGAGATTTCCCACGAGACTCCAAGTCGGCAACATAGTCCATGCCACGTGAGCCTGCAGCTGGAAAGGAAAGGGTTTTAGGAAAGCTCCCTGGGGAGAGCAGTGCCTGGAACATGCATGAGGTTCCGAAGTCGGACAGGGCCACAACAAGCCTGTATTAACCCAATTTCCTGGCGTGTAGCCAGATGGACTCAGAACAAATGGGATAGTATCCGCGTGCTAGCAGTTGGAGACGGATCTGACGTCAGCACGGGGGTGTATATATCCCCACAGGAAGCGTAGCTATTCAGTAATTTCCGTCTCCAAAGCAGTTTGGAGTGCCTGCACGCTAGACTACTTTAATTTTTCTCTTTTCTTATCATTCTAGATTCCTGTCTATTCGACTTTAGAGCCCCGCGCTCCGGCGGTAGATACCCAAGGGCTCCTCCCCCAGTTGAGCTCCCGGGGTGATTGCCGTGCTCCCCCGGCGGTGGAAGTCCTCGGTCCTGCCGAAGCGTGGCAGTGACGCAGCCCCCGGGCGAGGTTCAGGTGAGGCATAAGAGGCCCTCAGTCCTGGCGTGGACGAGGTAGCAGGTGCATATCCTCAATTGCGGCGGTGAGGTGGTCCCTTCCCCCGCAGCCGGAGACCGCCTGTGTTCCAGCCGGGAAGCGCCGAAGCTGGTAAGGAGTACATCTCTTCCTACGGGTCTCCGAAGCGCAGAGGATCGGCGGCGTGGCACGCCGTGGAGGGCGCCATTGTGGGGCCTTGCTCAGGTACTCCGCGCCCGTAAAAGGCGTGGCTTTCTTCCTCCTTGGGCGTATATGGCTTTGTTTCGGTGAAGTGCTGAGTGCCTATTGAATGCCACTGAGCATATATCGCTAGCCGCATATTGCTGAGAGCCTGTTGAATGCAATTTGAGAGTATATGGCTAACCGCTTATTGTTGAAAGCCTTACTGAAATCCTATTGATTGCCAATTGAGCATATGTTGCTGACCGCTTATTACTGAAAGCCTATTGAATGTCAATTGAGCGTTTATTGCTGAAAGCCTATTGAATGCCAATTGAGCGTATATTACTGACAGCTTATTGCTGAAAGCCTATTGAATGCCAATTGAGCGTATATTGCTGACCGCTTATTGCTGAAAGCCTATTGAATGCAAATTGAGCGTATATGATTAACCGCTTCTTGCTGACAGCCTATCGAAGGCCATTGAGTGTATATTGCTAACTGCATATTGCTGAGTGCCTATTGCATACCATTGAGCTGGTTTCTTGGCCGCCTATTGCTGTGCACACATTGAGCGCCGGTTGTATTCAGCGCCTATTGCTGCCGCATATTGTTGCTGTGCGCCTGCTGTATTAAGCGCCTATTGCTGCCGCATATTATTATTGAGCGCCTGTTGTATTACGCGCCTATTGCTGCCGCATATTATTATTCAGCGCCTGTTGTATTACGCGCCTATTGCTGCCGCATATTATTATTCAGCGCCTGTTGTATTACGCGCCTATTGCTGCCGCATGTTATTATTGAGCGCCTGTTGCATTAAGCGCCTCTTGCTACCGCATGTTATTGTTGGGCGCCTGTTGCATTAAGCGCCTCTTGCTACCGCATATTATTGTTGGGCGCCTGTTGTATTAAGCGCCGGTTGCTGCCGCATCCTTTTATTGAGCGCCTGTCGCATTCAGTGCATATTGTTCAATGGATCAGAACACTGCAGAGTCTTCAGCGACGGCGCCGCCTGCTTCAGGCATAGCAGCCCTTAGCCTCTGCTCTGCATGCCACCTTAGGGCCACGCGCAGTGATGGGCCAGACTCTCTATGTGCCCAATGTCAGGAGGCCGTGCGGCCCTCAGGCCAGGACCGGTCTCAGCCACGATTTGTGGACAGTTCCCCAGGGGCTACCCCGTAGTTAGGGGGCAGTCTCGACCTATCAGGAATCCCGGGGGAGCTTGTACCCCGGCGATTAGAGGCTGCTTCCATTTCCTGGGTGGATCTCTTTAAAGGGATTCATGCCTTCGTACAGATGCAAACGGCTTCTCGTCCAGGCCCTGCGGTTCCTGCTGTTCCTGTGGTTCCTGCGGTGGCTGCGCCTGCGGCGGCTGCGGCAACTGCTGCTGCAGTGGCGGCTCCCGCGGATCCGGTTCCTGGACCCTCACGCCCTTATCGCGAGCAGGACTTCCCGCAGCTGGACAGTCCGGATCAGTCAGACCAGGAGGTCTCACAGGACGAGTCCGAACTCCCGGACGAGGGGGACCTTCCCCCAGGGACTGAGCCATATAGAACCATGAGGCGGTTCTTCCCTAAAGAGGATCTCTCCGACCTGGTGTCTCAGTGCTTGGCGGAATTGGATATTACAGGTCCTAGCGCTTCGATACCCTCTGCGCAGAACCCCCTGCTGGAAGGTCTTCGTCCTACAGCCCGCCATTTTCCATTCTTACAAGCGGCACAACAGCTGATCGATTTAGAATGGGCGGCACCAGCAGCTGCCTTCAAAGGGGGTCGGGCCCTGAAGAGCTTGTACCCATTGGCACCGGCTATCCAGGACCTACTGGCGTGCCCTCAGGTGGACGCCTTGATTAGCGCTGTGGTCAAGCACACTACCATTCCAGTTGAAGGGGGGACGGCCCTCAGGGAGCCTCATGACCGGCGGCTGGACGCCATTCTGAGGCAGGCCTTTGAGCTGGCAGCTTTATCTTTGCGGATCGCCACCTGCTGCACGGTGGTGACGCGTGCCTGTTTGTCACAGGTTAGAAACAACGCTCCAGCGGCGGACATGGAATCCGCTCTTTCGTTCCTTACAGATGCGGCATCTGACCTGGTCCGGACAACAGCTAAAGGGATTTCATCCTCCGTAGCTGCCAGGAGGCAGCTCTGGATCCGGAAATGGTCAGCTGATGCGCCTTCTAAGACACGCCTCACCAGATTGCCCTTTAAGGGCTCTTTTCTATTTGGCAGCGACCTTGATAAACTGGCCAGTGCATGGGGTGCCTCTCCAGTGCCCAGATTGCCGGAAGATCAGTTCAGAAGGGGCCAGCGCGCCTTTCCAAGGCCCTCCAGGGGCAGGAGTTCCCAGCATTTCGTTCCTTACAGGGGCCGCTACCAGGCACCACATCCTCCGGCCAGGAATCAGTCCTTTCGGACCAAGCAGCGCAAGAGGGGAGCGGGCCCGGGCTCGGGTCCCGGCCGCGCCTCCCAATGAGAATCCGCCGATTCATCTGGGGGACGGAGCCATAGGGGGCAGGTTAACCCTCTTCTACCCCAGATGGGTCGAGATTACATCGGACCAGTGGGTCCTCGCCGTTATCCGGGAGGGATATTATCTGGACTTTCATCATCTCCCTCCGGACAAGTTTGTGGAATCTGCATGTCCCATACACAAGAAGGCAGCATTGGAAGCTACCCTGGCGAGGCTCCTGTCCTTGAAAGCCATCATCCCAGTACCTGCCTGGGAGGTGAATTCTGGACATTATTCCATTTATTTCATGGTACCCAAGAAAGGGGGTAGCTTTCGGCCTGTCCTGGACCTCAAGTCGGTCAATCAATACTTACGGGTACCGAGGTTTCGCATGGAAACTCTACGCTTCGTCAAGGCCGCAGTACAGCCAGGAGAATTCCTCACGGCATTAGACCTGTCAGAGGCATACCTGCATGTCCCGATCATCCGGATCATCAGCGCTACCTACGCTTCAAGGTTCTAGGCCGCCACTTCCAGTTTCGGGCTCTGCCCTTCGGGTTGGCAATATCACCACGGACATTCACCAAGGTGGTAGTAGTGGTAGCGGCGGCACTCAGGCGGGAAGGAATACTGGTCCATCCCTACCTAGACGACTGGCTGATCAGGGCAAAATCACGAGAGGAGAGCCTTCGGACAACCGATAGAGTGATAGCCCTTCTGGAAAGCTTGGGCTGGGTAATCAACCTCAGCAAGAGCTGCTTACAGCCTTCCCAGTCACTGGAATACCTGGGAGTACAGTTCGACACCCGGGCAGACACGGTCAGTCTCACAACCAAGAGAAAGTTGAAACTTCAGCAGCGTATCCAGTATCTGATGGGAGCCAGTCGGCCCACAGCCTGGGATTATCCGCAGGTTCTTGGTCTCATGGCATCCACCCTGGAAGTGGTACCTTGGGCGAGGGCCCATATGAGACCTCTACAACACGCACCTACCTCTACCAGCCAGAGTGTGGACCCAGTTGCAGTGGTGGTTGCAGTCCAACCACATGAACAGGGGGTCGAAGATGTCCTCACCCACGTGGATCTTGCTCACCACAGATGCCAGCCTGAGCGGCTGGGGAGCGCACTGCGAAGAACTCACCGCACAAGGGCGGTGGAACAAAGAAGAGTCAGCGTGGAACACCAACCGTCTAGAGGCCCGGGCAGTCCGATTGGCATGCCTTCGATTTGCTCCCAGACTGAAGAACAGAGCAGTCAGAGTGATGTCCGACAACGCCACCACGGTGGCATACATCAACCGTCAGGGCGGAACCAGAAGCCGACAGGTATCTCTGGAGATCGCCCCTCTGATGACTTGGGCAGAGGTGAATCTTCAGGACATCTCCGCCGTCCACATTGCCGGGAAGGACAATACCACAGCAGACTTCCTCAGCAGAGAGAGCCTAAATCCGGGAGAGTGGCAGCTCTCCCCCACGGCCTTCCAGATGATTGTGGATCATTGGGGGATTCCGGACATGGATTTACTGGCAGACAAGTCCAACGCTCAAGTACCCAGACACTTCAGCCGCAAGCGCGACCCGTTCTCACACGGAATCGATGCCCTGGTTCAGCCATGGTCTCCAGGGACTCTACTGTACGCCTTTCTTCCGTGGCCTCTGCTGGGCGCGGTCATCCGCAAGATTCAGAGACACCGGGGCCTAGTTCTTCTAGTGGCGCCAGACTGGCCAAGAAGACCCTGGTACGTGGACATGAGAAGACTACTGGCAGGGGAGCCTCTTCCCCTGCCTCCTCTCCGGGACCTTCTACATCAAGGTCCCATTCTTCACGAGGATCCGGCTCAATTCTCTCTTACGGTATGGCCCTTGAGAGGGCTAGATTAAAGAAGAGGGGTTACTCGGAGCCCGTGATTGATACTCTCCTCCGAGCTCACAAGTTTTCCACATCCTTCACATACATCCGGATCTGGAGAGTATTTGAAGCATGGTGCGACACTCACGGCACCAATCCACATGCAACCACAATCCCTATTGTGTTGGATTTCCTGCAGGATGGACTTCAGAAGGGTCTCTCCCTCAGCTCCATCAAGGTGCAGGTGGCTGCGCTGTCTTGCTATGGTCCCAGGAGGGATTGCAAGACCATCGCCAAGCACCCAGATGTTTCTCGCTTCCTGCAAGGAGTCAAGCATATTCGTCCGCCACTGAAGTGGCCTGTGCCTTTGTGGAACCTCAACCTTGTTTTGGATTTCCTCGCAGGATCCACCTTCAGACCCCTTCGGGGCCTGTCTCTTCGTTCTCTAACCTTGAAGATGGTGTTCTTGCTGGCTGTATGTTCAGCCCGCCGCATCTCAGAGCTCCAAGCATTGTCCTGCCGTGATCCCTTTCTCAGAATCACTCCGGAGGCTATCCATCTTCGTATGGTTCCCTCCTTTCTACCTAAGGTGGTTTCACAGTTTCATCTTAATCAAACCATATCCTTGCCTACCACGGCGGGTCTGAAGAAATCTGAAGAAGGGCGTTTATTACGCCATCTCGACATTGGCAGATTGCTGCCCAGATATTTGGAACTTACACAAGACCTACGAAAGACGGACCATCTGTTCGTCCTGCACAGCGGGAAGAAGCAAGGTGAAGGGCCTCGCGGCCCACCATCGCCCGCTGGATTAAAGAAGTTGTCAGAGCAGCGTACGTAGAGGCTGGGAAGTCTCCGCCTCTACAGGTCAAGGCTCATTCTACCAGAGCACAAGCAGCATCTTGGGCAGAATCCAGGATGCTATCGCCTGCGGAAATCTGTAAAGCGGCGACGTGGTCCTCCCTCCATACCTTCTCCAGGTTCTACCGTCTGGATGTCCAGGCCAGGGAGGACTCAGCATTTGCGAAGGCGGTACTACATGGGCCTCAGGCAGCCTCCCGCCCAGGCTGGGAGTAAAGCTTTTGTACATCCCATTTGTTCTGAGTCCATCTGGCTACACGCCAGGAAATGTTGAGATTACTACCTGATAATCTCCTTTTCCTTAGTGTAGACAGATGGACTCAGCATCCCGCCCAGCTGCCTGCGTACATGGGTATCACCGATTCAAGGTAAGCCATGTCATCTGTTTCCATAAGAGCGTACACTCTACCAGGTGTCCATGCCTTCCGGTTGGGAATGCTGGCGGTCTCCAGCTACTATCAATCGGTCAGGGGAATCCTGTTTCACTTTTTCACTGAGCGTCAGTACACACATCTATAACAGCTTTTGCAAGGAAGATTACTGAATAGCTATGCTTCCTGTGGGGATATATACACCCCCGTGCTGACGTCAGATCCGTCTCCAACTGCTAGCACGCGGATACTATCCCATTTGTTCTGAGTCCATCTGTCTACACTAAGGAAAAGGAGATTATCAGGTAGTAATCTCAACATTGGTGTATACTTGTCAGATCCCAAGAGACAGTCAGATATGGGCCGAAGAAGGCATGCCAAGTTGTAATCCTGTATGTTCAGGCAGTCCATACCCCCTTCTCCCAGGGAGTTTGCAGTGTGGACAACACAATCCGAGCCTGCTTGCCCCTCCACAGAAATGCGCCTAAGCTCCGCTCGAGAGCTCTTCCGTGTTTCCTTAAGAGTCAGACCGGTAACATCTGGATGGTGTAGAGCCAATGCGAGAGCTCCATCATTTTGAAAAGTTGAATTCTGCCACTGATGGATAGCGGGAGCTACCCCCAATGTTCTAGTCTTTCCTTTGTCTTGTGAAGCAGAGGCATAATATTACATTTATATATATTAGTAATGTTAGTGAGGATCTTAATGCCCAAGTATCTCATCTCTTTGTCTACCCACCGAAGTGGGAAGGGGTCAGGCCACTTACATTTTAGCATGTCTATTACATCCAGAACCTCAGACTTGTCTAAATTTATTTTGAGGCCGGAAAAGGAGCCAAAATGCCATTGGTGGTCCATCACCCTGGGAAGGGAGCGCAGGGGGGAGGTCAGGAAAACCAGGACATCATCAGCAAATGCTGCAATTTTAAATGTTTCCCCCTGCAACATAAGGCCCCCAATTTGTGGGTTCGTGGTGATTTTCCTAATTAGAGGGTCCAGGGATAAAATGTAAAGCAGCGGGGAAAGTGGGCAGTCTTGTCGGGTCCCTCGCTGGACATCAAAGCTGCTAGACATGTCCCCATTCGCTAGAATACAGGAAGATGGCGCCTGATAAAGTAAAGAGATATTGCGCATTATGTCACCCTCAAGCCCAAATTGTTTCAAGACAGAAAATAAATACGGCCAGGCCACCCTATCAAACGCCTTTTCAGTGTCGAAGCCCACAACCAACGCCGATAGTTTCTTAACTCTACAATGTTCTATTGCCAGCCATAGGCGTATAATATGTTTCCTGGACGTCCTACCCTGGACAAACCCCACTTGCTCCTCTGTAATTAAGTAGGGAAGAACTACATGTAACCTGGTGGCTATAATCTTAGCAAAGAGCTTAGTATTGAACTTCAGAAGAGAGATGGGGTGGTAAGACGCAAGGCTGTAAGGGATCCTTACCCCCCTTGGGGAGGAGAGTAATATAAGCTTTCGGGAAGGCCCCTTGATCATATGCTGCCCTAAAGTATTCCTATAGGCCGGCTCCCAGGTCTTTGTAGAGTATCTTATAGTACTCAGTGTTAAACCCATCGGGACCCGGGGCCTTATGAGTTTGGCTGGTCTTAATCCCGAATTCTATTTCCTGGATGCCAATGGGCCTATTGAGCCATTACAGCTGCTGTGGGGAAAGCCTGGGTAAGGTCAACCCATGGAAAAAGTCTCTTCCTGTACTACAGAGTCTTCTATGTCTTCTGCTGTATATAGATACCTATAAAACCCCCTAAGGATGCTGCAGATTGCCACTGCGGAACTGTGTTTGGTCCCTTTAGGGTCTAATAACGCATTAGTGTACGTTTGTCCCCATTGAGCCCGAACTAGGGTGGCTAGTAGTTTTCCTGCTTTGTTACCAAAACGATATAGACCGTGGGAAGCTAACAGCATGGTTCTTTCCGTTTTTTGATGGATATAACTATTCAGTGAGACTAATAACTCCCTGTAGAGCATTTTATTGTGGGCCGAAGGGGTATGAATTAAGCGTACCTTTGCCTTCTGCAGTTCTTTCTCCAGCTCCAAAATATGCTGATTTAGCATTTTGGCTTTCCGAATCACATACGCGGTAATTTTCCCCCTCATCTCAGCCTTCCCCTGCAGCTCAGGGCTTCCCACTTCTCTCTAAGGTACGCTTGGAAGTCCGGGTCCTTAGCTAAATGGGAGGGAAATCGCAACCTGCGAGGCCTGCTCGTCCCCATCTCCCAGGTCACTTCCAAATCCACAGCATGGAATGGTCGGAGAATTCGGGCAACCTGGTGATAGGTGCCCACTGCACCTGTGCAAAATTCCCCCTGGAGAAGAGAATGTAGTCTATCCATGAAGTTAGCATGGGGCACATTTAAAACTACTCGGAGAAAGTTCTTTTTTACTCAATGCACAATTAAACTCTGGAATTTGTTGCCAGAGAATGTGGTTCGTGCAGTTAGTATAGCTGTGTTTAAAAAAGGATTGGATAAGTTCTTGGAGGAGAAGTCCATTACCTGCTATTAAGTTCACTTAGAGAATAGCCACTGCCATTAGCAATGGTTACATGGAATAGACTTAGTTTTTGGGTACTTGCCAGGTTCTTATGGCCTGGATTGGCCACTGTTGGAAACAGGATGCTGGGCTTGATGGACCCTTGGTCTGACCCAGTATGGCATTTTCTTATGTTCTTATGTTCTTATCCTAGACATAGTCATGTGGGCCCGGGACACTTGTGTGTAATCTGCCTCCTTGGATTGCAGGGTCCTCCACACATCCAGGAGCTGCAGGTGAGTGCACAAAAAGGAGATCCCCTTATTCTCACAGGACAAGCAGGATGGTAGTCCTCACATATGGGTCACATCACAGGATGGGACCCAATCACGGAACACTTCTGTCAAAGTTTCCAGAACTTTGACTGGCCCCTACTGGGCATGCCCAGCATGGCACTAACCCTGCAGCCAGTAGGAGTCCCCCTTCAGTCTTCTTTTTTCTGTGCAGCAGTAGCCACACGGTTAAGGAGCTCTGTAGAGATTCCTGACAGGAATTTTCCTCACGGAATTACTAAAATTTAATTTACCCCACAGGGGTCCCTCCTTCAACTTTTTTAAAGCCGTGGTACTCCGGTAAGTTTTTTTTTACCAGTTTTCCGTCGATTACCGTCTAGTTTGACCCTTGCGGCCTACTGGCAGTCGACCGTACCACAGCTCAATTTTTCATGGCTATGGCGTCGGGGTTCCACCGCTGCCTGGACTGTAATCGCACCTTGTCCATCACAGACCCTCACAAAGTCTGTGTAATGTATCTCGGAAGTGAGCACGATGTCCTAACCTGTACCAAATGTGCCCTTATAACACCAAAAGGTCGCAAGGCTAGAATGGAGAAGATGGAGCTTATCTTCCGTGCTCAAACCCTGACGCCATCCATTGCCTCGACGTCGTCAGAACCGGCACAGTCAACTTCGCGCCAGCATTGACCTCCGTCCGGTGACCGTCTGGCATAGACGACTTCTTGGCCTTTGTCACCCTCTACTCCCCCTCAGGATCGAGGGGATCATAGAGATAAACATCGCCACCAGCATCGAAAGTCTCTCGGACCATCGAGGGAGCGAAATCATCGACCTCTCCATCGTCAAAGTTGCCGTCGAAGAAACCCCGTCCAGAAAAGGCACCGACCTTTTCGGCGACCGGGTCACAGAGGCAACCCTCACCCGACAGGGTATTGGGAGTCGCGACTCCGCCTTTAACGGTTGTCCCTCCGGCTATGCCTCTGCCTCCTTCTTCTTTTTTTATAATTCTTTATTTATTGCTTTCGATAATTAATTACAATAAATAGATTACATATTGCGATAATTCCATCTCATTGCAAATACCTGAGGTTTTTAGTAGGCCCCAAGCACTATCAGTACTGAGTGCTTCCATTCGGCCTTGCGTCTGCACCACGAGTCTTCACAAAATGCCTCGTAGTTGCAGCCTTCCTCAGAACTCAAGGTGTTCATGTCTACCCCTATCTAGATGGATTTGTTAATCAGAGCTCCCAATCAGCAAGCTGCTCTGTCGTCCCTACATCTTAATTTACACACTCTAATTTCACTCTGATTTCTCGTCAACTACGACAAATCCTGCTTAGTCCCATCTCAAACCTTATCGTTCATTGGGGCAGACTCGGACACCTTGCCAGCAAAGGCTTTTCTGCCTCGACAGCGAGCTCTCACTCTCGTGTCTCTCGCACACCAGCTGCAGTCTCAACACTCCACGACTGCACACTGCTTTCTCATCCTCCTGGGACACATGGCGTCCTCAGTTCAGGTCACCCCAATGGCCCGTTTGGCCATGAGTCATGCAGTGGACTCCAAGGTCACAAAGGACTCAAACCATTCAGCCCCTGTCGACCATTGTCCACATAACTGACTCGCTCCGTCTGTCTCTCACCTGGTGGAAAAATCAGGTCAATCTCCTCCAATGCTTGCCCTTCCAGGCTCCAGATCCTCAAATAACTCTCACCACCGATGCTTCCAACCTCGGATGGGGAGCCCACGTGGCCGATCTGCAGACACAAGGATCTTGGTCTCCAGAGGAAGCCAAACACCAAATAAATTTCCTGGAGCTGCGAGCAATCAGATATGCTCTCAGGGTATTTCAGGATCGCCTCTCCAATCAAGTCATCCTGATCCAGACTGACAACCAGGTGGCTATGTGATACATCAACAAACAGGGAGGGACGGGCTCCTACCTTCTGTGTCAGGAAGCTGCACAGATATGGGCGGATGCCCTCTCCCACTCGATGTACCTCAGGGCCACCTACTTGCCAGGAGTGGACAATGTGTTGGCAGACAAGTTGAGTCGCACCTTTCAACTGCACGAGTGGTCTCTCAACCCCTCAGTAGCGATAACCCCACCAATGGGGTTATCCTCAAATAGACCTCTTTGGTTCATCTCAAAATCGCAAAGTAGACAACTTCTGCTCTCTCACTTGCTGCCAACACTATCAGCCAAGAGATGCGTTCTCCCTCTCATGGGCAACCGGTCTCCTATATGCATTCCCTCCACTTCCACTTCTCTCGAAGACTCTCGTGAAGTTACGTCAGGACAAGGGAACCATGATCCTGATAGCACCCCACTGGCCGCGCCAAGTGTGGTTTCCAATACTTCAGGATCTCTCCATTCGCAGGCACATTCCCTTGGGAAAGGACCTGCTTCTAATCACTCAAAACAACAGGTGCCTACACCACCCCAACCGTCAAGCCTTGGCCCTGATGGCATGGTTGTTGAAAGGTTAATCCTTCAGCCACTTAACCTTTCTGAACCAGTTTCCCGTGTCCTGATTGCTTCACAGAAGCCTTCTACGAGAAAATCGTATTCTTACAAATGGAACAGGTTTATGTCATGGTGCTCTTCTCAATCCCTTGACCCCTTTACCTGTTCTGGACTATCTCTGGCACTTGGCAGAGTCAGGTCTAAAAACTTCCTCCATCAAAATGTGTCAGTGCGATTGCCGCCTTCCATAAAGGTGTCGGGGACGTATTTCCATAAAGGTGTCGGGGACGTATTTCAGTACAACCCCTTGTAACACGTTTTTTGAAGGGCTTGCTTCACCTCAAGCCTCCTTTGCGTTCTCCTGCCCCTTCTTGGGACCTCAACCTAGTTTTGGGTCGGCTCATGAAACCACCATTCGAGTCTCTTCAATCCTGTGATCTTCGATATCTCACTTGGAAAGTGATTTTCCTTTTGGCAATCACTTCCGCTCGCAGAGTTAGTGAATTACAGGCTCTAGGTACCTACCCGCCTTACACTAAACTTCTGCAGGACTGGGTAGTACTCCTCACTCACCCTAATTTCTTACCTAAGGTAGTTTCGGAGTTTCATCTCAATCAATCCATTATACTACCTACCTTTTTTCCCAGGCCCCATTCCAATCCAGGAGAGCAGGCTCTGCATACCCTTGACTGCAAACGGGTTCTAGCATTCTGCCTAGACCGTACAGCTGCCCACAGGAAAAGCACTCAATTGTTTGTCTCTTTCCATTCCATCAAATTGGGGCAGCCTGTGGGTAAGCAGACTCTCTCCTCCTGGTTGGCGGACTGCATATCCTTTTGCTATCAGCAAGCAGGCATTCCACTTCAAGACCGTGTTAAAGCACACTCTGTGAGGGCCATGGCGACTTCAGTAGCACACCTACGATCGATGCTGCTTCCTGACATTTGTAGGACTGCCACCATGAGTTCTCTTCATACTTTTACAGCCCATTATTGCTTAGACAAAGCCGGAAGACAAAATTCCATCTTCAGCCAGTCTGTCTTGCGCAACCTATTTACAATGTGACGTACCAACTCCCTTCCGTCTGCCCGGTGGGGTTCAGGATGTCCTCGGCCAAATTTCATCCCAGGCCTAGTGACTTGCACTCCTGTGTACATTTGGTACATGCTCGGACATCCTCAGCTCGGTACTCACCACATGTGAGGGCTACCATCCTGCTTGTCCTGTGAGAAAGCAAATGTTGCTTACCTGCAACAGGTGTTCTCACAGGACAGCAAGATGTTAGTCCTCACGAAACCCGCCCGCCGCCCCGCGGTGTTGGGTTCGTAACGTTTTCTTATTTTATTTTCGGCACTGCCTGTAGCTTTCAAATAAGACTGAAGGGGGACCTCTGCTAGCTGCAGGGTTAATGCCATGCTGGGCATGCCCAGTAGGGGCCAGTCAAAGTTCTGGAAACTTTGACAGAAGTGTTCTGTGATTGGGCTCCGTCCTGTGATGTCACCCATATGTGAGGACTAACATCGCTCGCCAGGGATTTGAGGCTACTGAGTGCTGTAAACACTATAACATTGCTGTGGTTCCAGTTCCAAAGATCAACCCCTGCAGAGTCTCTGATGTAGCCGCAGGCTCCAGAGTGGAGTCCATAAATTTCTGGGCTCCACTGGCTGTGTCAAACATGCGCCAGACTCCGTTATGCTCCATCCATAGGGTAGCTGGGTATTGCAGGGAAAACTTAATGCGTTTCTTAAACAGGAGATTACAGATTGCAGAAAATTATCTGCGTTTCGCGGAGACTACTGCAGAGATGTCCTGAAATATTAAGATTTTCTCCCCCTCGTATTCCAGCGTAGTTGCTTTCCTGTACGCCTGAAGGATAACCATCTTATGAGTATAATTCAGGAAACTGGCTATAACCACCCTTGGTCTGACTTTACCTGACTGGCGGGCCCCCAGACGTTGCGCCCTTTTAATCATGCATTGGCCTAGAAGATTCTGCGGTCCCAGCGTTTCCAGCAGCCAACCCTCCAGGAGGGGAGCTAGGTCCTTGTCCGAAAGACTCTGGGAAGCCCACAAACCTGAGGTTGTTTCTGCGGGACCAGTTCTCCAGTTGCTCCACCTTCGCTTCCAGCGCTCTTACTTGCTGTTCCAAGATGTTCTGGTGTTGATGCAGGGTTTGAGTCGGTCTCTAGGCCCACTATCCTAGTCTGTGTCCCCTCTACCTGTTTTTTTATTTCTGCCAAAGTTTCATTCCCCGATGTTATTTGCTGGGAGAGAGCCACAAACCTAGCAACCATGGCTTGTACCACAGGGGCAGTGACCTCCTCCACCAGTGCTCCGATGGGGGTGGGTCCGGGCTGACTCGGGCTTGGTGGCCTGTTGGCCATTTTGGATTCAGCTGCCTTCCCCCGCAGCTTTTTTTCCCGCTGCTGCTTTCCAGGTATTGTGCTATGGCCGGGCCAAAAGTCAGCAAGCTGCCTTTGGGAAGCCACGAGAGAGGTAAGGCTTGGTCTCCGGTGCTGAAAAATCTCGGAGGCATAACGCGGAACGGCTCCATTTGGGGGGGGGAGGACCAGGAGCGGGCTAGGCATGCGACCTACCAGTGCATCAGATCACGTGGTCCCTCTGTTTATGGCTTTATATATGTAATTACAGTTAGGAACTCTTCCAGATAACTCGCAGCTAAGTGAGGATTTGAACTAAAAGGTTTCCTTATTCATTGATCTGTAGAAAGTCTCATTTGTAATTATGCCAGATTCGTCTTGGTGTAATTTACATAGAAAGAAAATGTAGCTCATATGGGATGGAAGTAAAACCAGAAAAAAAGTATTTAAACTAACTGAAGTTTGAAGTTTTCAAGCACAAGTGCTCTAATAAACATTTTATCCCACATTTCAATGCATATGCTTGTCACTTGGAAGCATTCAGAAACAAAAGTCAATACAAGATAGAGTTATCAGAAAGTTTGGGTCAGGGTCAAATTACTTTTGGTTTTAATGTTGTCTACTTTGAAGGGATGAAAGATCAAGGTACCCTAGTCCTGGTTCTGAACACACAAACTTAGGCTTCAGAAATATCACAGGCATGTTTATCCAAACTGGACTCAGTTCAGTCTTTACCCATGGACATAGATGTGTATATTTTGCATAGGGACAGATACACACTGGGGAAAGACTAACCTGTATACTTAGATCAACTGATTTGCGCTGTTCTTCTGTGTTGGGGAAATACAAAACTTAGTTACAAAGCATGCAAGTAGGAACTAGAGGAAAGTTAAGTTAAGCCTTGTTAAGTTTACAACGTTATTCCTCTGTCTCCGGCACATTTCTGCTTCCAAGTTCACATAGCCTTGTTTTATTGTAACTTTTCTTCCTCTTCAATATTATTGTTACAACTCCCTGTTCCTTGTGAACTGATATGATATGATTTGTATCATGAATGTCGGTATAGAAAAGAGTTAAATAAAGTTTAAATATTGTGATAGCATTTATTTAAGTATACTGTTTTATTTTATTACTATTTTATGTCATTTTAGGGTGAGTGTATTTGTTTATTTTTAGCAATTATGCAATGGCTTAGTCCCTAATGAGAGTGGGGATTCGGTCAATATCATAGTATTAGGGATATTTGTTGTATTCTGTTTTCTCCTAGGACAAGCAGGATGGTAGTTGTCACAAGTGGGTGACATCAGATGGAGCCCAGCACAGAAAACATTTGTCAAAGTTTCTAGAAACTTTTGCTGGCACACTGAGCATGCCCCGCATGCCACTAACCATGCGTCCACATGAGATCCCTCTTCAGTCTAATTTTTTTCCGCGGAGCTATTGTTTCAAGGATGTGGAGCTTGCGCTGTTTCTTGGAAAACTTCCATGTTTGAGTTTTTTGTCTCGGTTTTGTTCCTGCGCCAGGTCTCTTGACATCTCCCAGCCCCAGTTAGTGAGCATTGCAGTGAGTTCTTCGCGGTCGATCCCTGACAGTGCCATTCTACGATGACCGCCGACCATCGACCGCTCATCGGTTAATTTTTGGCATGGAGGTGTCGGGTTTTCACCGCTGCCTCCAGTTCCACTGGATGATGTCTATCATCGACCCCCATGGGGTCTGTGTCTTGTGCCTGGGGGAAGGGCACAATGTTAGGGAGTGCCTCCTCTGTGCCCAGATGACTCCCAAGGGTCACTGCATGCCTTGACAAAATGGAAGTCCAGTCCTTCGGCCTCCGCGACAGGAGTCATCACCCCTGGGGAAGGAGGATCCAGTGACTGCCAGGGCCGTGCTATCTTCTTCACTGTCAGGTCTTCAGTTTGAATTGGGGGCTGGGGACCAGCCTACTTCTCTTTCCTCTCTTTCCTGGTCTGGATCGTCATAGTCTCCCTCAGCGTTGGGGAAAGACTGGGCCGAGCACCGTGGAAAGGCAAAGAAGCAGTCATTGGTCTCCATCTTCGCATGAGACTAACCTCGGGAAGGCACTGGCAGTGGCCAAGATGCCCACAAAGAGGCCTTGGGCCGAGAAGGTGTCGCCCTTCATAGAGGCTGAGGGCCTGAGGCGGTCCCCACTGATACTAGTGCCGGACATTGGTTTCCCTCAGGGCCCTAAGGGAGACCAGATAGCGCCTCCTTCTTCTCCAACAGACCTCTCATTGGTGTTCGAGGAGGAGTTAGAACGCAGGATGCGGTTGGCAGTCTGCCGAGCCTTACAAGGCCTTGAGTTGACTGGCCCGTTGGGGCCTCCATTGATATTGGAGCCTGCGCCAGCGATGCTGGCATCATTGCTGGAGTGCCTGGATATGTTCCTCTGTGGTCTGCCGGTGCCCCAGGCACTCTTGATGCCTGGGGGGGCACCAACGCTGCCTCCAACAGAGACCACCCCCATCGTTGATTCTTCGGATGAGGGAGAACAGTCGGGCTCGATGGCACCTCTCCCGTGGCAGACCCCACAGCCGGAAATACCTGAGCTCCTACTGGGGCCATCGAAGCCCATGGGCCTCAGATGCCTGTGGTGCCATTGCTGCCCTCTGTGCCCTGCACCTCACTGTAATGATAGCTCCTCCACCGGTGTCCCTGGGGAACCTCAGTGAGGAACACGCCCCATACAACCCATGGGGCGATAATGCCTCCAAGTCGTCTTCTGCTGACTCAGAGATCTACCCTCCAAACCATCTCCTCTGGAGGAGAGGTGCAAATCTCCTCCAGAAGATTTGATGTTTGCAGGTTTTGTGCGGGCCATGGCAGGATCTGTCCAA
Source organism: Rhinatrema bivittatum (assembly GCF_901001135.1). Taxonomy (NCBI): domain Eukaryota; kingdom Metazoa; phylum Chordata; class Amphibia; order Gymnophiona; family Rhinatrematidae; genus Rhinatrema; species Rhinatrema bivittatum. The sequence goes on along the minus strand of NC_042615.1, from coordinate 59,124,752 downwards.
TTCCAGCTCCTCACTGAGGTGGACTCCAGGCATAAGATGCTGGAAGTCCTCCAGTTTGCGGACGCGCCCAAGGAGGTGGTAGCTATCCCAGTCCATTGTTTGTCTGGCTCTGGGAGCACCCCGTTCGGTACCTCCTGTGAATAAAAAGACCGATGCGGTATATCTCGTTCAGCCTACCACGGGGTTTGAATACCGCCAGCTATCGCTCCAATCCATGGTGGTAGAGTCTGCACTATGGAAGGCAAAGTGTTCTCGCACCCATGCCTCTGCTTCCCCAGGCTGAGAACACAGAGCTCTGGATGCCTTGGGAAGGAAAGTCTTCCAGGGGGTCATGCTGGTGGCGCGCATTGCCTTCTACCAGTTATATATGAGCCAGTATTCCAGGAACCTCTGGAAGCAGGTTCAAAGTCTGACCGAGCGCCTGCCTCAGCAACTGCAAGAAGACTTCTAAAAAGTGGGAAATGTTTCTATCATGTTACTCTCTGCAGTTATTCACATTGTTAATTGTAAACCGGGTTGATGTGATTCATATCATGAAACTCGGTATAATAAAAATAATAAATAAAAAATAAATAAATAAATAAATAAATAAAAGTGGTTCAGCAGGGCTTGGAATGTGGTAAGCATGAGATCCGGTCCACATATGACGTTTTTGAGACGTCAGCAAGGTTGGCAGCAGTGGGCATTGGAGCCCGACGCATGGCCTGGCTCCGAGCCTCCAACCTTTGTCCAGAGGTTCAGGAGCGCCTCGCGGCCTTGCCCTGTACCAAAAGGAATTTCTTCGGGGACAAGATTAAGGAGGCAGTAGCACAGCTGAAGGATCATCATGAGACCCCGTAGCATCTTTCGGCCAACATCTTGGACCAGCCGCGCAGGTACTATCCGCTGGCAACCAGGGTAAGGTCTCAGCAGGCCAGCCCCAGGGCTCGGCAGAGGCAGCAACGAGCCCCTAGGACTCAACTGGTGCCCCAGCAAAGCCCTGCCATGGGGTTTTGACTGGCTGAGAGGGAGTGTAAGCCAGCCACCTGTGCCCTCGAAGGGAGGCCCTCTGATTGGAGGTAGACAGCGGCTCTTTGTGGGTTGCTGGCCATCCGTCACCTTGGACCTGTGGTCCTGTCCATCATTCATTGCGGGTACAGGTTGAACTTTCGGGGCATCCCTCTGGACTCTCCCCCATGTCCCTTTTCGGGAGCTTAAGTGAATCAGGAGGTATTCCTGACAGAGCTCTCTGAACTCATAATGGGCCAGGGTCATCAAGCCCATCCTGCCACAGAAACAGGGAAACGGGTTCTACTCCAGGTATTTCCTGATTCCAAAGGGAACAGGGGGACTCTGGCCCATTCTGGACCTGAGAGCCTTGAATAAATTCCTGAAGCGGGAAAAGTTGAAGATGGTCTCGATGGGCACCTTGATTCTGCTCCTGCGAAGGGGGGGGACTGGCTTTGCTCCCTCGATCTAAAAGATACCTACACCCACATCGAGATTTCCCGAGCTCATAGGCAATATCTTCAGTTCATGGTGGGTGAGGAATGCTTCCTGTACAGGGTGCTGCCTTTGGGCCTGGCGCTGCACTCTGCCCTATTCACCAAGTGCCTGGCCATGGTAAGGGCTTACCTGCGGCGGCTGCAAGTGCAAGTTTTTCCCTACTTGGACTTATCAAGAACACCACCCAGGAGGGAGCACTGCAGTCGCTGCACTACACTATATGGGTGTTGGAGAACTTGGGGTTT